>NC_134333.1:5989086-6315194 GCF_964195595.1 Calonectris borealis | reverse complement strand
AGTAGCTGACCAGTTTCTCTGAAACAGTTGCCCAGTTCAGGGCACAATATTGTGTTTCATGCAGCTGTAGCTTGCTGAATGCTTTTCCCAATGTAAAAGCCTATTTTGAATTGAACGAAAAATTCTATAAGAGAATATTTAATAAATATATATGTTCATATAAGCACATTCTGACATTGTTTCACTTTTCCAGCATTTCTATTGTGCATTTTTCCTGTTTATATTATTTTGTATTTCATTGTTTGTCAATAGGAGACCTTAACAGATGCCACTATTAACGAATATGCAATACAACTATTTAAAAAGTGTATAATACTTCAGATAAGTGCAGCAGTTACTTAGCACTGATTGAAAATCTCATCTTTTCTACATCCAAATATCTCCTGTTTATACTGTAAAGTGTCAAACTGTTTGATTACACCAAGCTGCAGACATTTTCATCTAGAAAGAGATGAGACATTTCAATCAGTGCTGAATAGCAGCAGCACTTAATGATGTGAAAAAAACCTAAAAACCAGACTACATTAACTCTTATATGATGTCATATTCTCTATGCCAGTGGGAGCAGTGTGTTTCATGAAATAATGGGGAAATAATAAAACTAATATAAACTGGAACACAATTCCTTTTCTGAAACTAGGGGATATTTTTAGAAAGCTGATATCTTACAGAATTCCTGTGTAATGAAGTATTATATCTTGAAAATGAATTGTCAAATGTTAATTTCTGGTGAAATAGGAATTCTGAACTTCATAAGACTCTTTTCAGATTCTCTAGCCTAGTTTTCTAAGAAAATGAGGCTGATGTGTTTGGGCTGCCTGTGCACATGTCTGTCTGTTTCTTTCCATTAGTGTGTTTTGAACCCATCAGTCAAGTTTAAGTGAATTTGGTGAGGAATTAGAGGTCTCGAAGATAATAAAGGTCCTATGAATTTTGTGAAAATCACAAGCTAGATGAAGGCAAGAGATCCCATAAGCGTCTCCACCGAGAAGATGGCAATGACGTGAATTCACTTACTAGTCATAAGAGGATTCTTAAGGGGAAAAAGCTTGCATGAAGATATGATCTGTGATTGCTGGAAGGCTCTACTTGTAGAATGCCTACCCATAGGGAATCAGGCTTACGTTGTTCCTTTACTTATGAAATGGTTTCATGCTGGAATTTAAATGTGGGGAAGGGACTCAACTCATCTCACTTCAGATACCAGCAGCGTGAGGCATCTACCTCAGAACAATGCTGTTTTCAGGATTAGTGGAAATAGGCACTTCCGAGTCCAATAATTCTTCTAACCTTCTGTGGATGTATAATTAAGGAGAAGGTGACAAAATTAAAATATAAATTTGCAGGTCTTGGTACATCTTATGAAAGGTTTTAGTCCTCTGAAGTAATAAATGTTCAGGTGCTTCTAAATTAAGATACCTTCTTTGCTTCCAGTTTTATAGATCATAGAATGGTTTGGGTTGGAAGGGACCTTAAAAGATCATGTAGTTCCAACCCCGCTGCTGTGGGCAGGGGTACCTGGTGCCATCTTCTAGCACATCTCAGCAAAAATCGTCCATCGTTCCAAAGCACAGCTTCAGATCCAAAGCCCGGCATGAGATTTAGTTATCAGACTCCTACAGATACTAATGAGAAAAAGCTTAATTCCTTTTTGTTGCATAAAAAACACAAAGCCTAGTCTTGCCAGCCTCCGGCTTATTCAGGGGATTCTGCTCATAGTAGGAGTTCTCTTGGTTTCAATAGAACTGCTCAGGGGAGACATTGCAGGTCCAGAGACAGCAAACCTCACTTTTCTCAGGTTGCCTAGCAGAGGTATTTAAAAAGGTGTGCCAAAAATATTGCATTGGAGCAATTTTCTGTAAGAGGAAATACCAACTCTGGGTTTCATGGCATGATGTTGACATTCGTCAACTTCTTTGGGAAATCATGAGAACATATTTTGGCTTTGTCGTGTAGTGTCTGCATTCTCCGTATAGGAGGAAGCAAGCCAAGCATAATTTAGAATATTTGCACAGAACTTCTCCTGCACTGGGATTAAAGTAAATGTGGAGAGCTTTAAATTTTAGAATAGGAATCCCACCTTTTCAGGAGGTTTACTTTCAAAATCCCAGTTCTGACATTCTGGCTGTGGGGTCTCAGGAAACAGACACTGGTTCTTATCCACCTAAGGACAGAGACACTCGGGAATGGATTACACAACATGATGCTAGGAACCCCCATCCACCATAAGTGTGAATGTCAAGCCATATGTAAAAGCATTGGATCAACCTGTAAATACAACAGCTATTCTTTAAACAATGGGTATAGCATGTATTCCTCATTTGCAGTCTCTCCAGGATGGAGACATTAATGTGAATTATAACTAACCTTCAGGGGAAGGATCTGCATTCTTAAAGTGGAAGCAGCAAGCAGTGAGGCAGGCGGCTGTTCAGACAGAGCATAAGTAGCTGCAATTCCTCTTCATGTCTGAGGACACAGGAGGGTGTGTATGGGGGACTGGGCATGCATGTGTGAAGCTATTTTGCACTTTGCCATGTCGCTTCTCAAAAGTGACTTTATGTATTCAACAACTGGAGAAGTGTCTCCTGCCACAGCAGGGTTTTAACGGTCATCTCTTGTGAATAGCTTCTGCATCCGTGGAGTACGGTTGATGGTAATTCAAAGTGACAGGAACGTCTTCTAGCCCACGGCATTGTCAGCAAGCCAAACTGCTCAGAGATGACAACCCCGCTTCCTCAACAGACTCAGAGCTGTCACTCCCCGTTTGGCTTAAACCAGTGAGGGCTCTGATGAACTGATTTCAGTGAGAACACATAAACTGCAACCAGTGCAAAGGGCACAGTGGAAGTGAGGTTTGATTCTGAAAAGACTCTGGAGGTGTGAAGGGGATGAGGGAGGCTTGTAAGCCAAAACCAGGGCGGATTGCTGGGTCAGGACATAGAGCTAACTCAGTAGGAGCTGAGGATGATGGTTATAGTATTGGGATGCTGACTGGAAGTTTTGCTGGTGAAAGTGTACCAAGAGATTGTTGTGCTCTCCTTCATCTCTGATGAAGGGCCGTTTGCTGCCACAAGGCACACACTCGCTGTAATATACTTGCTAATGGGTTTCAGCAGCTGTAAGCTGGGGCCTGCAGTTTTAGGGCAGTAATCATCCTAGAGTATCTATCTACACTCAAGTTGTTCGGGCTTCAGAGACCACTTGTCCAGATTCTCCCACTGTCTGTATTATGTGTAAGCACGTTTCCAGATGTGGACTTAAATAAACTGACCAGTTTACCTTTTGGAGAAAAAGAAGATGGGCTAGGCACAGGGTTGTGGAAAAAGGAACCTATGCCAAGTGTAGGGTTGTATAAAATGGGCCTATCTCATGTCTTTCGGTTGTGAAATAGGGAAGATACATCCGTGTGATGGGAGGTGTAGCCTTTTTATCTTGGTTGTAGAATGGGCCCATGCGCTTTGATCATGGGCAACGTTACTTCTGGCAAACATTTCCACAAGAAAAAGGCTGGGTATAAAAACAAGTTTATTCCCCCCCAAATGATCCTCCTCTGGGAATGTCACCCAAGGATGTGAACGTGTACCAGAACTGGAATGGTAACTACAGAGTTAGATAAATATCCAAACAGCTGTCATCAGGATAACAAGGAGGGAGAGAATTCTCTTGGATATGCACTTTTAATGCACAGATATCGGATGTTTGCTTGCTAGTGCCTGTTCATCTTCTTCCTGACACTTGAAACAATGGTGTTTGTATTGAATAATAAATAGCTTTAATCTGACATGTATTAAGGGGGATTTTGAGTGACTAGCCAATGCTTGGGCAGCTCAGAGTAAGAATTGTTTTCTCATAGAGTAGATGTCTGCATCCAGTGAGTCACACTGCAGACAATCCTGTTTGATGAATCCCACCTTACTGATCAAATTCAAATGCCAATAGTATTTGAACAAAGCACGTTGAATTTTTTTCTTTCAGTATTTTGAGTTTCCTACATCCAGTATTACATGAGGTAAAATAATGTGTGGTAGGGAAAAGACCCATGAATAAAAAAGATGAGTGTGTGAGGCTCTTGGCTGGAAGTTCTGCAGAAGTCTAGGAAAATCTGCTGGGGTCAATCTTCACATTTTTCAGATAGCTGGAAATTTTTTGTTTGGCTTGAGAGAATTGTCTATTTTGTATGCTTGTTCAGTTAGAGTGTCTGGTTCCTTGGGAATCGCTCAATACATGGTTTAATGCAGACATTTCAAATGGAGACTTAAACAGGTGCAAAGCCCTGTGTGTTGAGACAGACTGCCCTCGTGCTGCATTCCACAGAGCAAGGTCAAACATACTACGTTAAACCAAAGAGTGTGAAAACTCTTGTGGGTCTAACAATTGCCCAAGATGTCTAGGGAATTTATCTGTGTTGATTCTTGCAAGAATGTTAGCACCTTTACTTGTCAAGTTTACCTGCCTCACTGAGAGCTATGCTGAAACTTATTAATTAGTCCTTTGCAAAGCACTTTGAGATTTTTCAGATGAAAGGTAGTATAGAAGTCCAAAGGATGTAGAACATATATTACGAGCTGTGAGCTACATGAAGAGTTGGAGAATGTTGAAAGGAGTCCTGCCAATTAATTTACACTTAAACAGAAGGTTTTGTTTTTCTGAAAATTAAAAAAAAAAGAAAAACCAAAATCAAAAAGTAAACATTGAAAGGTTCAAGAGCCCCTGGATAAAATGATGCCTTTCTATTTGGTATTTGCTCAGTTTTGCTAATCAAAGCATTAAGACTTGAGAATTTAGTGATTTTATGATTCTCAAGAAAAATGCACATAAAATGTGTAAAGACTCATTTGCTTCTGTGGAAGCCAGGTAAAATAAAGCTTTTATGAAACTGAGGATGCCATGGTGAAACAGACTGTATATAGGGAATGAAAAGTGGTTTGTCTGCTTTCTCATCTGAGCTGGCTAAAATAAGAGAAGCAACCAGATAACTTAATCCAAAAAATATCATTAGACTTTTGAAGATGTGCTAGTGTGGTGCTACTTAAAGATGGGGAAGGGGAAAGGTAGAAGCAAGAGAAAGGCTTAAAGTTTAAAAAAAAAACAACAGTGAAACCTGAATGATAGGTGATTTTATGTGTGTCTTTTTAAATTACAAAAAAAACCCTGTTGAAATTAAAGAAATCAGCTATGAAGAGTTGCTGCTGGCAGATCTGAGGAGGGATTAGCATCTGCTATGGAAGTTCGAGGTTGGTGACGAGACTGCGTGAAGTGTCAGCCTCATGCATAGATGGAGCTGTGGTATCCCAGCACCCAGGTGCTGAAGGGCACTTTTCCTGCCAATATGTGTCTCAGCAACTGCTGGGCACCAGTTCTGAGAGCAGCAAAACTGCCCTGTCCAGTCAAAAGCCTCAGGAGAAATAATTGCTCGTTGCCTCAAGTGCAAAAAAGGAGCAGAGTGCTGGGCGGACACAGTTGGCAAGAAAGAAGAGATAAGAGATAGCTTGAGCAGTCCAGATGCAGAAGGAGTGAAGGGTTCATAAGCACTTTAACACATGAATTTGGGCTGTGCAAGCTCAGTGTAATTAGCTGGAGAACAGCTATCAATCTTTACCAACTGTCCAGAGAGGCAGGTAACCAATTTGTGCTCAGATCAAAGCACCTCTTTTTGAAATACACAAACTTTGCTGTCCTTCACTATCCACAGAGATCTGTTGTTTTCCATTCTTGCAGAGCAAAATCCCCAAAGTCTACAAGTATAATACAATGATGTATGTGGGGGAAGAAGGAGAGGATATGTTAATTTATTTTTTTTTTACTATTTCTCTTTGAAAACAAAAGATCTCGTCTGAAGGATTTGAAGCCTCTAGCTAACGAGACCTCTTGGTTCCACGTAGATTGTGCCTTTGTTTGGATGCTGATGGGCTTAAGAAAATTAATTCTATTTGTCAGTAAATATTTACCCTGGCAATAAGAGTGTGGCTCTTTCCAAAGTTTTTGTATCCACTGGTACTACCCACCTCCTAATGCTGAATGATTTGTGGATGTTCTCAAATACTATTTGATGTTTTTCATGACAGAAAAAGTAGATGGTCCCAAGGCAGTGTTTTCTCATGGAATTTTTTTGCTGAATGACTCTCTTGAAGCCCCTCTGGCTTCAGTAAGTCTCTTATTTCTAAGAAAATCACAGGATAGAAAAGAAGGGTTTTATTTTTTCCTTATGCATTAACTTGTCCTTAGTAGATTTTCAGGACAGGCTTGACCTTTGCCTGCTGCTGTCTTCAGGGCTGTTGTTATCAACTGGAAACCATGAGGAGCTGTATACTCAAAGCAAGGGCTGAGAGAATGGGAAAGGCTGGAAACTAGGCAAACATACTTTACAGATAAAGCAGCAAATAGATGAGGTGAGCAATTTCAAAGAAAGCAATGCACAGCCCATCTCATTGCCCAGAATTAAACAAGGGAAGTGTCCTGTTTTCTCTGTGACTCAGAGTGGCAGAAAATCTTGTCTGGAAACTCTGTAAGTCCTTTTATTCTGAATTCAGATATTCAGACTTTCACATCAGTTCATAATCACAGCAGAGGGCTTTAGTCTGATAATGAAATTCTGATCTGAGGAATTACTGACCTTGGCTTCCCTCTGCCCAGTGAAAAATGGGTCAAATGAAAAATTTGAGTTACATTCTGCTTCCAGGTATGTCTCATTGAACTACCTTTCTCCTCTGCGAGGTCAGCTCCTGCATCTGTAGTACAGATGATGTTATGCTCAGTGACAATTTCCACCTGGTTTCCCAAGAAAGTCTTGAAAGTATCTATCCATCAGCTCTGACCTGAAGTCTGATAGTGATCAGTTTTTAAAAAAAAAACCAAAACCTGATATACTTGCTCTAAGGCTTTCTTGAAGTCTGGGAAGAGAGGAAAGGAAAGAGCAAACATCTCTGCCTCTGCAAAAGCAGAGAGCAATCCTGGCCTGGTTGCTTCCAAAAGAGATTTGAATGACCTGGCAGTATATATCCCAGAGAATGGTTGCTTGTATTGCACTGTAGAAGAGGAGAAATTGTTCCTCAAATTAGGGCCTAATTCTGATCTGTATTTTAGACAGTC
This sequence comes from Calonectris borealis, assembly GCF_964195595.1. Classification (NCBI taxonomy): domain Eukaryota; kingdom Metazoa; phylum Chordata; class Aves; order Procellariiformes; family Procellariidae; genus Calonectris; species Calonectris borealis. The sequence goes on along the minus strand of NC_134333.1, from coordinate 6,308,105 downwards.
TCTGCTCCTAGAGGTTGCAAGTACTGTGTTCAGGTATGGTTTTCAAAGCAGGGTGGCCTGGCCACTTGGAGCAGTACATTTGGCTTTAGACAGCTGTTATCACAGCTTCTCTGGGCTGTTTTTAAGCAGGTACAAATTCTAAAAGAATTCTGACAAATGTCTGCACTCATTTCCCACATGCTACCTCATGGAAGGGGGTTTAGCTGCAGTTTTTTCAAGTGGTGCACTCATACACATAAAGGATGCAAGACTGCTGCAACTTTCTCCTTCCCTACACCCTACTAGTCTTTTTTTTCTTCTAAAATTAAGCTGTGGGCCCTCTGAGGCAGGAATAGAGCACCTGCCACGTAGAGTCTCCATCAGCTCTAGAAATAATCATTAATCGTAAGTAGCTTTGTGAGTTGCTAACCCTTCTGTAGGAATACAATATACGACTTGTGTAAGATGTACATGCACAAAGGTCCCAGAAACCATCTAAGGTCCTCAATCATATTTATATACTCCACCTTAGTGCTGGGAAAAAACCTTCTCAAGCATGTAATGCCTTTCCCTCTCCCGCATGCAAGCTTTGATTCTTTAAAGATTTTCTCCATCACAACACCCTTTCTAGAGGGAATTCTCCTCTTGACTGGCTCTTCTCTCTGCCTGTTACCTTGGAGGTAGGGACAGTCCTGGTGTAGAGTTCCTCTAAGCTTTTTCTTTTGACATTATTAGTGGTTTCATCCTCCTCAGCCACCTGAAAATATCCTGTCCTGGAGGGCCAGCTCCTGCCCTTTGTACGCAACCTTCAGGTACTTGTGAACTCTCCTCCTTTGCTGTTAGATTGTCTCCATATAGCTCTATACTAACTTTTCTGTAGATTCCTAGACAGCTAGACAGTGAGGCTGACTTAAGCAGTCTTGCGGTGCAGTGAACTCTTAAAGGTCATGAAACAGCAGTTCAGCAGAAGGGACAGCGAGTGTTGCATATGGGAGGCACAGTGAAATATGAAGTGGCCTCTTAACCCATTTAGCAAACTCCTCACAAACTCCATTTGCAGGTGACGCAATCATGGATACAGAGCAAGTTAAGTAGATCTCTGGAGCAGGTTAATATTTGAAAGGTTGCGCAAAGTTATATAGACAACTGTGCTTTGGCCAACTGCTGCTCACCCACCATGAACTCTAGGCAGTCTCCGATTATTTTATTTGCGTGACCAGCACTGCTACATCAGAGAGAGAATGTCACAGAAGGGCCATGTGAGTAAATGGGTTGAAGCAGGATTTGCCAACACAATTTTGATTGACTTTATGGCCTGGAGAAGTGCTTTATAGAATATTATTTGTTAGTTTTCTAATTTGTTTTTTGGTGGACTTAGTTTTCTTCTCTCCAACTTCACTAAGGGAGATTTTTTCCCCACAGGCTTTATTTAAGACGTTTTTGATCCAAAAGCAGAAGTCAGAAACTTTTTTTCTGTAAATATTTTTGGTTTTTGGCTTTTTTAATGGAACAGTTTTCCTGATTTACTCTTTTCAGTTGTGAGTCTGAACAGTTTAGCTGGATTTGTGTTAAAAGAGGTGACTTGATTATAGCGTGTAAGTACCTTCTCAGGCACTTCCACTTCATCATCAATATTTTCAATTAAAACGAGGTTATCTTATTCAGTATTTTCTTCCCTATCTACCATGGTTCAGGATTCAAGGAAACAGTGCTTTTTGGCAGTGATACTCAGCCAGCTAGAAAACCTGGCAGAACCATAGGATGAGTCTCAGTCCAGCAGCGTCTGTAACCTCCTACCTTTGCATTTATTATTGTTACATCCTGTCTTTCCTCTGTTGTGATAGACAGATTAATAAACATAATCTGATTAGCTGTGACAGAATTTGGGCAGGTTTAATACCAGGGTTCATACAGGTGCTGCCACAGGCCATAACAAATGAAAACAAAGCAGACCCTGCTTTTACATCTTGTCTGAGCTACAGCATCTGTAATAGCACAGCACTTTCTAGCTCCATGTCATAGCATTGATCCAACTTTGATTTAGATAAAAGAATATCTATGTCCACACTCTTATAAGCACATTCTGTGGCAGCTATATCAATCCCAATCGCAGCCACATCTGACTTGGTCCTACTTAATATAGTTTCAAAGAGCTGAAAATGCTTTGAGTAAGGTAGAAAATGTGCTGGAAAACGAATCCCACAGAGGCAGAGGTTTAATGCTTTTAAACCCCATTCCAAGTATTGCCTGACCTGACTTCTTTGAACTTGCCATGCAATTAGGTATAGCATACTAATACAGTCAAAGCAGTTTCCTATAGACAAGCAAGGGACTGGCTCAGTGAGCCCTAAGCATCATTGTGCACATCTTTGCAAAACCAAACTCTGTCTTTTAAAGCGAAGCTCTCACTTCAGTGTGTAGTCCATGGTCCTCCTATGGATGCCTGTTAAAAACCCTGTGCAGAGTTGAACAGTACCTGAATTTTCAGCATCAAACCTCCCTCTGTCTAGCCAGAAATCTCCCTAAGTAAGTTGTAAAGTTGCTGAAGAAAAATGATGATACTTTGAAGAATGATGATACCAGATTATTTAGCTTCTGTTTTCTGTGGATACTGGGTCTGTTGTCCAGATGGTGGATCCACCCTCCATATTCAGTAGTGAGAGCCTGTTTCTCTTACAGTGAATTTGTGCTAATTAAAAAATAGAATTTTACTGAAAATAGAATAAAAAAACTTGGAATTTTTACAAAATTTTGGAATCAAATAAAAATACTGGGAAGAAGGACAGCAATTGTATCTCCCAAAGAAAGGAAACGTTTTTCATCTTAATTTCTTAGGAAAGTTGGGGTAAACTTATTTTTGAAGGAGATGTAGGATGTTGCTTTCCTTTTTAGGAACAATACTTTCATTTCCTGAACTGCAGAATCTGACTGGTATTGAGTGGTAAAAAGTGTGAGAAATAACACTTGCAATGACTGTTGACTGTTTCAGGGCAGATGCAAACTCGATGTGACTAACGAAGGGAGGGAGAAACGAATCCTTCCCCCTTGCTGCAGAGAAAGGGAAGGCTTCTACCCTCACCACTTACCCCATTGCTTGTTGTCACGCCATGCAACTGATAAGGTTCATGGACCTGGGAGTGGTGCCAGTTCTGTAGCAAGACTGGGAGTCAGGAAAAAGAGGGAATGGGGAGACAAGGGGCCCCGGGCACTGCTGGCAAGTCCACGTCAGTGTGAAGAATTGAAAAGCATCCAAATCTGTCAAATGTACACTCCTCTCTTGCTGATGTATCTCCAGGTTTTGCCCAGTGGAAACCCAGCCAAAAGTGGTGGCCTGAAAGCAAGTTGAGGAACCACTTGTTACCATTCAGTGCTGTGTTCCAGACAGCCAAAAAACTGTAAAAGCGGCCAGAAAAATACAGGGGAAGGGTGTATTCTTTGTCTGTGCTTTCCTATTTGACATTTCAAGTGGGATATTATTTCCCAGTGGGAAAATTCAAATGATAATTTCCCTGCAACAACTCCAGAGGGAAAAAAATAATAACACCCTCGATCTTCAACCCAGCAGTAATTCTGACTACCTATGTTCCAGGCACAATGTTCTGCTGTTTCCTGAGGGAACTGAATTAATTCTGATAAGCAGTTTTTCAACTTTTAAGAGAAGTTTAATTTTTTTTAGCATGTGATTGATATCTTTTATTTTTCTTTATTGTTTTTTTTTGTTCACTGAATTACTTCAAAGCTTCCTTGATTTTCACTAGAGCATGTCATATGGAGCCTATCCTCTTGATCAGATTAAACTTTAAATTGTGATGTGCAGATATAATCAGCAAATTGCACAAGTCAACAACAAAAGCCCATGACAAATTGCAGGTCCCCTTAATAATGGATCATTGCCAAGCATCCAGATGCTGAAGCAAGCGAGCTCTTGAATGAACCAGCTCATAAATCTTTGCATTCAGACTGAAGTAAGAGGCCAATGCCATTTTCCAATGAATATTCATGGTCAGAGGAAAATGTACTGTTAACAGGCAACATCAAAAGGTATATGAAAAAAAGCAGGTAAATAAAAGTATTTAGTCATCAAGGCTAACTCTGCATTGCAAGGAAGAGCTGAAGTTCACCTATATAAATATATTCAAAATGGTTTAAGTGCTGAGAAAGGCAATAGTGTGCTGCAACACTGAAGTGGCTAAGTGAGTTAACTGGGAAAGCTTCTTAGGGTGCTATTCCTCTGAAAAAAAGTCATGTTTTTTTGAGGAATAGCATGTAGGGAAATATGTATCTGTTTCCTTACAAAAGTTTGGTCTTATTCACAGGCAAAAATTTGCTTCGAATGCTCAAGCCTTGTGGTGGGTTGAGCAAAATATGAAAATTGCAAAAATATGCAAACCCAATACAAGCCTAGATCTAGTTCTTCCCCACTGGCAACTTAAATAGCTCCTTGGCGAGTTCAGGTAAAGGTGTGGCTCAGTGCTGTCTGTGTTGTGGGCTTCTCTTCTGTTTTGAGGTACTAACCTCAATCACATAGAGCCATCACAAACCCCTCCTCCTAAACTGGCAAAATGGCAGCATGTAGGATTCATCCCGTGGATAAGTTCAGAGACTTTGGAAGGTAGGATGCTATGGTAGAAGATGATGTGAGCCAGGTAAAATGCTGTCCTCTGGGACTGGACGCCCTGCTCAACTTTCCAGCCAGACCATTGTAGTCTGTGCAAAATCCCAGAGGATCTTTATTGTAGCCTGATTCACCTTGTTTGTGCCTCTGTCTGTCTGTACAAAGGAGAGAACAATAGCTACCTCCATTGCCTGGTGCTTCAAGATGAAAGTGCTATCTAGGAATCAGGTATTTCTTTCAGTCCAAGGAAGAGCCTCTTTTCATGTGTGTTTGGTTTGTATTGGAAGACAATTTACTGGCAGGGGGGTAGTAGTGTTTTTGTTCTCAGTTCTTGGCATCTCTCTGGTTAACTTCTGCCCTGCGAGTGAATGAAACTAATATTTTATCCCCTGCCTACAATATGCTATTTCTTTGGAAGCTGGAGTGTAATGAACTTGCTGTTTATTACAATTAACAAATAAATCCCTATACCTTTAAATTAGATCATAAATCTTTCAGTGAAATTCAATACTGTGGTGATTATGTTTTCTTTCCCATAAGAGATTCTTCAGTGATAGGAGCCAGGCAACTCCTGTTCCAAACAATATGACCCTGAGGACGTTCCTTGTGACACATTTGGCCTTTTCCTCTGTGGCTTCCTTCTTGTATAATCATCTGAGATGTAGCTTAAACACAGCAGTGCTAGCTAGTGAATTATAAAACAACTTATATTGCAGAGAAAATTACTTTCTGTTGTTCTAAAATCAGTGCAATTTAGGCTGCTTGTCTTCTGGGGGGGACTGGACGGGGAGCTCTATATGCAGTGCCTAGCACAGTGCTGTTCTGAGGAACGCTAGGCAAGTGGTGACGTTACTGCAATACAAAGAGATTTGTCAAATGTCACTCACTGAACATCAGTCCACTGAAGTCTCTGCATGGTTGTATTTAGAGCTCACGCACTGAAGACAGCTCTGTGGCTTCTTTTACTCTCTCTGAGCACAGTATTGGACAGATTTGTGGTTCTCTGACTGTTGAGTTGGGTGCAGCCTACAGAAAAGGCTGCAGAGCTGCAGTGTAGCATCAGATAAAGAAACCCCGAATCCCACACCTACAGCACACTCCCAGTTACAGCTGTGTATTGTACGTCTGTGCATCATGTAAACACCCAAAGCTTTGGCTGTTCATTCCTTCTATGCCTGCACTGAGTGACTGGACTCAAGGAATCACAGAAAATAAGAAACTTGTGAAGAGCTGACTGCCAGATTGGACTGAAAATGGGCAGGGGCCAATTAATGCAGCTTGCCTTTGGTTCAGAGCAGCTTGTTGTCTTTTAAAGTGAATCGTTCACATTATCATAGTCTCAATTTTGATTAAGTGTAAGTTACAAAGCCAAATCACTATCTTTTCTCACTAGATTTAAGAAAACAATTTAACGAAGCAAAGTCTGTCTGGCCCTTCACCCTTCTTGTATCCTAAACCTACTTAACCTGGCAGAAGAAGAGGATGGAGAAATGTTAGAGATCTTATCTTGGGGACAAACTGTTTCTCAGACTTGCCTTTTTAACCTCTAAAGTAGCTATTTTATATGTTTAATATGCCTCAGTCATTTGGACTACCTTATCCCTGCTTCTTGTAGATCTTTGGGATTTACTGAAAAAACAGTCAAGCATCCTGGCAAGATGATGTTTTTAACCTGGCAACAGCTTTCAGTATCTTTTTTTTTTTTTTTTTAGCTTTCCAATGCTCCTTCAGTCTCCTTTCCTCCCTCCCACCCACCTAAAATTGTTTCCTATCTCTAATTGGCAAACAAGGCCAACAACTTCAGGGTAGAATGAAGCTGAGATATTGTCAGCTTATATGGAAAAAACCATAGTGTCCTCACGATAGATGAAAAATCAGGCTCCAAAGGCAGCTTGTCTTTCCTGAACAAGGGTTTCCACTGAAACATCAATGAAGGACTGAGCACAGTGGCTCTGCTTTGTAGTCCCCATCCTGCCTGGTAATGATTTAGGAGCTAGTATTTGTCATGCTTCTTTTTCTTTGCCTCTTGTTCTAGTACTTTAAAGGATGTTGAAGCCTGGTTGTGATAAAAGCCAGTCTTTTGGATTGCTGTATTGGAGGCAAAAGCAAGAGTGTGAAAAAAATTACAGCGCTAATCCATCCAGAGCCCCTTCTGGTTTGCCACCTTTTTTGAACTGGGCCCTGTGGTGGAAGCTGCCCCTTCCCACGGGCCTGGTGCAACACTTGGGAAGCACAGAGCTCCTCTGCAACCAGAGGGGTTGGCTGTGGAAAGTTCAGCATGTGAAGAACTCTCAGCAGTGACTTTGCTCCCCACTCTTGGCTAAAGTGGAGCACACAGAGATGAAATTCAGACCCCCTCAGTACAAAAGAAGAAAATATGTCCCCTCCCTTCTCAGCTAACTCGTCAGAATAGAGATTTGTCATCTTCTGCCTCAATTCCAAAAACTTAATTAAACATTTGTAAAAGATAGTAAATCTTCAGTTCAAATGTTTTCTGTCTTCTCCCACTCCAGTTTGACTGGAAGCAATGCAGAGCTCTCTTCCTGAATCTGCAGACAGCCTGAAACAATAGCTCTGAGACATCTGAAACGCGTTCTTCAAGTCAGTGATGAGGAACTGAGACACCTACTTCCAGTCATTTTTACATCTATTTTTCAAAGCTCAATTCTCATTTGCTTTGTGTGACCCCAGGAGCTGGAGCATTAATAGAAGCACCCTGGAACCACTCATGAATTGTAAAACTTTTCCAGTGCTGAGCGCAACCCCAGGGCCCTGCCGTGGCTCTGGATGCACAGCTGACTCATGCTGTATATGACAGGAGCAAGCATTGAGAATTCTTGATCAGGTATTTTAAAAGCACACATGAAGGCAGCAGCTGCTGTTAGTGGAGAGGAAATACACAATCTTAAAAAAAGGATATATGCATTTTTTCTTCCTTGTGATTCTTGTGCTGATTTCTTTGCAGGGTAGAGCTGGCCTCATTCCATCCTGTTTCTGTCTGGATTTCAAACCTCCTACACATCACATCTCCACTTCCAGCGATGCTAGATCTCCTCAAAACAGAGCCAAACCCTTTCACTCAGATTATGGGAATGTTCCTGTTCAAAAGCACAGAAATTTAAACATGAATGTTGCAACAAGGAAAAGCATCTCCACTCCCAAACATAATGGCATGGTGCTTATAAAGGGCTAAACTTTACCTCCATACCTGCACTACAGCTCACAATTCTTCCTCCTTTCCTATGCAATCAGCAGCTCACATACTCTGGTTGTGATGATTTTTCGGTCTGCAGAGCTGAGCTACTCTCTGAGTATCATTCTCCATCGATTGGATGTCCTTCTGCTTTCCCCTGATGGCAGCTTTGCCGTTGTCTCCTCCCGTGATGTTTGGCAAAATAATCACTCGAGAATCTGTTTGCAAACGGTTAGTGCCACTTGAAGCTCACAGTAATCATGTATGCTACTAATTAGCTGCAGTGCAAGTTAAATCGTTGATCATTGCCTTTCAGCAAATCAAAGACACAATTCCAATTAACAATAATAATTCAAAACAATTAAGCAGTTACTGCTGGAGTTATTTTCATTCAAATTGCAGTGAAATGAACCTTCTCTCCAGCAGGGCTTTAGCTCCCGGGTAAAGGCTTTCCTGGAAAAAAAAAAAAGTAAATAATAACAACTGTATAAAGAGAAAAATCAATAAAAGATCATTTGCAACTTGTAAAAGGTTTGCAGATCTGTGCAGGAATACTAGGTTGTATTTAATAAAGCTTCAATAAATTGTGTTTTTACAAGGTGGAATTTGAAACAACGTGGATTGAGGTTTTCAGAACAGTCTAAGGGGACTTAGATTAGAACAAGCTGAATGTTTAAAAACACCGTGCCTTCTCTCTCTCTCTCCTTGTATTATATTATCTTTTGGCAGAAATTCCCAACTGAATCATTTTAGGAGAAAAGTTACAGTTTTGCTTTTTAATATATAGAAGCTTTCAAGTTTACAAGTTTTCTTATTTTCATTATAAGATCAGAAATTTTCTAGTGACAGAATGGAGAAGGGGCCAGGAGGGGTGTGAGCGCTATTTTCCAACTATCTGCAATTCTGTTTCACCTCTACCATTCACATCTAAAGAAGATCTCTTTTGTATGTGCTAGATTGCATTGAAACCTTACGCAATTCTTCCTTTGTACTTGCCTTAGAAGCAGCTGAGTGAGGCTTGGCAGGAGGGATAAGACCAATTTGCACTTTCCTTAGTTTCTGATTTTCCTGGATTTAGATTTGTGACCTGAATGTTGTAGCAGCTGGAGGCACCAGCCTTTGTCACTGTAGCTTTCTGTAGTTCATTCTGTCTGAACGCTGCCTACTAAACCGTCTTTTATAGAAATCGGTTAAAGAGGGTGGATTTTTGTTGTATTGCAAACAACTGTCTTTGCTATATGCAAGAATATATATGCAGAAAAAAATGGCACTGTGACTTATTCCTAGGGATAAGGCTGTAAACCTAGAAAGCTTCTAGGATCCAGGAGGTGCTGGAAGTTTTCATTTGGCTGGGGAATTTGTTTGGCTGTGAAAGGTCACAGTTATTATACTTTAAGTCCTTGACCTTCTGTTTTATGAAGAAGCCATTTAAGATTTTATAGAGAAGTCACTGAAGCGTGGTAGTTAGAAGAGGAGCATGCCATCCTCCATCATCCCTCCCACCCCAGTTCCTGAAATGGAAACTGTAGTAATCCATCTGGCTCCTGAGGGAATGAGTATTGGGCTAAAATGTCTCACTGGCAAGCCTGCTTCTCCTTAGCTGGAGGCATCACAAAAACTGGAATGCACCACTTCCCTTGATCGCTCCTTTTTTCCAGTTTGTCATTAATATATGGGTCGTCTTTCACCTTACAATTTCTCTGGCTTTCATCTTGATTCAGTGGGTCTTTCATTTCCAGACAAGACTTCTTATGGACCCAGTATTGTGTCTTTGTGCAAGTGATCTCACATGACCAATGTTTGATCTCTTTTTCATAGCTATAACAGCCTTGACAGACACAGTGCTTAGCTTAAGGAATCCGCTTTCCAGCTCTCTCACTGCTTTTATTTGTTTTTCTTGCACCTGGCCTGCCACTTTCCTATTGCTCTTAGTGGAGTACTGTTCCATGGCTGTTCACTGCTCAGGGACCTTGCAGGCTTTGACCTAGTGGGTTGGTGAATCATATCTCGGCGGTATGAGTTGTGTCTGGCATGTGTGCTCCTTGAACAAAGAGAGAAGCCTTGATACTGGAGTGTGAGATATGGACCTCAATGCAGAGGGGAGCATGGTGATAAATTGTAAAAGCCTGGTCATAGAAGAAGTCCCTGTGAGACTTGTGCTAGTTCACCAAGAACTTCCCCCTTCTCTGCACCTCACTAGGATTTTTGCTTAGGGCTGTTTTTTATAAGTTGAAAGAGATGAAGACCCTGTCATGTTATTAGAAACACTGTTACCAAAACCAATTTAAAAATAGCTTCTCTATAAAAATGCATGGTCCCAGAGGAACAGAAAGGAGGGAGGATGAAATAAAGGAGAACTTCACACTTCCTGGAGGTGACTGCATTTTTTATGAGTGGATTAGCTGATACAAAATCCTTTGTAGATAGCTCAATATGGCCTGTGTGCGTACTACATCTCTCTGCACATGTGAAGAGGAGGAGGTCATGAAATGGCAAGAATTCACATTGAATTGCTCAGGAGCTGTTTGCGTAATAATAGAAAAAGACCTGAAACAAAGCTTTCCCATTGCTTTTAAAATAAATTATTCACAAATAAATGTTTTCTACCATTTGGCTGCTTCAGTAAGGCAGGTAAATACTATCTGCTGAGAGACATTAGCTGTTTCCTATCAGAGCTAACATTATGTTTGCTGTGAACTGTGTTCTAGATCGTGAGCTTTGAGGGAAGACTCACACGTATTCATGCACTAATACTCAAAGTCCACTTTAGGATTTTAAATTCAAATGTTACAGCAATGCATGTTTAGTGGTTGAGTCAAAAACATGGAAAGTACTAACATCACTGGAAACTATCTCACAAAACTCTGAAATGGTATAAAGTGGGGAGACAAGTCTGGAAGTTACTTGAGTGTTATACATGTCAGCAGTTACAAAATGAGGGCATATTTGTAGTGTATGAATGAGAAAGGGAAACTGCTGCACTCTGGGTATTGCAGTAATGCAGTACAGTAATGCAGCCTTCTTTCAGCCCTGTGATGGACTGCAGGAGGGCCCAGAGATGGTCAGAACATGCACACTCATGGGACAACCCCACAGCTATGACACAGAGCAGAGAAGCAATTTCAGTCCCTAAGTCCAGGCTGCAACAGCATATTGCAACGGATAGAGCATGCCCTGGGATTCACAGCATATTCTTGCCCTTGCTGCAAGTCACATCACTGCTCTGGGCGTCTGTTTCCCTGCCTGCTAAATGAAAATAATGATGTTTCACCATGGTCTGTAAGAGGTCTGGAGGGAAAGTGCAAATCAAAGCTGCAAGAGGTGAGGTTTGCAGTGACAATAACTGATAGATAGAGAAAAAAGATTGACAGGCTTTCAGGCATGCAGCCCTTGAAGTTTGTGGGAGAGGTAATATCTTTTATTAGTTCTACTGATACAGCTGGAAGAAAACAAACAAATCCTTGAATGTTTGTGTACCTGAAAGTTTGTCTTATTCCTCGCCCCGCCAAATCCATCAGTTGTTCAAATAAAAAGTATTACCTCTCCCTGAAAACCTTGTCTCTCTAATATCCTAAGATCATCACAGCTGCAACGCTGCTATGAGAGCTCAGTATTACAATTCTAATAAATGACATCTTTGTCACCTAATGTCTATGGATGAAAGGCCAAAATGAAGGCACGAGGAGCACCTCTTGACCCTGCTACAGTTGCCACATTTGCTCAGTGATGGCTTTGGATACAGCTGGAAATATGTTGTGTATTGGTGTTTGAGCCAGGGGGGCCCAAAACTGCCAGTGCAGTGCTGGTTTTTCAAGATCAGAAGGAAGACAGCCTGGGCAGCCCAAGCCTGTGCTCAGATAATCACAGGTGTGGATCGCTGCTTGAGAGCCAACAGTCTGGACGGGTTAATGAGCTACAGGAGCCAATGAGTCCAAATTGCATGGCAGCCATTGGGGTTGCATCCATCAGTAAGTGGTGCTGTGTTGGTTGCAGAGTGAGCAGTCCCCTGTAGATGAGAAATCCATGAGTAGCCAACATCCAGACTCTTAATTAACTCCACTGCACCAGGTCCCACTCCATAACCACCAGTGAACATCCCTGAAATGTCTCTGCGACACACACCTCAATTTCTGGTGCACCAGCAAGTAAAATAACAATGTATTATTTTAGCAGTGTTAGTAGCAATGTGTTTGGGCAAAGGTGTGTTTGGGCAAAGCCACATTCGGCTATTTCTGTCCACTTAGGTGATGTTGTGGTGGCTCATGTGCTGAGGACTGCTGCCCTTGGAGCTTTGCTCTGGATAAGCCATCTTGGCCTCTCACCACCATGTGTATTAGGAATGTTTCCAATTTAAATGCAAGATCAGAATCAGGGGTCTGGTTTGCTAGTGGGAGCAACTCCCGAAACCCTGTTGTAACCCAGCCACTGCACGGCCGCACCTGCCATCCCGCAGCCAATAGCTGGTACTGTCCAGATCCATCTTGGGATAATTTTAGATGAATTGGGTTTCTGGCATACCTGACTCACAGCTTGGCTCACAGGCCATGTGTGTTTCCAGAGGCTTTGCAGCATGCCCAAGGGGATATGCTTTTCTTTTTTCTCAAAACTGCAACCTGCGCAGGAGTCCATACAGTCAAATCCTGCCCCATGTTCACACAGCTGTAAAGCAAAACACAGTAGAGGTATGTCATAGCAACATTTTGGGATGTGGAGAAATATGGTATGCCATAAATCAGGAACTGATTGAGGAAGGAAGCCGAGATTTTGCCAAAACAGCAGGGCAAGGATTTAACTTCCTATAAGTTAAGTTCCTTTTAAATAACCCTGAGCAGACACGACCTGCATAGTATCTCATATGAAGGATATTTCCAGTATCTCATTGCCTCCTGAAACTGTTCCTGATTTGAGTAACTACTAACACTCTCTAAAGTGCCAAGCCCCTCAGCACCCTACCTGGAAATTAGTGTGCCAATAACTTTGTTATCTCAATCAGTGGCATATGGTGCCAGTTCATTCTGCGATTGCCATAAAAGCTGATACTGGTGCTATGCTCTCACTCCAGGTGAAAGAGCATGGCACGTGTTCCCAAATAAGTCCTTGTATTGAAATTGCTATATAATGAATATACTGATTGATCTGAGAGCCTGTGCTAATAAGACCAGTGCAAAGTCATCTGGAATCTCAGAGGGTCTGCCATTCTACTTCAATATGTACCACTTTAATATTGGGAAAGAAAGATTTTGCTAGTGGAGGCAAGCATGAATAATGTATTGCTGTGGATAATGGTAAATAGTTATTACATATTCTTCCTTTCCTTTAGATGTACTGTGCATATGTTAAAGACAGTCTTTGTTCAGAGGAAAGGATTATTTTAAACAGGGAGGTGATGCATAGTGTCTTGCAAATTATAGTCATGTGAATGTGGCAGATGGTACCATGGTGTCTGACAATTGCCTATGACACCAAATTAGTTAAAGTCAAGAAGGCCAGTTTTTTCTGGACATGCTTGTGTTTGCAAGGTATAAACAAAACAGGGGAGGCCTGTTTGCATGTAAGAGATCTGTGAAGGATCTTGAGTAAAGACCTCCAGTCCACTCGGTTTGAAAATGCTGAAGTAGCTGTTAAGGTAGAGAGCTTTGGGAACACATCTGCTATCCCCAGGCAGCTGCAGAAATCTGCTCTCCATGGAGCTCAGCTTCAGAGCAAACCATCCACTTAAAAGCTGTAACTCCTAGTGAGAGTAGCACTGGACTAAAATGGAGTCAACAGAAGGATTGAAGGAGAATGCTGAAGGAGTCATCTTGTGGAGCACAAATATTCCTTGTGCTCAGCTACGACTGTCGGTGATGTTAGTGTCTGCACTGGCACAACCACTCTCAAGTCAGAGTCAAAACGAATTTATCCAAGTCCTAGCAATATCACATCAAGGTCACTGCTATGTACTGATGATCAGACATGGCTAACTGGAGATTGTTCAACAGCTGGTCTGAATGGAGGTTGCTATTAGAAGTCACTTGAGAATATATGGATAGAGTCCTGCACTGACATGCCAGTTGGTAAGCGACTGGAAATCTTTCCGCAACTGATGTAAGCTTAGCTGCTGGGAACTTGTCACTTGAAACAAAAAATCTGTCCCCACTTCTGATTAATGCACAGCTAGAAATCTGCTCCTTAAAGTCTCTGTGCTTCAGTGCCCCATCTGCAAATAGGGAAATATTCCCTACACATTTTCTCGTACCTAGATTTTTAATTGGGTCAAGGATGTCCTCTCATTATAGCCAAATTCTTTATTAGTCACGCGGTGGGAAAGGCTGGGCTTCTCAAGAAACATCACCTAGATACAGGTCCCACAGCAGGGCTGGGGAGCTGTGAGTCCACTGTTTCAGCCCTAGGCAGTATGCAGTGATCTGCTTGAACTCTTGTGTGGTATCATTGAAACACTGAATTATTCAGCCCCTCAGGCCAATGGTGAATCATAACTAGAATGCTGCTGTCACCCTGATAATATCTTACAAACCCTATGTTAGAATAGTGTTTGTGGCGTGGTTCATTGACTTGTCACAACCACACATGCATTCCTTTGTACTTGCTCCTGGACCAACCAGGGCAGATCTCTGTAACAGCCATGATTCCTGGCTGGCTGAGGACACTTCGGCACTGGCTTGAGGAACAAAGCAAGGTGTATGACCTGTACTGATTCCATCAGATCCGTCTGTCCTGTTCTACACTTAATTTAGATGCAGTCTCGGTTTGAACCTGTCTGCGGAATATGCTTGGCAGCAAACTGGGCAGCCCAGGGTTTGGAAACAGGCTGTGTGAGCAGCCTAGTCCTTCTGCGTGCTCTTCAGAGCTGCTGAGTGAGAAGTTACAGATCTCTGCCCTTCTCCACCTGTTCACTGCTGTGTCCCTTGCCAGAGGTTAGCAATTCTTCTGATCTGACAGCTAGAATTGTTCACTAGCCCAATTCCATCAAAATGATCTGGATTAGCTTAAAACATTGCTAATAGTAGGTTTTTGATTGTTGAGTTTTTTAAACCCATTTTGACAGAACCAGGTTAGACGGCAACTATATGATCAGTTATGCCAGCTGATGTCAGAGGCTGGTAAGCTCTTAACCTACCTCAGCTGAACCCAGAACAGCACATATGATGACAGCCCACAGAGTCTAATATCTGCCTAGGTCTCTGGTGGCAACTGGTCCTATTTCAAGCAAACGTGGCATGGAGGTAGGCAGATGTGTTAGGCCCTAGCTGACATCCTCTTTGAGGAAGAACTGCTGGGGAGTTGTGTTTGGAGGGAGAGCAGGTTGATGGGGGAGAAAGAGCAATCTGGGAGAATTTAGGCCTGCTTTGTGCTGGGGTTGGAGCTCTGACATTATCACAACCTGCTCTGCAGTAACTTGTCTTCATGCAGGATATGTCTCCTCTGTTTGCCCTCCTGGGGCAGACAGGATGTCTCTGGCCCTGTCCACACAGAATAATACGGAGAAGGGAAAGGGCGTACTCGGTGGCATGGAGATGTGCAGTGGCTTTAAAGCTGAAAGGAGTCTCCGCGTTCTCTGTGGAGGACGTTAAAAGACTGCATTGAAGTGCCTTTGATCAGCTGCGCTTTTCTGCTCAGAAAATTAGCCTGGCAGAAGGCAATAACAAGGGAGGGCTGGATGTAGGACAAAACATCCACTTGGAAGAGCTGAATTCTTCCTAAAAGGTCAGTGGAATTAGCTTTTTACTCTCGAGAAGCACTGATGCATCACAGGTGAAAGCCTGCTGCAATGTGTCAGAGTGGGAACAGAAGGAAATTTGGGTATTTGTGGAGGGGAATTCTAGTTCATTAAATACTTGAGGAAACTTCTGGAAAAGAAATACACCGTCCTCCAGGATGTCTCTTATTGAACAATTTAATCTTGAAGGTACCCACACTCCAGAGTTATGATCAAAACCAGACTTCAGTTATTAAATTCCTACTTTTAGGCACTTTTTAAACGCCTTCAGTTATTAGATTCCCAGCCTGAGACACTCAGGGGTTGAATTTTCTGCAATCAGTTTTATAGCTCTGGAGGACCTGGTTCAAGAAGTTTAAAGATGAGAACCAAGGGGCAAGTTTTGTTGCTGAACAACCTTCCTTCCTGATTTTTAAGATGTATGTTCTTGAAGGGAACTTTGTCAGCAGGTACAGCGCTCAGCATGAATTTGCACCTACTTTGGAGCTCAAGACTGTCATTTTCCAGGATGTCTGTCCCCAGGGCTGATAAGCTACATCTTGTAAAACTTCAGCTTTGGGCACACCAGCTAGTGGACTAAGACCTGGTTTCCCAGTCTCCAGCCCTTGGCCTGATCCACCCAGACCATTGGAGATTTGCATTGAAACTTTTCAGATTCAATGAACTTGTGAAGCTGCATTTCTTCCCTTTCTTTTGTTGCAACATTTCTTAGTGTAATTTCTCTCCACTCACCCTTTGCTCAGGTAAGGCTGGATTTGGTGTTATGAGGAGCATGTCAGGGCTGGGAAGGTGGGACACTAAATAAATAATGTCAACAAGATGTTTCTCCTTCCCTGTGGAGCTGTTAATAACCCTTCCTCTCTGAAGCTGTGCCAAGTTTGTTTGCCTCGTCCAAACCCAAGCAGAGAGAAATCAACTCCTTTGGCTTGTTTAATCACTTCCATCATCGAGCTGCTTCTCCCAAAGTCTCTGATGCAGAGCTTCTGGAGCACAAGGAATACAGACAATTTCAAACAGCTAAAAAAGGAGAGAAAAAAGGGGCATGGAAACAAAATTCAGAGCAACAAAGAAGTAGAATCTCCTCTGCCGGCACTGTTCATCTGTATTTTTGAGATTACTTTGAAGCTGGTGAATCTGAAATTCCTCATTAGAAGTCAATGGTGGATATAGGAGGCTGTGCTTCTCATCTGTATATGAGGAGATCATTCCAACTATGACCTCCCTCTATCCACTTGATACAACATTTACTTCAATCAAAGAGGTAATTAAACTCCTGAGATGAGAAATCCCCATGGTTCTTGTCCTGAATTTAGTGCAGCAAAATTTCTTAAGTAATAAAATGGCAGAACCTGCAGTTATTGCTGGAACCAGACAATGCCTAAGGCATAAATACAAGGGAATAACTTTTGTCAAGGATGTTCTGCTTGCCCTAAAGCACACCACAGGAGCCCAAGTATGTACAGCCCTGGCATGCCAATCAGGACGCTACTGAATGTAGTCGATAAATGGTAGGGGAAACCATAATGCTGGACACAAGAGTGAACCAAGATGCTGGGACTGCAGAGAGGTTAAGTTGGTACAGCTGCTTCTCCTTCATTAGCTTGAATGCTGATCCAAACGCAGAGCTGGCACAGCTACAGATAATGACAGAGGAGCCAGAAGGAAAACTGTCAATGGTAGTTTTTTTCATCAGAAGCTACCATTTTTTTGAAACAAAAGTTGTTCAGGAGAACACGTCAATAGCGATCATGGTTGAGTAATCCTGTATTTTGTTTGATCCCAACAAAATGGATATGATACGATCTGTGTGGTGCATTCAGATTAAAATGGTGCTGCAGTGCCAGCACCATGTGCATGAAAGTGCCAGCACCATCCATATGAAATAGCTTGCTAACTCCGCATGGAAAAAACCAAGCCATTTCTTTTCTTCATTAGAAAATGCTAGTTTTCCCTTGGGTTTGAGATCAAAGTGGGTTTAAAGGACTGGCATTTCCTGCAAAATAGAGACTTGGTTTCTGATGGGTTTAAAGATGTAGCTTGAGAGGGGAAAGTCTAGGTCTGTCTCTGAGGCCCAGAGAACTTGATTAGAAGTTAAGACAAACTGAGGCTGCTCAGCATTTCTTGGACACTATAGAAAGGGCTAGTCTCTGTCCCTGTTCTAAAAGAAAAGAGGCAGTGACATATCCGCTGTAAAGCACCTTTCAGGCATCTGGAATGCTTGCGCTACCCTGCAGACGGTGCTACTTGGCGTATACAGCAATTCCAGTGGTAAGCACAGCAGCATTTGCATTCAGATCTATGTAAGGACTTGAATTAAAGAAGAAAAAAAGATACACACATTTCTTATCCCATTCAATTTTATTGTCTGAGGTTTCCAAGAAAAAAATCAACTACCACAGAAGTGGGCAACACTGCCCAGTTCCAGCCTCTCAAAAATTAACTTTTCTCTATAGTCTTGCTTCCACCAATAAGCCCCACGATTTCTCATATCTGAGATTCCTGGTACAGCTCTCCCTGGGGCTGTCAACTCATGAACTACCATTTTGCTATGAGTGAAGCAGATTACTTTTAGGTGGATCAGTCCAACACATTCATCATTTGATGTTTTTTTCCAGTCCACACAGGCAGGAATAAATGGCTGGGTCATCAACTCCTTGGTGCTCCACATTCAAGCATGGCTGCATTTGTACAGCTTTCTCTTGCAGTCAGGTTTTCAGAATCAGAAAATGTCGCTTGTTGTCTCTAGGGCTGTTGTGACTGTGTCAGAGACTTTCCATGCCCTGGCTAATTATGCTGTGTATGCCACCGGAACGGGAGAGCTCCTTTGGATGCCATCTGCTGATCAGCTTATGCCTTGAAGCAGAAAAATTGGGTGCCCTAGTAATTATGATCCTAACTCCTGTCATTGCACATGCTCTGCTTGTTCTCTGTAAATGGCTGATCCTTTCTGAGTCTGCATAAATACGTTGGTTGTTTCCTTCTCCTTCACCCCAAGGCAAGGGATTTTATGCTGCCTCTGGAGGTTTCCCAGGATTTCCTGGCTGTTGAATCAGGGTCATGTTCCAGATCACAGGGTTTCAGTTTCTGTTGTTTCTGGTTAACAATATGTTTGTCTTTCCTCTGGCAAACATGGTCTTAAAGGGACAGGCTGGAAAGTGTCTGAGCTCTTTCGTTAAATAAAATTGCTTTTGTACCAAAAGCAACAAGCCATGCTACATCTGCATTTCCCTAGCTCCACTCTTCCTCCTTCCAGTCGCAGTGCTAGGTGTGGGAGAGGTAGTGCCATGTTCTTCTGCTACTCTGGCTCTGCAAAGAAGCATCCTTTGGGCTCAGCTCTGCAGTCTGTTCCTCCTTTCCTCTCCCATTCTCTTAAGCTCAGAAATCCCCAGAAGCACCTGTGTGTCCTTCTCAGAGTATCTTTCTACAATCACGTGTTATTTCCTCATCAACATGGCTGGAAGCACATATAATTCCTTTCCATCCTTTAGTCTTAACAGGGAGCTTCCTGTGACGCTCTCAGGTAACATACACGCTAGTATCAGGCAGAGTACCTATAAAAACCAGAGGACCAGCGCCAGCCTTGAGAGACAACCTAATGGGCAAAATACCACAAAAAGATACAGATTTTCCACCACGGAAATTGTCTTCTCTCTTGAATTATGCCTTTAAAACTCATCTACAATACAAATGGGTCGGAGTTAACCTAAAAAGTACCATACTTCTGAGAGGTAAACTGTGCTTTGTCACAGTAGCATTTATGTTTCATGCAGCGGGCAATAGGTACTTCCCAAATTACACACACACACTCACATAGACCTATGATCAAGTTCAGAGCTGCAGTATAAACCTCTCAAGACTGTAAAAGCCAGCATTCAGCTTTGGCTTTTCCTCTTACAGCAGCAAGAAAGTGCTCAGGATTGATGATGGCCAAAGGTATCAGGCACTCAAGAAGCATGAGTGGTCTGGACAGGGTGTTTATGTTTACTATGCTTTGACCTGGTCACCAGCACTCTGCCTGCTCATCTATCTCCTCTGGCACTGTCCACCTTCCAAAAGCACGCAGAAGCTTCCAACAGCCACTTTTATTTCAGTGATCAATCTGCAGAAGAGTTTCCTTCCCTCATTTCTGCCTAGTCCTTCGTTGTCCTGGCTCCATCCTGAAGCTCAACACAGACAGCACATAGCTGGGACAGAAGGCTCATATCTCACTGATATGTGGAGGTAGTAACAGGTATTTAAGTTCACTGGAATGAGCCAATTACTGGCTTTCTAATGAGATGCATGGCCACTTGCTTCCTTTCTTGGAATGTCTTGAGCTATCTAGCTGTAAAATCATGCCATTGTTCCAATCAGCAAAGCTGCACTATGTCATTTGAAGAGGTTTTTATAGCTCCTCACAAACCCAGTGTAGTTTTCTTGGTGATAATTCAGGCTCTTGGATTTATAGATGGATAGAAATGGCAAAAAACAAAATTAATCTTGACAGTGTAATTTCAGAGAGCCAATGGATTTTCAAAATGCCCTTTTGCTGCAGTGCTGTACCTGCCACACACAGCATCTACAGTACCATGTGGAAGCAAGGCATGGACAGCTCTGGGCTCCAGGGCAGCCCTGCAGCAACAGGAGTACAAACCTTACACCATCCGGAACAAGAAGAATTAGTCTCTATTGCGTGAGTTTTAAAGCCTGGCCCTGTTAGTCCAGGCTGCAGCAGCTTCTTTGGTCTCTGCTGGTGCCTGTGTGGGGAAGACATGACACCTTTCTGTATGAGAGCCATGGGGGCAGCCTGTATAACTCATTTAAAATTTTCTCACAGGGGTAATGCAGCCAGCACTCTGCTCTCATACTCTCTTATGTATTCAGATTTGACGTGCTTTCTGTCAGTCCTTCCACACCTGGGACTGCTCCTCTTCCTCTTCATGCCTGCCAAACAAATATTAAATACTGCCACTCCTTTTAGTAAATGTAAAAGCATGTAAGACTGTAGAAAAGGTGCTGTCTGGGTTAGTAGTTAGACCTGGACAAGCTTTATATCTTAAGGGGTGGGCAACTATTTATGGAGACCCATTCTCCCAGACAGGGAAGAGGTAGCTAAGCCTGAAGTGCTATTGTTTTCCCCGTGAGCCTGCACCAGAGATTGGAACCAATTATCAGCCATTTTCAAAAAAAGAACTGAAAGAGTTACCTCTCTGCAGTCAGCAGGTCACTACTTAACCTCACCCTTGACAACTTGTTCTTATTTCCACTATATGCTAAATACCCATTAGAATCCCTGTTTAAAGAAAAACATGGAATACTAGGCCCAGAGATTAGTCCCTTTTCACCTCAGTCCTTCAAGACTGAACTTCCTTATTTTGGGAAAGAGCATGATAGCCCTGGCCGCTAAAGTGCTGAATGCATTCATTTACCTGCAGAAGAGTCTTCATTCTCGGTAATGACTCACTTGGCTGTGCTTCTTAGACATTACTTATGTATTTGAGGGCTGCTCTGTAAGGGGGCTTTCACAATAGATGAGGACTCGAGGGTTATTTAAAAGATGCAGCTTGCTTCCACAAGCCACAAACCAGTAAAGTTGTTCAAAGGACTTGTACAAAAAACCAAAATTATTCGTAAGACACAGAAAAAATGAAGCCTGAAATAGGAATCTGCGTGTCAGATGAGCTGGAATCTCCAAGGATGGCTTCAGTTGTCTTTGATGCCTGCTGTGCCTGGCTTATGCATAGGACTACGCCATCAGAGGAAAGTTCAGGAAGGGATTTTTCCTTGGGAAGTAAAATTCTTAGTTTCATCTATTTTCATGCAATTCCCTTCCTAATTCCAAGCTGAAACAACCAGCAATTCTAATCCTCCACAATGGGAAAACAAGGAATGGCTGTACTTATAAGTGCAGGCACCACCAAGTCTAGTAAAGAATTAAATGGGATTAATTTAACCATATTATATCCTTGTATCAAATACTCATGGCTCAGAATCATAATCACATTACCCCTGCTTAAAATTAATTGTGTCAGCTGAGTTGTGGTAGATGTGAACATTTTTCACCTGCAGCAGATATCAGATCATACAATGCAGTTTAATCTCTTTTAATTGCAAATGAAGCTAAATTGCTCCATCTTTCCTTTCCCATGACTTGAGAGGAAGCACACAGGACTGCCAACCAGATGTATGGTCTCTTGCTTAGCAGCTTGGGCTTCCCTTAAGAATTGAACTGGCCTTGATTTGCTTTATTTTAATTTGCTTTAGATAAACTCAGTCACTTCAAAAAGTTCATTTTAAGTAATTTTCATGAGTGTTTTGTGGAAGACAAGCCCACAGCGTATTAAATTTGCTTTTCTTTTCTCTCTACAAGCATTTTTTTTTCTACAATGGATCAACAAAGAGCAAACTCTGTTGAAAGTGTGTAGCAGAATGAATACAACCTTATTTCAAAGCTGCTTCTAATTTGTTTCCCCAGCTTCGATCCTGACAGCAGTTGGGCTTCAGTAGCTGTTTACATTTAGCTCCAATAACATAAGATAATGTACTATTAACTGCTAAACTAATGATCCTAGACCTAGTATTTTCATCGGGACCTTGCCCCATCGAGCTGACACTCCTCAGATCATTTTCTCTCTCATTAAAGTAATTAAAGTCAACATTGTTGAAAAGGCCTTCAGGCAATCAAAGGCAGAGCTGGTACTAATAAGCAAAGCAACATCCACATTTATGTTTCTTTTGATCTGCAGTTTAATTGCTGGTAAGCCAGGCACACGGTCTATCGAGATAGGTTTTTCTGTATATGCGTTCAATCTGCTTCGAGGGAAGGCGACAGGCAGCTGGGACAGAGCTGTTCCCCTCCAGCCATCATGGTGCTTTGCTCTGGGGAGGCAATTCTGGCTGATGGTGCAATGAAGATACCCCCAGTATCCTATTTGCCTCTGGACCTTCTTGTTCCTGCACTACAACAGCCAAGAGCTTCTGAGTGATTTTTCTTCACTGTAACAGAAAAAAACGTAAGAGGGAACAGGGATTCTTTTAAGTGTGTATTTCTGCTGCGAAGTAATTCAGTAAGCAAATTTACACTGGGTGATCAAGGATTGTGTAATGGGTGGGTGATGGGAAGAGCCTTGGTAGACTTCAGTCCTAATCTGCATTCTGCTGGGGGATCTGACTACCTTGCCCACATTTCCCCATTTGTGAAGACCATTTCATAGGAGTTTGCTATTACAGTTCCACTCAGATGATAACACCATACAAACATGCTATGGGGCTGCTTCATTTTTCTATGGCTATTCCCCCACGACTGGCTCTCTGAAGATGCTCAGCTAGCAAGAAAAATAGCACTACCCTTTAGCTACAAGCACCATCAGCTCCCTTGGGCAATGGCAGTCCTGCTGGCCCCTGCCTTTTTCACACCACAGCTACAAAGATCCTGCAGCCAGAGAACATTACTTCTGAATAACAAAAGGCTTATTGTAACCATCTCTTATCTGCAGTACAGAGATTGAGATGATGATTAAGTCCTGTCCTCCATAAGCATAAAACTGAATTTTGAGGAATAATATTGGACAGTAGCCTCATAGCTTCCATGGGTGATCTGTCTCTTGGTTTCCTTTCAGTGTGCATTGCTTATCCCATCTCTGCAGCACCTCGCATAGGAGGAGCCTGTTTCACAAGCATCTGGGCTGAGCTCGTAACTCATTACTGTTGAATGAGATATTCATCCTTCCTTTGTGCTAGTTCTGGTGGTGCTCATTAACTGTCTGATGGGTCAATTCAGCCAGCTAAAAACAAGGCTTGTTGTTCGGTTAGTGAGATGGATCTGCTCAGGGAAGGACTGCCCCGGGCTTGGAACTGGTTTGAGGTAAGGGAGAGATGAGAGTTCTGGGAGCAAAGGGAGAAGGGGAAGCAGAGACTGCTGTTAGGAGCTGTTAGATCAGCTTATCCCATCCCATCTGGTGAAGCTAAAGCTTTTAAGCTAAGTACTGCAATGCTGTATTTTTCCCTGCTGCTGTTAGAAACTGTGACTGTTCTGCTGCTGCTGCTTCTGGAGCTCTTCTCCCTTATCTGTTCTGTGCATTGTTCCATGTGGAATAACCACCATAGGCCTCACATTTCATTTCAAACACCTCGACTATCAGTTTCCTACAGCACAGGTAAATGATTGCAGTGTGCGCTGGGGAGATTTGAAAATTAGGTTATGTCTCTATGCAGGAGCACTTGACCGACTTTACCTGTGTTGTTAGGGAAGTAATCCCCAGGACAAAGCCAGAGGAACCAGCAGCATAAACTACACTTGTAAATCACATACAAATCTTGCAAGACTTTTTGCATAGGTTCTTAATTGGTATGGACAGAAATTTTGAAGCTTTGTGTTAAATCATTGTCTCAGATCTTGGAAAGTGTCCAGACTTCGATAGTAGTGTTGTCCTTTTGTCTATCTTCAGTTCATCACCTTTCTATTGAACCTGAAAGCCCAGGAGAAGATCAGTTAATTATTTTCAATTTTTGGGGGGGGGCAGCTGATTAAAAGTGACTGAGGCCATAATGAAAACTGACCAGTTTTCAAAACTTTAGATGAAAACCGTTTGGTTTTATTCCCTTGGGCTGGAGCGGGAAAATTGGAATTAAAGCTAGGGGAAGAGGGAGGAACAATTAACAAAATTTCTCAAGAGGGACAATTATGGAAATAAAACAGCTTTATTGTAGAAAATCAGTATTGCTTGTGAAACAGTTATCTAAGCAAAGCATGGTGCAGTTCATTATTTTGTGCTGTAAATCAATATCGTTTAAGGATCTGAAGAACAGGTCATCTTATTGTTGCTGTTATTCTAAAAGCAACTACTGCAGTAAAAGTACTGTTCAAAGGCTGTGTTCTCAATGGATGCTGCCAACTTAACCTGGAAGAATATAACTGACAGGTCTGCAGTTTTGTGACAAAGGTTTAATTCAGCTTTACACAGACTTGATTTCAATTTACACAGAGAAATCCTGCTCCAGACAGTTGGTATTTCTTATCATGGGAGATTACATTTTACTGAATAACTCTTTCTGAATCTTCTGCAACTGCCTGGAATCGTGGCTTAGAGATGAGCTGCTGTCTTCTATCAAACCAAAACTGACTTTATGGCATTTATGATAAGCATCTCCAGACATCCTGAAAATGCTGCTTGTTATCACTTGTATGCAGTTGGCTTTTTCAGCAGTGATGTAGAAAATAAACAGCTTCAGATCCTGCATACGGGGTGAAACTGAGAAAATGTGTTGTGGCCCAACTGGTTCCAGGAATTTGAGGAAGCAGAAGGGAAAAACACTTCGGGCTTGAAAGTTTGGTCTGATGTGAACTACCCTCTTAACTCTTTGTTTGCTGTTGTGTTCTTCCACTTTGCTGTGAAAGCAGCACTTGAATACTGTGGCTTCAGAGTACACCAGCCACCCTAGGTCAGATTTTTCTTTTCTTCTGGGAAATGGAGCCTAATTTTCCTAATAGCTGGTATTTTTTTCTTTTCTTGTTCTGGTTGCTCCATAGAATCCCTTTCACATTTTAGGAACTTGCCTTTCCAAGAGCTGTGTAGAAAGAAGGTAGACTCATTGTGTTTGTGGAGGACTGAGAACTGGGATTACCGTGCTCTCCCTTTGCCATCTGTGTCACAATGGGAAAGTTGCTGAAATGCTCGGTGCTTCAGTTTACAAACGGCGAGTCAGTGACCCCTGCAGTAATTACTTACTGGAATTGGTGGATATTTGAGATAGTTTGTAATACACGATGACGCTTGATTTACACTTATTGGAGTTCCAGTTATCACGCTGCCAAACACTTTTGGGTTAAAATTGTGTATATGCCTGCTTCCATCTGAGCTATTTTGAACAGTTTCAGTCATCTCTGAGAATGAGGCATGGAGAAAATACATCATTAGGTAGCTGGAGAGGAAAGGGCAGCCACAGTGACCTTACTGCTAGCATTTATCAACTTTCAGCATGCTGTTTTGGAATAGTAATGTTTCTTTAATGTACTGTTTAGTATGGAATTATCCTTGTATACTGAATGCTTTGCAGAACACATCAAAAATATTCTATGGCTAGATGCCATAGAATACAGTGAAATAGTTAACACAACGAAGTGGGAAAACTTGCCTAAGTATCACTAAGTGGTCATATACTTTAGGGTTTTTCACAGCCCAGTGCTCTTATCCCTTCTGTGATGATCCTTTTGGGGGAAGGATGTTTTACTCTTTCTGTGATCCAGAAAAAATGATTAACAGCTCAGCTCCTCTGGGACTGGAGGTAGGAATGTAACTGATGGATTGCAGGTTGTAAGGGGAGTTGTGGGTGACTGCAAACAATTATTGACTGAGCAAAGGCAAAGTCAGTATCTCCTTAAAGGGACGATAAATCTTGTTCATTGGAACAGAACCCTATTGTTTCATCTACTTGGTGTTACTTAATTCAAACAATATGGTGGGGGGTGGGGGGGGTGGGGGATTTCTGTCTAACCGCACACATTCCCACCAGCATCTGGCAGGGGAGGGGGAAAAAGAAGAGAGGTAGACTGTGACGGAGGAGAGCTACTGAGCTTCTCAGAGCTTGTGGTAGCCAATTAGGATGTGTAGCTAGAAACAAAAAAATCCTTTTAAAAGGCCTGTGGTGCCCAGGGTATTATATTTTGTTAAGCAACCAGTAAAAATAAGGTAATAGTAGAGACTGTGTCACATACCGGACTAAGTAAGATGTGTTGCTCTTCTTGGGGACAGAAGTTGGACAGTGTTGGGCCCAATGTTTGGGTAAAAAGCAAAAGGCCAGAGTTATGCTGTACCAAAATTGCAAGGGCTGCTATCTTACTGGCCTCTAAGGGGTAGTGATTAGTCTGTTCAGGTCTTGTTGTGCTTCTTTCAGCCAGTCATAAAATAGACTTTCTCCTGTGATGATTATAACAGTGCTGAGCTCTCAAAATGGATGCTAAGCTCAATTAATTTGTTAAGTGCTTTGCTCTTTGGATGAAAACTGAATTTTAAGTATTGCTCTGTTGAATTCCATCTTTCTTTGCCATCCATGCTGAGGGTATCCAGATGCGTTTCAGACTAGAGAATCAGAGAGAGATTCTCAGTGTGTTTCTTGCTGTGCTGTTCTGTATGGATTGTTTTTACATCCTCTTAATTCTAGCACTCCATGTGCTTCTTATACAGAGGATCTGCAAAAGCTGTAGAGACTAAGAGAGGAGATTCCTTGGGTGAATGCTGGCCTTTAATTAAAGTGCCAGAGTTTCATTTTGTTTATGCAGGAATTTGAATGTAACAGATTATAGCAGTGGGAGAGGAAGAGGTGAAATGAATGTAGTTCAAGGGGCTCAGGTCCTCACTGTGCGATACCTTTTGGTCCGACAGTGAACAAGTCACTTACTGAGCCTGTAATCCTCATTATACAGAGGGGAACGTCCCACTGTTTGTTCAGATGATGTAAAACTTTAGATAAGTACCATATATTTGCTATTAACATGAAATGGGTTCTTTAGTTCTTTCTGGCATTGCCTTACAAATAGGAATAATTTCTGCTGTTTTTGTTGAGGAACGGGGAGTTGGGACGGCTACAGGGGCATGCAAACATGTAACTGCAATAGTGATGCGAGGTAACCACCATGCTAATGGCTTCCTGCATCAGCTCACCACTTCCTCCTGATATTTCACCTGATTTTGGTGGTCTAATTATTGGATGTCTGAGGCTGATGCCCCTTCTATAGGCAATGAAGAGAGATAGCCTCCCTGGGGAGCACTGTGTCTTATCTACCTGGGACATCTCAGGAATATCTGTTTCTTTTCATTGACTGCAGATGAGGCCTCTGTGACTAGCTTAGACTTAGATCCTAACAGTTGTCTTTGGGACAGGAATTTGACCTGTTATCCCCAATAGGACTCCTACAAAGTTCAGGATGAAGCAGGGCCTGGCTTAGTCCTACAGCCAACCTCAGAGTTTCACGAGGACATAGTGGCTTGTGATGGTTGTAGGTAGCTGAGGACAGGAGTGCTACGCTCCTCCAGGCTTGTCTGCCCAATGCTGGGTTATTTCATACCCACGGATGCCACGGCCAGCTTCCACCGTGCCCTCTGCATGTATTGTGTGGTGTGTTTGCTTGGCAGACCTGATACCCTGCTATGATAGCGGATTTAGTTGGTTGGAAGCTGCCAACAAGCTGTCATCCTCATGCTAACAGATGTTTCCATTCTTTTAAAACCCATTAGGTAGACAATTGATTGTTCTCTCTTTCCCACTGGGGCTCTGTTGGAATAGTACAAACTGGGCAAACTTTCCTGGATATATCTTCCAGCAAGTGGGGGCTTGGCAGGAAGGTCCCCACAATATGGAAAGAATTTGAATAGACTTATCTTTTGAGAACAGTGACAATGCTCAGCATGCTTGTACCAGCTGTGCCCTTCTGCTGTCTACTGGTGCTTGTTGTACTGTAAGACCTTAGCATCTGGCTCTTCTCTAAAGACCTGAATCCTTGGCACATCATCTCCTGGGGAGTATAGATGACTTATGTCTCTGTATGCAGAATGGGTGATTCCCTTAAATTTGAAATCTCTAACAGACATCAAACTGTAATAAGGTTAGGGTTAGGAAACCAAATCTAGGTAATGGTGCCTTGCTTCCCTAAGTTCTGCCATGCTGGACTTGCTGTCTAAGAAGACTGAGAAGTGACAGATTTACATAAGGTCTTAATCTTCTTCACTGGACACAAATAGGAGAGAAATTCCCCCAAGTTTAGATGTCTGCGTTGTCACCTGGGCATTTCCTTTCACACAATCTTAGAATCTCTTAATTGCCATGGGGAGGAATAGGTATGGTAGTTTGCAGCTCATCCGAGCTGCTGCAGCGTAAGCTGAACTGCACCTTACAAGTGCGTTTCCATTCACTGACTAAGGATCATTGTGGATGCATAAAATGAAGTGAGATCACCCCTGCCCTAAGGGTAGCAAGCAATCATTACCTGACATCTTGCATGTTCTCTCCCATTCCCAGGAGTGGTTTATAACCATGGCTCTAATTCTGCTCACTGCTGAGTGACTCCACTGATATCATTAGAAATGATGTGTGGAAAATCTCATCCTTTGGGAGCCTGGTTCTTTCTGCCTTTGAAGAGATGCAAACAATGGAAATAAAGAGTAATAGATGTAGATATCAGAATTACAATGCAGTTATTAAAGACCAAATCTTACCAGGGCTATGTTCTTTGTATAGAAATTAAGATGATCACAGGAACACCAGGTTAAATGGAACAGTCGTGAATGAAATCTCACAAAAAGAAGACATCTGTATTTCTACACCTCCACAGAGAGGTTTCCGAGATGCTCTGGGTGACAGAGAGATTGTGTTTGAAAGGTGCAAAGGGAGGCAGCATACAAAACATATACGGGCGCTGCTGATTCTGTCTCTCAGAGGGGCTCAAAGGACCCTTTGGTCATGACTGAAGGGACTGGCAGTTTGCTTCATAATTCTTCCTTATTTTTGGACAGCAGAGTTTGTTTTTATCTCGTGCTGTAGTCTGTTGTCTGTCTTCGGCAACTGCTGACTGTCTTTGGCATCAGGGAGTTATAGTTAAAAATAATGATGTTTTGAAATATGTATGTGGACAGAGTCGGCAGCGAAGAGTGTGGAACTGCTGAAAGATGAGATTTAAAACTGTGATACTGGACCTGTACTGGATCTGCTGGCACAGGTCTGCACAGCTCATTGCCTGTTCTGTGATGCCCAAGAGTCTTTCTGTAGAGGCTAGACTCCTCTTTGTGCTGAACCGTGTGCAAACAGAAAGGGGAAAGAAAATCATGATCCTTGGTCATAAATTTAACATACCCAGCTTCATTTGAAGACTCTTAAAACTTAAGCAAGTTAGCTCAAGGACCATATGTTGTGAAGCATAAGCAATCCTGTGAAGCTCAAAGAAGGGTTGCTCGTAAACTGGTTCATTTGTATCCAGCAGGCAAGCAAACCATCTGGAAGCCTCACCCAGAAAAGTGCCTCTCCCATTCCCAATGGAAAAATGTGTGATATAGTTCCAACAGCTCACTATGGATGAGATGTATTATTAATTTGATATCTTTTGCCTAAAGAGGAAGTACAAGCTATATATTTAGGTCTTTTTAATTCCTTGTATTCATACGACCTAGATGACCAGCTTCCTTCTAGATGGACATCCTTGTACTGTGTTGCTGAAGTCATGTGTTGCTTCTCTTCTATTCAAGTGGAACACCAAAAAAAAAAGGGGGGGGTGGGGGCGGAAATTGTTCATGTTGAGACTTGTGAAATGTCTTACTCTTAATTCCAAAAGTTGTCATGAAATTCGTGGTTGCTTGAAAACATATGTATGAGTTACACCTGTGTAGATTCTAGGAAGCACCTGCCATGCTCTTCACAAATTATTTTTACATTGAACTATTTGGGTTTCTAACTGCTCAGCTAGTGCTAGAATTACTCTAAAGACAAATGTTCAGCAAAAGCAGATGTCTTGTTCAGGAAGCTTCTACTTCCTGAAGGACTATTTTTATCTTGTTGATGGGCAGGAACTTAAGCTGTGTTTTATGAACCATTGAAACAAATTGGTGTCCATTCATCCCTCCTTGGGGTGGCAAGTTCACTCCTGAGGTCAATTCTGTTTTTCTCATGGTATTTTTGCTGCTGGTGGATGCCAGACAATTGATTTGTGTGTGCTATGAAAATGTCAAAATGAGCAGAAAATATTTATTATTGTTTTAAGTGCCAAAAATGTACTTGGCTTTAGGAGAAATGAAATGAAGGCAGCGCCTGAGCGGAATAGGTTACTAGGTAGTAAATGGAAGAGAAGAGAGCACATTCTAGGAATTCAAACAAGGACTTCAGTGGAGGAGATGTAATGCTTCATGCAAATTGTTTAGGTTCATATTTATGCTGGAGGGGGACAGGAAAGGGTCTATCTTTTGTATTCATGTCTCTGTATTCAAGCAAGAGCAGAACATGACTAGGAAACTAACTCCTTTGATAATGCCACTTACCAGATGGCCCATTAGTGATACAGCTAGATCTGCCACTGCACACACTTCAAACAGATCACAAATCTAGGGAGACAGGTTCAAGGAGCAGGTCAGTAGGAGCAGGCAAGAGTGGGAGACAAAGAATGTTTTCCATTGTCTGTAACTGGGATAAAATAGGTCTGGCAAACTGCACTGATATTGAAACCAACCTGTCGAGTAAGTATGTTTCAAAGAAATGAAAAATAGGTGGTTGGATGCTTCACTAGAATGGACTGATTTCTCCAACAGGGCCATTTGCTTCCTTTGCAAGGAAGATGTTAGGATTGCTGCTTTGAATGTTGATGCTTGCAAAGTGTACTCAGCAAACGAAAGCTTTTGGGAACATGCATTAGATTCCAAGATGAATGAACAGTCAGACAGGACTGACTAATACCTGCTGAGAGGAGACTGACTTGAAGCAATGAAGCCCTGTCACACAAAAAGGATGTAAATCACAGCTGGAGAATGTGCATTGATTTATTTGGACTTTTGTGGCTGCTTCTGCATGGCCCTGCAATTTTGGTAGGGGGCTGTCTTGCATAGGGAAGTATGTATTGTAGGATGGGCTTCAGGAGCAAATGTCACGCTTGCAGAAAATGGTCAGTGAAGCCTTTTGAAACTTCACACATGATGAGGTTGATTTCTGAATGAAGATCAGAACCAGCTCTGATCTTTAAACTTTTTATCCGGTGTCCCTGTTACTTGCCCTTTATCTTTGTCATGTCAAGCAGTTCGTTTGACAGTATCATCTTCACATTAGCTGTCTACACTTTGTCCATGTTACCTGATATTTGAAGTGTATATACTATTTGGGGATAGTTCTCTCAGTAGATCAGACTATTTTAAGCTACAAAGCTTCTATGACAAGTAGAACTGAATATTTCATCTCCAGTATAAGTCACTGAGTTCTTATTGTAAATATCCTCTCCTGCAATGTTGTATAGAAAGTGAGAAATTAAATCCTTTAAACTCTTGGTACTGATAGTTTATGCCTCATCCTAAATTGGCCTTGGCATAGACGGTACTGGGGAATGGTGCAAATATGAACATAATGTTGTCATCTTATTTTTGGTTTAAAAAAAAAAAAGGCAGAGATTGCAGTTTCCTTTGTGTTAAGGGAGCAAGATGGATAGAAACAAATCCTTTATTCTGATTTCCATCACTGAAAATGGATTCTGAAGGTCAGAAGATTAGTAAATACTGGAGTTGAAAAGAGTTTTTTCTAGTTAAAAATCTTTAAATTATAGAATTGTAATTCATGAATGCAAAATAACAGAAGAGGAGGTTAAAGAATGGGGGGGAAACAAAGCGTTGGCTTTGGGAAATTTTTTTTTTTTTGCAGGGAGGGGGAGGCTGTTTCTAAAGTCTGGAGATAAATTTCTATTTTTAAGTCAAGTCAGACAAGAACATCCAAGAAATCCAAACTAGGTCACGAAGTGCAAGATTGCTAGTTCCAGCAGTGATCTGCCCATGCACAGCAGCTTTGTGTGCAGGGCATGGGGTCAGTGGGGTAAAATCAGCCCTGCTGACTGGGCTGACAGACATCAACTGGGGGTCCGGGAGATGCAAGTAGTCTGGAGAAAAGGAGGCTGAGAGCAGACCTCATCGCGCTCTACACCTACCTGAAAGGAGGTTGTAGCACGGTGGGTGTTGGTCTCTTCTCCCATGTAACAAGCGATAGGACGAGAGGAAATGGCCTCAAGTTGCACCAAGGGAGGTTTAGATTGGAAAAATTTCTTTAATGAAAGAATGGTCAGGCCTTGGACCAGGCTGCCCAGGGAAGTGGTGGAGTCACCATCCCTGGAAGTATTTAAAAGACGTGTAGATGAGGCGCTTAGGGACATGGTGTAGTGGGCATGGTGGTGTTAGGTTGATGGTTGGACTCGATGGTCTTAGAGCTCTTTTTCAACCTTAATGATTCCATGATTCTAAGTTCAAGATCCAGCTCTATCTACCTGATCAGAGCAGAGACAAGCTTGGAGGTCCCTTGATGTGAGATGCATGTTTTTTTCCCCTAGTTCGGAGTGTGAAGCTCACAAAATGCAATTATCTGGCAGGGCAATAATGTCCAGCAGGAGGCCTTGCAATTAAATCCTGGTCAATAAATGTCTTGCAAGTGTGTACCCTAATTCCTGGCGTATGGGTGACCAGAGGGAGTAGGTGAAAAGTGAGGGCAGGGGATACAAGGGAGGGAGGGAACTGTTTTTTGACAAATTTTTCAAGACCTCAATTTTTTCTTCATTTCTCTTGGAACAAAACTCTATTCCTCATTTTATTTTGTAATTTTTTTTTCTTCTTTTATTTCTAGTTGGCACAAGAAAATGTTCTTGAAAGAGGCATCTTGAGTCTCTCGGAAGGAAACCTAGCATTAACATTTCGTTTATTAAATAGTCCATATTCAAGGTGAAATAAAATCTTGTAGGAGAAGTAGGATGCAGTTGCACAGCAAATGGATATATATGAACTCGCTATTTTCAGTAGGATTCCTCTCTTTAGGAGAAGAATTATTGCACTACTTTGTTTAAAAAAAAAAAAATCTATATTTTAGTCTTTTGACCATTTATTGGAAATTTCTCATAAAGGCTGGAAATTTCCCTGGGTTTGTCAGCCTCCTTTGGGCAAAGGCTCTTCAAAACCATCATGGTGATCTGATAGGTGGCACAAAATGTGAACAAAAACCAGAGGTCACTTGTTTTGCTGCTGGTACAGACAGGCCCAGAATCCTTTTTAGCAGAGGCTAAATTGACATCTAAATGCTTTTGTACAGTCTAATCCAGGTCTGGTTTTTGAGAAGCACGTCGGGAGTGGTATTGCCTTTAGATCTCCGTCCTGTCCCTTGGCTGATGTAGCGTTCTCATGATAGGGTTGGCAGGAAGGAATATGCACCTGCACTTGATATCTTCAATGCATAGTCCAGAATTCCACCTTCAAGATGGCTTCATCAGCAATTTAAAATGTCAAATTTTGCACAGGAGTAGCTGAGGCTCAGGAGGGTGAAGTTGGAGGCATTCAGATTTAGGAAGAAAGCTTTGCTCGTGATCTTGGCCAGCTGTATCTCCTCACTTTAAAATTGTTGCTTGAAACAACAGCCCAAGTAACAATCGCTAACAGCATGGCAGTGTTGTGCATTGCAGACATTGGTCTTCCAGGCAGTTGGTACAACAGAAAGAGAACAGCAGCAGAGTGGGGAAGGCTGCAGTGGGGAGATAGGAGTGAAGAGTCAGCTGTGTTGAGTGCCAGCTGCAATCACTAGTGCTGGGCTAATAATAACTTGGAGTGGAGAAGTGCAGTCACATTTCCACAAAAACTTAATTAAAGTAGTACTTAAATATTTTGATGAAAAGTGAGGACTTTCCAGAGAGAATCAATCATTTTCAGAAAGTTCACTGTGCAGAACATGAATCCTTTTTTTCTGCCTGCAGATTTTTCCCAGTGAGGTGTGTGTGTTTGTGTGGGGTTTTTTGTTGTTGTTGTATTTGGTGGGTTTTTTGTTTGTTTGTTTTTAAACAGCTTCAGGTTTGTTCTGTAAAAACAGTTCCTGAAAAATTTGTTACTGAGTAGGACCCTGAACATCTGCTATTTTTTAGTCCT
This sequence comes from Calonectris borealis, assembly GCF_964195595.1. NCBI lineage: Eukaryota > Metazoa > Chordata > Aves > Procellariiformes > Procellariidae > Calonectris > Calonectris borealis. The sequence goes on along the minus strand of NC_134333.1, from coordinate 6,273,990 downwards.
GGTCTTTTACTTTTTACTCTTTTTTAGACTTTTGTTAGAGGGAGGAAATCAAAGATGGGTAGAAAATAAAGTGTAGAAATGTAAAAAATGTAAATTCCATATTTTGTGGAAATGGTAAAAGAGAAAAAAGCCATCAAAACTTTCTATTTATAAACTGGAACTGCTTGTCAAAGACTCTTCAGGATGCTTTTAGACATGCTAGCTCTCTGGCAGCAAGAATTCCCACACAAATATACATGATGAGAAGATAAAAAGAGCTATGAAACCTATTCTTTTATTCTCACACATTGTTCAGTGTGCATTGTTGCTAACATGTCATTCGCGATTTCAAAATCAGCAATTTATTCAGTGATTTAGGGCTGTTATTGCTGTGTGTAAATTGTACCTGTTGCTGAATATCTTGGGGAAAGGTACATTAGAATCTCAAGTGGGATGTCTTGCACTTCCCTGTAGCTCCAGGAAACTGTCAAGTCTGGCTTTTCAGCTTATGTGCAGAACTAGAAAGGAATTGCCTGGGGAAAATGTCGCAGAATTGGCCTTTCCGCTCTGCGGTCCTGGTTGTCCTCAGCAGAGACACAGACCTGTCTTGGAGGGAAGCAGGTGCAAGGAAGAGTGTGTGCTGGACTTCTGCTCCCCTTCTTGGCTCCTAAACTAAACTTTATAAAAAGGCATAACTTGGAATAAACCAAGGACAGAATTAAGTAACAACCCGCAATAAGCCTTGCCCATTGCTTAAGGGGCAAATCTTGCTTCCCCTCTCCCAGATAAGAGCATTTACAGGCATGTTGGGGGTATGTACCTCCCCCCTGCCACATGAACTCAGTCCTCAGACAATCCCTCTTCCAGCCCCCCTCCGTCTTTTTCCCCTTGTGAAATGCTGGAAAAGCAGTTTACAGAAGCGCTGAACCAACACAATTCAGGTGAGGGACAAAATAGTAAATGCACCCTGCTAGAAATCTGATCTGTCTTAGACCAGCTCTCAGACACCACAGGGGCTCCTGCTTCCACATCCAGAGACTGCTGGAGTCAATAGCTCTGATTCAATTTCTGTTGGCCTTTGGTTAAATTTCAGAAGTATGTTTGCTCTGATTTTTTTTTTTTTAATTGCTTCTAGGAAGAATGATGCCATGTATGTTCACCTGGCACTGGGGGAAAGAGACCCATCCTAATTATTTTGTTCTGTCAACTGATGAGGACAAACAGAGTAACAAGATAAAGCAGTGAAGTCTTCCTGTGCTTCATGGCTCTAGTACTCCTCTTACGTACCCCATGCATGAGCACATGCAGATCTACTTTGTGCTGTATTCTTGCTGGGACCTAGGCATCAGTGCATCAGAGAACTGTATCTTGGTAGGCAGGAGTTCAGTGGCTCAGTGCTGACCAACAAACTCATGAACCGCGCCACTTCCTTCCTAGCCATGGTAGCAGGAGACATTAGGGGCTACCAGGCAGTCTCATGGGGAGGAGAAAAGGGATGATTTCAAGTCACAGCCGTGCTTTTCCTCTGTGCCATGAGTTCTGGCCCCATGCTATATGACTTCCAGCTCTTAATCAGGAAATTTAGCAGAACATGTAATGGTGTTACTAGATGGTATGTTTACATTGGTTAATTGAAAGTACTTTTCCCTGGAGGCTAATTAAAGTGCAAGCCATTAAATCACAATTAGGATTTGTTTGAATATCCAAACCATTATGAATATCATTTCTGGAAAAAAGAAGTGCAGTACTTATGGCTGGCCCCAGCTAGGTATTTACATTTCAATTTTGTGCAAGAATGCAGAATCTGATCACTTTTCTCAACCGGTGACCTGGCTTAGCAAATCTAATATCTACCACCAGCTGTGGCTGATACCTGATACTTCTGAGAAAGTCAATTAATTCTCTTGAAGACTGTATGCCTTTCTAAATACTATGGTAGTAAGTGCGCTAATAGAAAACCATAGATTCTTTCACCTGCTGGAACCAGCTGATTCTTTGAAGTATAATGCTTTAAGGAAATAATTTCTGATACTATGTAGATACTACACAAGGCTACTGGCCTTGCATCATTGTTTGTATGATTGGACATTGGAGAGAAAATTCTGTCCTTGACCTCATGACACTGCAGCTGGATGATCTTTTATTTCTCAGTTAAACAGTGGCCTGACATACAAGTGCACTGAAAAAGATGAGTTTGGGCCTTTGGCTCATCTGTGTTTTATAAAAATTTCTCTCTTATCACAGCATGCGTATTGATATCTGGGTAGGCCAATGACTGCTGATACAGTCAGTAGCAGGATACTACTGGTTGTTGGACAGAGAAAGTTATGGTTCTTAAATCTGGTCTTCCAACTCTGCGTTTGACATCCCTGCTAAATCCGGTATGTAAAAGTAAAAATCCAGCAGTTTCTATAGCGTAATGTGAAACAAGGAACTTACAAAATCTTTATGGATGTGATAGGAGCACAGAGGTAAGGCAGAGCTACTGCGTTTAGCAGCAGTCCCGAGTTACATGATTACTGGGGTATAATCAGGGCCAGAAATTTCTGTCTGATTAGTGTGTGAATAGTTGAGGAAGAAGCAGACATCTGAGTGCGTGTGGTGCATGTGTGTAGATCACTGCTGGCTTTTCCTGCAGAATATTGCAGTTGTGTCATATTAAATCTCTAACACTCTTTTTTTTCACTGAAGGAAGCTCAAGGATACAGTTGGACTGAGCTTCAGATTGCACTCCCATGTCTGCTGTGGAGTCAATCTTGTACTGATCCACTGAATCGTTAATGCTATGGCTCAGCCTGGGGTATAGTACTCAGCTCTTGTGTTTTGGTTTTTAGTGATCCCTCTGTAATATCTGTAATAGGTATTGCAATAAAGATGTTAAATACAGGGCATCTAACTTCAAAGGTTCAACTGAAGCAAAAATGTCTACAATCCAACCAAAAAAGAAAATAAATACGAATTCTTTTTTAGCATTTAAAGTTTGAGATGTAATCTACCAAGCTGGTGGATATTTGTTTGATTGAGAAAGAAATACTCTTCCCTAAATAAGAGTCAAATCCTAAATCAGGTAGGAATATAGCATGGACCAAGTACTCTGTGTGCTTTCTTTTGCTCTAAAAACAATTAGTTGTCACCTAGGCTTTCTAATAGTCTTATTCTAGCTATTTAGCATTGCTGAGCTGATGGGGTGGGCAAGGCAAGGCATGCGCCCAGTTCCAAAAGATCACTATTACTAAGCTAAAAAGCTGAAGGATCTGAGATTCGGGGTTTGCTATGGTTATTGTGAAGGATTCAAATGCCATCTCCCTTCCCTAGACACACGTGTGTGGTGTGTGCAAGCTGTGCGGAGAAGGCAGGTGGGTAGATTACCTACACTGAGCTCAGGGTTGTGTCACTGGAGGTTGAGAGTGAAGACCCTGAGAGGATTTACTTGTCAGACAATTAGTGTAAGTCAAGTTATCAAGCCAAGATAGGACACCCCAAGAAATCGGCATCTAAGCTGCTACCTCAGCCTTGTTATCACCTTAACAAGAGGGTGATGAACTTTTCTAGGAGCTTTCTAGAAAGGAAAGCTCCAACTTTCAAGTTTTGGAAGCTTTCTTTGAATTACAACCTTCCTTTCTATTTGTGTTCTCTGCTGATGACTGTAATTCTCTTTTCTTCTCTTTACGTGAAAGGATAATTTGATGGTTGAGTATAGAAAGTTACGAGTGACATGCTAAAGAAGTAAACAGCGGTGGTGACGATATTGCAAGCTAATTTTGCAGGAGTTGATGGTACTGTGCTTCAATACAGAGAAAGTTTGTTTTGTGTATGTGTTTGTATTTTTTTAAGGCGAGCTATAAGTATAAAAAGTGACTTCTGGAAACCTGAGAAACAATCTGAGCCTGATTTCTTATTTCTGACTGTAGCCAGGAATAACGTAATTGTTACAAGTGGTTTACAAGTCAAATTTAGACTCTTTTCCTCCAAGCACTGCTCTTGTTTCTGGCATTGTCTCAGTTTCCCTTTTGGACAAGATACAGAGCTCCACTGAGATAGTTTTCCCATAGATACTTCTGTCCCTTTCTGCTCGTCATGGGTTGTTATTCCTGACAATTCATCGTTACTGCTGTGGAGAAGGCCCAGTCTGGCCCTGGGGTCAGCAGTCAGCTGCTCTGTAGCACTAAAAGGTTATGTGGATTTTACTCAGGCTCATCCACACTGGTGCTGCAGATTAGTAGCTGAAGACAAGAACCGTTTGTGCTTTCATTGGCAACAGAAAGCAAATCCTTTGCGTGAACTCAACTGAATTTCCTAGACAAGCTCTCAGTGAATGTGGAATTGGGATTTGATTTTAATTTTCCTTGAGTAACTAGCAATACCTGCTCTATCACAGTCATTGCTATTAGCCAGGTAATTACAAGCCCATAATGTAAAAGCAGTGTCTTAAATCCAGTTTAATATTAATCTGTGTCAAATTTACAGTGACAGCAGGCTTGTCTTACCAAGGAATATTGATGTAATTATTCCCTTGCAAGAATACATTCCTGTAATGCAACAAGCAGACATTTTCTTTAGAGGAAAGGAAGGATGTAACCAGCTCTATAGCCACTGCTATTTTTATAGATTTTGTTTAAACCTGCTGCCTGCTGGCAGTTGTGTTCCCTTGGTTTTCCTTTCACTGACAGAGTGGTTCAGATTTGAGAAAGAAATTTGGAGGAATGAACCAAAATTTTAGGTTTATACTTTAAATACTAGGATTTGAGGAAATTAATTCCTAGATCATCTCTGAGCAAAAGGAAGAAGCTGAAGTGGAAATCACTGGAACTGCATATTTCCCGCTCCCTCCATCTTCTGTCTTAGTTCACCCTCCAACCTCTTTGGCAAAGAGGGTTATTGGAGTCGTCTACGCAGGGGCATGGATTCAGCTGAGCAGTGGGGCTGAAGGCAGCTCCTCTGCTCCGTCAGTGTTTCTGTGCAGGAGTGTTGGTTCTTGCTAAATGGAACTTTGATGTGGGAAAATACCAATACAGCCAAAGCTGACAAACTCCAGCTTTGATTTTTCCTGCCAGGAAACAATCCAGCAAATTGTATTGTGTGGATTTAGACATCAGTCTGGACCTGAATTGTCTCAGTAGTGCATGGGAGTTGTAGGGTTTTTGATTGTGTGCCTCCTAATTTTTTTTTTAAACTGCATTTTGGGTAAAACTTCTCTGCCAAAACCAATATTCTGCCCTATGCTGTGGTCATGAGATGTCCATGATGCAATTTAGTCACCAGAAAGCATCGTGATGAATAATACAAACTCTTAAGTGGTTCTGCTGCTGTGTTTGGCAAGGGAAAAGGAAGAGACATCAAAGCCAATATGCACCAACATCCCTGAACAAAAATTCTCATTCTGAGCTTCTCATCACGCCAGGAGTTTTTGCATTTTAAAATGTTAAAATACCACTGTTCCTTCCACAGGAAGGGAATTTTGCTTCTCAGTTTACAGCTGCTCTCATGTTGGTTTGTTCAAACTTTCCCACTTCCTGGTGGAGTAAACACAACAATGCTGAGATGGTACTGCAGTCACAGAAAACAAGTGAGATTTTACTGAGAGCTTCAGGGCGAGGAGAGTGAGACAGTTACCGCTGCCTTGCACAAAGAGCAACTGGACCAGGATAAATATTATCTTGAGTCAGTAGGCTCTAGTCACTGATGTTTATCTTTCTGGAGCCTCTTTACAGACAAATTTCTTTCTTTATAAATGTGAGAGTAAGTACATAAAGAGAGATTGCATAGGCAAAATTCTTCAGTAAGAACTTCTTTGATAGAAAATGAAATAAGGACTTCCTTGACTGTTTGAAAATGTTCATGGAAAGCGTTTGTTTTCCTCCATTTACACTGGGAAGTCTGAACATCAAATTTTCTTATGTTTTCTGCCACACATGGGATACGGTAACAAGCAAAGAAGAAAAGGTGGGCATCATTCTCTATGCCACTAACTGTCCAGCTTGTATATCCAGAATTTGTACACAGGACCAAAGCTTAAATGCTTTGTGACCCCAATTGATTTTTCCTTTCTTGAGAATTCAGTCTCAGATTGTAAAATCGAATTCAATAACTACAGTTTCTGATCACCTCACCAAGCATTAGGTATATTTTTTCTGCTTTTATTCTTTGATATATGCCCTTTCTTTCTTCTTTAAAATGAATGAAGTTCAATTAGTCTTCATTCACCAAGTCGCCCTATATTGGAACCTTGGCCTCATCAATATTTACCATTTCATAGACTGCTGTATTTGTTGCTAAATTAGCAATTATTTGAGATTTTCCTCTGAGTCAGTGATAGAACTATTTACTAATGTTTGACAAAACCAAGGGGCGAGGGAGTGTGGGATACAAGGGGGGATCAGAAACATTCATGATTTTGGTTTCTTGCAGACCCTCGGGCTTTAACATTCAGCTATTTTAAATCATTTGACTTGTGGAGCTTGTGGCTGTCTGGGCTGTGACCTGTCTGGGTGCGCTCCCACATCTGTCAACTGCACAGCTCTATAATCTAATTAAGAAAAGAGCAGGAGTGAGGGAACCTCGGCTCCAGCAGGCTCTCCTGTCTCTTGACGTTGTTTGTTATTTCCAGCTGGTCTGTGGAACTGCGATTCTTCCATCAGGGATTTCTTTGGTGATTTGCATTGCCTCCATGAATCTACATTTCAGGAGTGAGAATGCAGCTACAGTGAGAGTGAATTTGTTAACATGGTACCTACAAATAAATAAATATATTATAATCAATTACTTCCCTTTTCAAAGGGGATATTGAAAGTAAATCCAATAGAAGACTCAGCGGGTACCTAGGTGCCAGACACATGTAAAAATATATATATTATTTCACAGCTGTATTGAATAGGAAATACTTTTTTTTTTTTTTTTAAGATGCGGGATGCCAGTCAGCAGGCCTTTAGGTGGCTGACAAGTAGTGGGCTTACCAAAATCACCAGCCCCATTCACACTACAGAAACAAGGGAGTTCTTAATGATGAGTATTAATGCAATTATTATTCAAGTTACTAATCCAGCTGCCCTTTCTTGTCATAAGAGTGTTATTGCCCCATAAGAGCTCCATTGATAGTGTCCTAGCATCTGCTGAGACCCATCTAAGAATGATCAATTTTCATTATATTTCTGTCTAGTTTATAATGGGGCATAGAGCAATCTGAGTCCTGGAGCAGGTAATGTTTCAAAATAAAATAACACAAATTAAATGCAATGCAGATGTTACAGCGCGTCAAATTATATTTGTATGGCTGCCAGAAGAAGCGGCTGTGATGAATGATGGTAGAAAACAAAGATGCCCAAACATTTCCAACAGAGGTATTGTCAATGATCTTCAAAGCAAAAAGACCAGGAACCAAGGAGCTGCAAATATTGCAGGTGCTGGTGGCAGAGCTAGGGGAGGCAAGGAGTTAGAGAGGTTTCAGTCAGTGCAGCTCAGAGGTGAGGGTAGCCATCTGCATCTCAGGGAAGGGATAATAAATATACTGGCTCATTCTAAAAACATTGTCAGTATAAGCACTTTTGTACGTATGTCTGTAGGCTAACAGGGTGGTGGTGTAGGTTTCTTAAGAGAAAGAGGACGTAAGGCTTCTGAGTCACAGTTATGAACAGTATAAAAAGCTGAGTCTACACCTTTGCTTGGCTGTTCTCCATTCAGTTAAACCTGAAACAGGGTTGATTGCATTGAATTCATTCTATGCCAACCTTATCCATTGTTTATAAAGAAAATTTAAGAGACATGAAGGGCAATAAAGGGCTTTAAGGGTAATAAAAATAGGTTAACATTGTATTTTACTACCATGCTTTGGAAGGATGCTTCCCACTCTGGTTGTTGAAAATAAGTTAATGTGCCAGCTTCCCTGGACTATTTCTCCAATTTTATTCATTTTTGATTTAAATGGAACGACTTGAGCAGCATCTGCCTGTTGGTAACTTCCCCGAAGGATGCCAATGGAAACTAGACTTTCCTACCGTACCATGAAATGAGGTTACCCAGGGCAAAGCAAAATCATTTTTATATACCTCTCTATAGGCCTGCTTTAGGCTTTGCTGAAAACAAGATTCTTAGGGAAGCCATAAATACTTCTGATTTCAGGTTACAAGGTCCCAGCTTCAGTTCCTGCTGCTAGAAATCTGGTCACAGGCAGCATCTCTACCATCACCTGTCAGTAAAAGCAGAGTAGTCCATGAAAAATCTTCAGTGACTTCAGTTATTACACTCAGCGCAGGTATGTGGCTTTTTCTCCATTCTACAATCACGCACGCACTTGACCACCGAGATACCTGTGTGGTACTCAGCCTCCTGTTTGGATCGCTGCCTGTTTCTTGGACTTACCTTTTTCAATACCAGACAGCTTCAAGACAATGTACCTGTCTTATGAGTAACTGTGCTGACCACAAAAATCAGGTTGCTCCCTCCAGAAGGATGGAGACTCTGTATGCCCTGACCCTATGATGCACACATAGGAACGAAGCATTACTGCTGCTTTGTGTTCCTATTGATTCCATGAATAAATTATGGGCTCCTTGTAATGATGAAGTGGTAACTATAGTTTCCTTAAGGGTATAAGTGCCAAGCTAAATATTTAAAGCCCACATAAATAATTGAAGTATCAGCCTCTCTTCAACAGAAGGAGATTGGGTTTATAATTTCTTTTCTCCCTGAATGATCTCCTGCCTTCTTGGTGCAGAAAACTCATCTGGAAACCACAAATTATTTAGAAGGTTGCGCCGCTGTGTTTATTTTTGTACCAAAACCAGATTTGTGTTACTTCTGCAAGTGTATCAGCAAAGCATTTTAGTATTTCTCTGACACATAATAGCATGGGTGGGTGGGCTCATAAACCAGGGAGCACCTTGCTAAGGTTCAGATAGTCAAATCCTTAATGCTTTGCCATTTGGGCTTTTATTTCTTTATGGATTTCATGACAGATGGGGAATTTGGGGCCTTTAAAAGTCTCATCTTCATGGTAGCAAAAGGTTTCCTTAATTATTCTTTAATAAACCATGTCAAAATTAAAGGGAATATCAAGATGGGAGATCACATTGCCACATTGTTCAGGAAAACCTCAAAAGACTTGAAAATGAAGGCTGGGAAGACACAGGCAGGAGTAAACTAATTTATTTGGTTTTTTCCCCCCACCAGAAAAGGCTAATTTTGGCTGTGAGGAAGGGGTTAACACAAATGGCAGAGTTCAGTAGAAAGTGCAGGAGGATAATCTGAGAAACGGTTTCAGAGGTACATCCCATCTAGGCCTCGAGTTATGTAAGGCTCATGGGCAGGGAGCTCTGGAAGCTAGGTTTCCTATCTCCTCCCTGCTGTTACATTATCTTAATTATCTTTGTGAGGAGGAGCAGCATGTCTTCTTTGAGAAGAGAAAAGCCTAACAGTGTCGGAGTCCCAGGTGAATCTACCACCTCCTGTGAGTCAATACTCTGGCTCTCAAATGCTTCTAAAGCCACATTCCTCTAAACAAGGCAGAACAAAGCGTTAAAAATAGCAGAAAGGTCCTTGGCTCTGGACAAGTGCTGTTCTTTTACTTCTTGCTTATTAGGTGAGTTTATTAGAGGAGGTGGTGTTTTTTCCTGCTCTTCAGCATTTTCTGAATTGGCATTGGGCTCTCACTAGCTGAGCCAGAGAAAACTCCTCTAGAAGCTTTTTGTCCCATCAGCCTGCTGGATTTTATTTGAGATCTTCTGAGGAGAGATTTTCTCAGGTGGTTTGCTAAAAAGCCATGCATGACTACAGTTACACTGAAGGATAAATATAGAATCATAGAATTGTTTAGGTTGGAAAAGACCTTTAAAATCATCAAGTCCAACCGTTAACCTAGCACTGCCAATTCCACCAACAAACCATGTCCCTAAGCATCACATCTACCCATCTTTTAAATACCCCCAGGGATGGTGACTCAACCACTTCCCTGCGCAGCCTGTTCCAATGCTTGACAACCCTTTCAGTGAAGAAATTTTTCCTAATATCCAATCTAAACCTCCCTTGGCGCAACTTGAGGCCATTTCCTCTCGTCCTATCGCTGTTACTTGGGAGAAGAGACCGACCCCCACCTTGCTACAACCTCCTTTCAGGTAGTTGTAGAACGCGATGAGGTCTCCCCTCAGCCTCCTCTTCTCCAGGCTGAACACCCCCAGTTCCCTCAGCTGCTCCCCATCAGACTTGTGCTCCAGACCCTTCACCAGCTTCGTTGCCCTTCTCTGGACACGCTCCAGCACCTCCATGTCCTTCTTGTCGTGAGGGGCCCAAAACTGAACACAGGATTCGAGGTGCGGCCTCACCAGTGCCCAGTACAGGGGCACGATCACCTCCCTGCTCCTGCTGGCCACACTATTCCTGATACAGGCCAGAATGCCGTTGGCCTTCTTGGCCACCTGGGCACACTGCCGGCTCATGTTCAGTGGCTCTCAACCAGCACCCCCAGGTCCTTTCCCTCTGGGCAGCTTTCCAGCCACTCTTCCCCAAGCCTGCAGCGTTGCCTGGGGTTGTTGTGGCCCAAGTGCAGGACCCGGCACTTGGCCTTGTTGAACCTCATACAATTGGCCTTGGCCCATCGATCCAGCCTGTCCAGGTCCCTCTGCAGAGCCTTCCTACCCTCCAGCAGATCAACACTCCCGTCCAACTTGGTGTCATCTGCAGACTTACTGAGTTCAGATCATTGATAAAGATATTAAACAGAACTGGCCCCAAAATTGAGCCCTGGGGAACACCGCTTGTGACCGGCCACCAACTGGGTTTAATTCCATTCACCACAACTCCTTGGGCCCGGCCATCCAGCCGGTTTTTTACCCAGCGAAGAATATGCCCGACCAAGCCATGAGCAGCCAGTTTCTCCAGGAGAATGCTGTGGGAAACAGTGTCAAAGGCTTTACTAAAGTCGAGGTAAACAACATCCACAGCCTTTCCCTCATCCGCTAAGCAGGTTACCTTGTCACAGAAGAAGATCAAGTTAGTCAAGCAGGACCTGCCTTTCATAAACCCATGCTGACTGGGCCTGATCACCCTGTTGTCCTGTATGTGTCGCGTGATGGCACTCAGGATGATCTGCTCCATAACCGCCCCAGCACTGAGGTCAGACTGACAGGCCTGCAGTTCCCTGAGCATATCCTCATTATGCTACCATTTGGCAGCACTTTGCTAAAGACATTTTATGCCTTGCTATAATAGGCCTAGAAAGAGAAAAACTATTAGCCTGCTGAGATCCCTCCCTTGCAGCTTGTATAAATTCTGCAAAGGAAACGAGAATTTGGACATTTGGATAAACAAGTATAGTAAACCTGTAAGAGTTTGCTATAACAGAGGTCAGGCGGTTCTTGCTAACAAAGCACTTGACTTTGTAAGACACTTTTGCATGCAGCTGATCTGTTTGTAATGTAGGAGATAGAGATGGTTTGGTGTCCAGTGAGTGTCCTTGTAAGACATTAATGAAGTCAGGCTGTGTTTTCCAAATGTTTGCTAAGTTAATCTTTACAGTGAGTTCCTCTAGTGATATTAAAATGCAAGTGTAGTTGTAACCACTAGAGGAAGATACATGAGAAATACTGTGAAGTACCTAACCAGTAGGTAGAGTTTACTGACGCATATATAAATTCCCATGGTCTGGGGATACAAGCAGAGTAGTTAGAAACAGGAAAACCATTCTGCTAAGAAGAGATCTTTGACACATCTTTTAAACTGTTTCTTGTCAAGTCAGAGAGAAAACTATTGAGTATAGAAACTGCTAAATGCGTGACTTGGTTGAAAAACCAAGTCCTATTGTGAACATTACTGAGGGGTATAAACTCTGTATTTTGACGTTTTGAACCATGGAATGTATAATATTTCTTATAATAACTTTCATAATCTTCATATAACTCTGATGAAGAATGAATCTAATAAAGATCAGGTGTTTAACTGTCCTATCATTTTCTTACAATTCAGAGGTCTGAAAGCAATCGGGAAAATTTGAATTGAATGTAAATATATGTATTGTTATTCAGTCTGTATGATTATGTGTGGTAAAGGGTAGAAGAGGTGAAAGGTACTTTTTATCTTAAAAGGTTTAACAAACCTTTAATAGGAATCAGTGGGAATTTACACGAATGCCCTGAGTTATGAATTGTGGAGCTCTGCAGTGGATAATCTCACTGAGCCTTCACTTCTGTGTTGGACAGAATCTCTCATATATGGGTAGGGGGACATTGCTGAGCCAGTACGTGGTTCCACTAGCCCAGTTAAATTTGCTGGTGAACCTGAGTTAGAGGTGTGAGCTGCTTCTGTGGGTAGAACTAAGTGGATGCAAGAGAAGCGATTGTATTATGGAGGGACACAGACTTGCTGGCTTTCGCAGACTGAGATGAGCAATCATAGCATACGGCAAGTGTAGCCTTGGGTGTGGATAGCATAACCATGTCCCAGGATCCTTTGTATTTCCAGGGAAAACTATGCAATCCATGATGAAAACCGTGCTGCTGTGCCTTCATTGCCAACACTAGCCAAGGCATCTGGATGGAGGCTAATCTGCGGTTAGCTAACTGTACTTATGCTTTCAGCTGCAAAGGGCTTGTCTACAGGTAAAGCCATTCTTGGTCAGCTATGTGTGAACTCCAGTATTTCAAATGTCTTTTTAAGAAGGTTTAATTCCATTTAAAAGTGATGCTTAATAAACATAACTAGTATGGAATAATGTGGTAGCAGAGCCCATCTGTGAGGAAAGTTAGAGCTAACAACTAAAAATCCTTTCCTTCCCTTTATTTTGCCTCTGGTGTAGGCAAACCCTAAAAATGGCCTTGCAAAGATCTGTAAAGTGATATATTTAAACTGCTGGGGTTTCCCTGTCCAGCCTTGTCCCTCTTGATTTTATTGCATTTTCTGGTCGCCTAAACCTCTCTGTGTAAAATCGTCAGAGCTGAGCTCTCAGTAGTATCTTCCTGACTCAGGAACAACAGGTATAAATGACACAGAACAGTAGCTTTGTCAAGCTGTGTGGCTAGCTCTCTTGGGTGAGCTGAGGCCTTTGGAAATACATTGCTAATGGTGTGTAATTGCTTTCTGAATTGGTCTTTTGGAGAGAGTAATTGTATTATAGGAGCTACTGAACCTCACTGCATGATCTTGCAAAGAAGTGCTAAGCTGATAGATTCCCTTTCATGAAGTACACTCGTCATTCAATAAGCGCTGCTGCAATGTACCCTTCTTAGCCAAGGCTTTCTACTTTTTAATCTTCCACCCCTGCATTACCAGCCACTCCTCCAGAGCTGTGATTTTTTTTTTGTTTCATGTTGGAGTTTAACTTTTAATCTCCACCTTTCCCATTCCAGGTAAGGCTGTAGTATGCAGAATTTTCATGTGGTATGGAGTTTTCGTGCAGACAGACCCTTTTCTAAGGAAAACTCTATTTTCTTAGTTTGAACTAGTCAGTAAAGCCGATAATGGGAAACTTGACAAATTTCTTCGGTATTATTCAAATCGTCTTGATTCCATCGGAAATATGCAACCTCCCCCAAGCAACACTCCAGCCTAGCAACACAACCTAGAATCCCATGGATAATTGATTTTGCTTTGGAAATTCTGCATGCTTTGGCTAATTCAGAGAAATGCAACCCTCTTGCTTGTGCATATTCTGGATCAAAGTCTAGAGATTTTCTGCTGATGGGCATGGAGCCCTGCCCTGCATGTGAGGGCCACCAGTAAGCCCAGCATGGTTTCAAGATGCACAGCTCCTTCAGATATTGTCATTCATGAATTACACTGAGCAGTTTTTAGTTTTTCTGATGAGTTGGGGAAGAATTTGTTTCCAAAACAGATGCACGCTATTCCAAGCAGGAGTCATTAGGTGCTGCGCTCCTTTGGTTTTGATTGTCTGCCATTATTTCTTTTATGTTGCTTTGATTTGATTATTCCAGCTGATGTGGAGCTGGAGATTCTTTATTGCTCTGATTGCATGATGTTGTGTTTTCTCTTGCTTTAGTAAGAGGCTTGCCAATTTGTTTTTTATGATTCATCTCTGGATGTCTTGAGGCCTCTTATTTTTGATGAGAATTTCACAGCTTATATTTTCACAGTGTTTAGAATGAATGCTTGTTAAGCTTATCACGATCCTTAGGCATCAGCAAGATACCTAACCATGTGCCTGATTTTTAGCATATGAGTAGTTCCAGTGATTTCAAGGGGATTTACTACACACATCTTTAAAGATAGACATAACCATATGTAATGTGCTGAACTGGGGCCTTTGTTCTTTATGGAACAGCTTCTGAAATAACAAATGGCAGCTTTGGCATTGTCTTGGGAATGGTTTCTTCATGTGTCGTTTGAGATTTGCCAGACTCAGTCACTACGTTCCCCTACCATTCATGGCATGGCTTGAACAGTCAAGAAATATTTTAAAAGATAAACTGTTGGAATCTTTCTTTTTATTTGGTTAAGGGTTGCGTTTCTTTCAAAATCGTTAAGTACAAAAATTAAGCATTCAAAGTGAAATGCAGAAGACAATTTAATTTCATATCTCTAGGAGCCAGGGTATTGAGAAAAACACAAACTGTGATTCTCAATAGAGGGAATTTTGTCCAGGTCCCGTCTCCGGAGAGGTTTAGGACTTTGCAGTGAAATCTTGAGTTGTCAAAAAATCAACTTTTCCCAGAAGCATACCAGTTTTAGTGAAAGATTGTCAATTAAGAGAAGTGGTTACCTCTAAGTCAGGGATTATGTTTGACTACATCTAAGCTATATTTTAGATATAGGTATTGAGACCAAACTTGCCAAACGCTCAGACAATTGAACCTGAGAAATATCTTTGGGGCAGGTGTCAGTGAGCAAAATAAGGAATCCATAGGGAAACTTTAAATATGGCCAAAATACGAGAGTACATGTAACTGTGTTTCTGTGTACATATGAATGTGTTTCCCATCCATCTTGAAGAGGGAACCAGAGAGTTGACAAGTTGGCTTGGAGTCTGCTGTAGAAGGGACCAAGTATCTCGCGGGGATAGAGATGTTGTATGTAATTTGTAGGTGGAGCGGCATGGTCTCAAGTGTATCCAGGCTTCCCAAAACTAACGATAGCCATGACAGCACGATTCAGTTCTAAGTTCTCAAGATGCCTGTGCTGTTACAAAATACTCAATCTTGCTATAATCACGCGCCAGTGTGCCCTGGCCCTGTAACAGAGAAGAAAATAGCTTTCCCATCCTGCCGGAATTTTGGGAGCTCAAAAGTTACTTAGTTCTATGTTGAGATGAACCTGAGTCTTTTAATTTCTTTTTCTCTTAAGGGTGAAAGGCACTCACTGAGCCCAAAATAGAGGATATTTCTCTGAGATGTGGAAAGTAATATCCAGGAACATAGTATTTTAACAACACTTACACTGGTTCCTTTACAATGATTTCCACTTCTTGCCTGCTGACATAAATGCACTCCAATTAGTGGTAGAATTTACCTGTGGCTCTTTCCTGTCGGCAGTCAGTACCCCAGCCAGTGAGCTCATGAGTTTTCTCTAGTTTTGTACTGAGAATTATCAGCTAGCCAGATGCTTTTATAGGTGAATTGAACCTTGTCTTTTTTTGGGTTGTTGGTTTTTTTTTTTTTCCCCTTTCACTTCCATAGGCAGATGTTGGATTTTTTTACCTTCTTGTGTGATTTATGAAGGCTGTTGGTATTATTTTTGCTGTAGAGGAAAAATAAAGGAAAAAAATGTAAATTACAAACACAAAGTAATTTATATGATAGATCTTTAAAGAAAGAAACAGAAGAAAAACTAGTGGCTAAAGAATTGTCAGTTGACTGACACCAATTATCTTGTGTGTGAGACAAACAACCTTATTGGTGTACTTTGTTTAATACAAATCCCCTTGTCTTTATGTTTCTAGGGATGGACTATTTGGAACAACCATGTGACAACAGCAGTAATAAAAAACCTGATCAAAACACCCTCCCCCTTCTCTCCTCCCGCCCCCAAGAAACAAAGGGCTGGTGACTCTAAGCGTACTTTAGATGTTTCTACTGATTGCACACAAAACATGATCTGTGAAAATATTCAAAATATCCCTCTTATTGATGCCACAAACATTAGTGTGGTGTTGGCATCTGGGCATTGCCAGGGGTCATTACCATCAGCACAACTGCTGATTCATCTATCCCCCCCTCCACCCAATCCAAAATAAAACAAAAGCCTCTTGGGGAAGTATGTGCCAGTGATCAAAAGAAGGCTCCATAATAAGAATTCTGTTTAGAGCTAATGAGATAGTAATTGTGGTTTAATTAAATACCAGCTGATTGCTATCCTTGCATATTTATTGGAGGCAATGGCAGCTGCTAAGCTACAGCCAACTGGACCCAGGACTAGCCCAGTGTTGTGGTTTAACCCCAGCTGGAAGCTCAGCCCCACACAACCGCTCACTCACTCCCCCCCGGTGGGATGGGGAAGAGAATCAGCAGAGTAAACCTGAGAAAACTCGTGGGTTGACATAAAGACAGTTTAATAGGTAAAGCAAAAGCCGCGCATGCAAGCAAAGCAAAACCAGGAATTCATTCACTCCTTCCCACCGGCAGGCAGGTGTTCAGCCATCTCCAGGAAAGCAGGGCTCCATCACGCGTAACGGTGACTTGGGAAGACAAACGCCATCACTCTGAATGTCCTCCCCTTCCTTCTTCTTCCCCCAGCTTTTTATGCTGAGCATGACGCCATATGGAATATCCCTTTGGTCAGTTGGGGTCAGCTGTCCCGGCCGTGTCCCCTCCCAACTCCTTGTGCCCCCCAGCCTCCTCGCTGGTGGGGTGGGGTGAGGAGCAGAAAAGGCCTTGACTCTGTGTAAGCCCTGCTCAGTAGGAGCTAAAACATCCCTGTGTTATCAACACTGTTTCCAGCACAAATCCAAAACATAGCCCCGTACAAGCTACTATGGAAAAACTGAACTCTATCCTAGTGAAAACCAGCACACTATCACAATTATTACGATTTATTTTATTTCATTTTATTTTATTTAGATTAAGCTAATCAGGACCTTGTGCTTTTCCACTGGTCTAGACGTCATGTTGTTCATGGGATTCTCAGCAACACTGAAGTGCTGGGATTTGGGAAGGCAGAGATCATTGGGAACTTCCCAACAGAATCAGCTCAAGGCCCCCTGGCATTCCTGTAAAATTGAAATTAAGTTGTGGGAGTGTTGGAGACCTGGGAAGTTATGGCTGCCTCCGTGGGCTGGGCATTACTTTCTCCCAGTTTTCTCCTGTTTCCCCTGAGACCCTTTCCTCAAATTCCAGCAAAGAGGAGTCCTGTGTTACTTGCTGGAAGTTGATGGAAGAAAGCAGTGGGAGGGATGCTGAGTCCCTTCCTAGGAAGGAGAGAAAATAGGGTGGTCGGGTCCAGTGCCCCTTGTTGTGCAGAAGGGTTCTCCAGGTTTTTCTAGTACCTTCACATCCTCTTTGTTATGCTACAAGACTTGACAAATCTCGGGTATTTCCTTCCCTTTTCATGTTCTCTCCAAACCCTGAAATACTGTATCATGGCCTTCTTGTTGCTGTGTAACTCCCTGTACACACTGCAGTCCACTCGGAGTTGTGCTCACCAGCAGCGCTCGAAGACCCAAGCCTACCACCACTGCCCTGGCACCTCTCACTGATGGAGAAAGAACTGTGTGTGGGCTAGAACAGGGAGAAGCAGCTTCATAAAAAAGACACAACTTCCAGGGAGATAATGAGTGAGGGGGAAGTTAGGAATCATGTCTGTGGGCTAAAACTGAGGATCTTTCTACAGTCATGCTATTCAGGCTGCCCTATGATGAAGATGCTTTGTGAAAAATGACAAGTGATTTTTATTTTTTTTTAAATTTTTTTATTTCCTAGACGTTTTCCCCATTTAGAGTTAGAGTCCTTTTAGACTCATGTGGAGACCTGGCATACATTTACCAGGGAGAGCCTGGGTCCACCTTGGGTGCTGTACAGTCTGAGGACTTTCACAGTCCCAGCTCCAGGGCAAATTCATCTTCTTCCCTCCGAGGCACGGTTAAATGTGAAATATTCCTCTGTTGAATGAAGCCTTTGCTATTCTCTCTGCTGTTTTTCTGCCTCATTAAACAGAGACCATCGATTAAGCAACAGTGGCAGACAGGAAAAGGCAAAATGGCTTGGAAGTAATTGGCCTCTCTTGAATCTTGGAGGAAGAAGCCATAATCATCTATAGCAGTGATGCATCTGTCTGTCTGTCTGCCGTGCATTTCTGTATGCAAGGAAACATAAAGCTGCTCAAAATTCAAGGACTTTTGCATTTCAGAATATATTTGAGAACAGCTCCTTGTCTGAGGAAAAATGTTGCTAAGTTACAGAGTGAAAATTTTGGAACAACGAAGTCTGTTTCTGGGGAAAAATGAATCCTGTTTCTTCAAGCAGAGCTGATTTTCACAGTGTAATAATGGGAAGAGTCTTATGCATGTTGATGGATTCTGGGCTGTGTCTTCCCTACTTCTCAGCTGTGCTGTGTCTGAGCAGTGCTGACCGTTGTACAACATTGTTGAGCTATTATTAATCCTGTCTTATAATATCAATGCATGGAGAAAATCCTCCTTGGAACTGTATCTGCATCAGCATGTTGATGGTGGATGGACAGATTGACTGATTCTTAATGTACTTGCAGTTGGACCCATTAGAAGGTGATTTTGTCTTAATTTGAAGGAGGGATGAGATTGTAGGAGGGCTCTAGTGGCACTGAAAACTTACACTGTAATGGGAGGGCTTCAGTCTCATAAAAAGTGCTACATCAAGTGAGAGTGGTCTCACTCACAGTTACTTGCAGAGAGCCAGTGAAGATGTAATGGATATAGCAGGGTACAAGGACCAGAATAAATGGGAAGATAGGGCCAGATTAGAGCCAGCAGAGTTGGAAAATGGCCTGAAAGTTTCGTGAGAAGGAGAACAGAGTACTCTGTAAAATCTCAGATGCTTCAGGAAAAAAAACAATTAAAAAGAAACATAATACATGGGAATTCAATGTTGGCTACATCTCATCAAACAACCTGGAAATCACAGACCCATATGTAGCTAGGCTGTATGCAGACTTATCATTGAGACTAGCTTTTTAGAGATGTGATAGTTCAGGCATTGTAAACAGGTGTTTGTCTGGACACTGAAATCCATCAGCGTACATATGTCCCCTCTCTAGCTAGGGAAGGTACTCTCTGGTACTCTCTGGGGGCTATTGGCCCTAACGAATGTATTGATAGTGAGATCCAGATACAAATTCCCTCAAAAATCATCAGTGTTAGGTGAACATCAGTGGTACAGACTGAAAGGTGGATCTTGGTCATGCTGTTAGTAGCTACTGTTGCAAAGAGCAGAGAAATAAACAGCCCCAAACCTGAAAACATAAAAAATGATAGACGATCTGCATCAGACAGGAAAGGCAGGCAAAAACAGACTCAAGAAACAGAGCAGTGATCTGGAGAGAAATGTAAATAGTATCTGACTTGTGGGCACTGACAGCAAAAATATAAATGCTTGTAGAGTAAGAAAAGAAGCTGCTTTGCAGAGGTGTGCAATCAATTACTGGAATAGGTGAGTAAGAAGGACTAGTTGAAACTACTTCACTGAGATGGCTTTTTGACATTGTGCTGGATTTGTGGCTGGGCTTTGAGAAAAAGTGGC
Organism: Calonectris borealis; assembly: GCF_964195595.1. NCBI lineage: Eukaryota > Metazoa > Chordata > Aves > Procellariiformes > Procellariidae > Calonectris > Calonectris borealis. The sequence goes on along the minus strand of NC_134333.1, from coordinate 6,254,365 downwards.
TGCTTTCCACAAAAAATCTTTTCTTTTTCCTATTGAAAACTTGAACTCTTGAAAACCAAACATTTCACAGATGTCTTTTAACATGGAAAATTCTGCCAAGAAAACTCCCAATTCCTTTTCATGGCAACTCAAGGCAAAACATCTTATGCTATTTTTTATCCTTTTCTTTTCTTTACTATTTTCTGTGAGAATAATGACCAGTGCCACCACTGACTCACAATAAGCAGGATGAGCAAATTACATCTCTGCACAGAGATTGCCTTCATTGTGCTAATGAACTGCTAGTGTGAAGAGGAAAAGAAAATGATTATTTGTGGAACTAAAACTTCTACCATCACAAAGACAGCCAGCTCAGATGTTCCCTGACAAACTGACAAACTCGGTCTCAGATGTGAGGACCATTAAGGGCTACTGCAAAGTTTGACAGTGTAGTGCTCAATAAATCACTGGAAAGCAAATCCAGATAAAAACTCCACACTGGATTATTAGCACCTCCTGGACTGTGAAATCTGTGGAGTGGCACACGTGGGAAGGAAAGGTGGCAGGGACCACAGGAAATCATCTAGTCCATCCTCCTGCCTGAAGCAGGCTCAGCATTGAATTCAGACCAGGTTGCTTAGGGCTGGCTCCAGCTGGATCTTGAAAACCTCCAAGACAGCACAATGCAAATGTGAGAGAGCACGTAATCACATGCAATGCCAGGGCTACTCCTTTCCAGCCATATACTTCCTGCAAAGGAACAAATGCTTTATCATTTGTGGGGTCCTTTTTAGAGGCCATTGATGTCTCCCTGGAAATTGGCAATTAGCCAATAAAGCAAAGCAGTAATACAAATGCTGGGTGTTAAAGCCAGGTCCTTTTCAAAAAATAAATTTAAGAAGAGATTGAGTGTAATCCAGAACAGGCTTGTCACTGACAGAATAAAACAGCAAGAAAGAGAGTTACTAGAAAATGGACAAACTCTGCCTATTGGTTGACCCTATGGAGCATGATAAAGCCGGAGAAGATTCACAGTATCTTTTCCAGCAAAGGGAAATTCCTGCCAAGATTCACAAAAGCTTTTTCAGTTTTAGCTGCCAAAAATCAGTTTGTGGTAGGTGAAAGTAAATGAGTAACAGCTACGTGAGGACTGCAACCTCCCATCTTTGTATAAACAACTTTCTAGACCAGCAGCAAGCTTATAACCAACCTGTTGTCAGCAGCCCAGAGCCCTGTTACAGTCAATCAAGGGCTCAGCAGGCTATTATGGAGATATGGGAACTATTTCAAATATTATAGTTTTGTTGGCTCCAGATCTCAAAAGCACTTTTGACTGGACCTAACTACTATTTTCTATTCTGAAGTATAGGAATATAAATGAGCTCCAGTCAATCTGTGCTGGTCTATTGGGACTCTATACCCCAAAGTCTGATCAAATTAACTTGAAGCATTTTAGCACACAAGTGTGTTTGGTTCTCCTCATTTTAATTTCATATAAACCCAAGCACTGAATCGTAATTCAGCAGACTGGAGCATCAAGAAAGCTAGAAAAAAAAATCTCTGGATTTACCATTAACCAGTAAAAGCTGGCAGCTGCCTCCAAAATTCACAGTCCCATTCTGGGCCTCAGAAGAGACCTTTGTGTGAAGAAAAGAAAAGGAAACCTAAAGGAAGCCCAAGTCCCTACAGAGCAGGTGTGTGCAGACCTGCCTCTGAACTCTGCGGGCAGGACATTGATTGAAGGAGACAGACATGAAACAGTGACACTCTGCCCAAGATTGCCACTGGCCCTTCCTAGCAGCTCTGGGAAGTCAGAGCAGCACACGAGCTCTGAGCTCTGTGTGTCTGAGTCACAGCTACTTAAATTTTGATCATGCCACCAGGTTTTTCAATTCCATTTAATCTTTTGGACAAAGGAGTTGTGGAGCCTTCAGAGCGGGCGAGTAGGGGGGCAAAGATCCTTTTCTCCTCTCTAGGCTGTTCTTCACCTCGATGCTGCTTGGTAGGATGCTGCAGTCTGTCCTGGGAGACCTCACTCACCACAGCAGCTCATAGTGATACCTTGCTGCCACAGCAGTGGTATCAGTGCCTACTCATTGGGATGTCATTTACACTAGGTCACGTTTAGATCTGTGCTGTCACCGTGGTATTGGTGTATTGCTATCAGCAGTATGGATCTGCACAGCGATCTGTCCTCTGGGAAGGACCTTTGCAATTTTTCTGTACCGGGCTGCGTAATACAAAAGATGAGAAGCAACAACATGTCAATTCAGCTACCAGGTATCAAAATGTCTGACAGCTTGGGGAGGCAAAGCTGTGACTGCACTGACTTGTCCCTTGAGAGTGCTTTGATATGTAGTTCTGCTCCAGGCATTTGTTTAAGGAGTTGGCACCTAGATTTAGACTCCAGCATGGGACTGGTGAGTAAAGCCCACCAGGAATGTGCAGAGAGGAGAGGGGTCCCTGGCTTGGCACAGATTTGGGGAGGGAAAAACTGCTTACAGGCAGGCTTTGTAACTGCCTGCAGTCTTGGGAGTATATGCATATCAGAGGATGTTTGCCAGCACATCCCTCCGCTGAGCATCTCTGCTATTCCCAGTCAGATTAGTTCAATTTACATGGCAAAATATTTCTAACCACCAGCAAGGAAAACTCATCCTGAGATCAGAAAAATAATAATAGTGACTCTTATTCCTTATACAGCACTTTGGAGCCTTCAGAGCACTGAACAAACGTTAGCTAATGAGTCAAGCTGTGCTGCTTCTCCTGCCCCATCTCTAGCAATAAATGCTCCAGGATTAGAAACTTGCTGACACGTTTGTGCTGAGGGTGCCTGAGGCAGAGGGTACTATGGCTCTAGAGCTGTGTTGCTTTTATGGTGCTCACAGGGGTAAAAATGGATTATCATGTCAGCAGATATGATCAGGACATGTGCAGGGTTCAGCCTTCCTAGACTGGTGTAAATGCAGATTAAATCTGCTGGAGGCTAGGGTGTTGTTACGGCCGCAGTTCCATCCATAGGATGCAAAAGTGCTGGGTAAAGTGCCAGTCTGGCAGCCCCGTGGCCACAACCTGTTCACTCAGTGGTGTTGGGGTAAGCAGGGAAGAGCTCTGAGGGTTTTAAGCACAATTCTAGATGCATTTCTAACAACCAGGAGCAGAATTTGGCTATTTTCTGTGTTATCCTTGTGGTTTTCAATGGGCTTGTGGTAGTTTCCCCATCACCACAGCAGGGCAGTACCATCAACTGCCTCCAGCAATATTGGAAGATCCTCCCTGCCTTTTGGGATCCTGTAGGTGTTGTCCCATTACTTCGGAGGCACTGTCTTGCCTTAAACACCTCTTCCTATGCTCTTCCCAGCCTCTCCCTAAGAGGGACTAGACAGTTGCAATGCAAAATGGCAAGTAGTAAACATCTTTATTCCTGCAGACAGTCATAGTGACTTTGGGGGAGAGGATGCTCGTTTCAGAGGTTCCCCCAAAACAGAGGCTAACATTTACTCTGAAAACCTGGGGCACAGCCCAGGGGAGAGAATGAAAAGGTAGAGCTGAATTGTAAATCTTTCTTTAATCTCATTAACTGAAGTGTTTTGTGGCTCGAAGGACTTACTATATTTACAGCATGATTAAATGCTTGGATAAATAACAGCTATTAAATGGCCAGTATCTAGATGCTACTGAAATGAGATAACACATTGGTTTTTTTCCTGTCTTTCCTTATCTTCATTTTTCTCCCCCTACCAATTGCTGATACATAGAAATAGCAGTGACAGGGCAAATTGCTGCATCTCTGACAGCTCTTTGCTACTGGAACGGATGAAGGGAAAAAAATACCCATATATACACTCTAGTCATGGCTTTGAGGCTCTTTCCAGGAACTGTAGTTCCCTAGATTGCTGGACTGCACTGCAGGATTTCCATTGTGGAAAGAAACCTCATCAGGCTGGGCAAGACTGCTACCTGTGTGCTCATACTGCTTGGCTTAAGTGCTCCCATGATGTCTTTTAATATTAATGAATGATGTAAAGAAAGAGAAATACTGCTGAAGGTAATTATTATAATGTGTTCCCAGGGATTTAGCTGTGAGTTTGTAGCCACATGTTATTTGAATTTTTAATTGTCACAAGAAAAGGGGGTGAGGGAAATGGAGGAAATTGTATTTTATTGATGGGGGGAGATAGTTCCCAGCTGTTTTGCTTGAAAGGTTTGAAGCTAAGAACAAAACCTTTAGTTTATAAAGAGTCAGGGTGGGAGAGCAGAGACATCTACCACCTCTATCCAGCTGCTCGTTTGGCAGTAGTCCAAGGGAACCAGGTCTGGATTGGTGGAGTCAGAGGATTGTACAGAGACAGACCTTCCCAAGGACATGCATACTGCATTGAAACCCACCCTCTGGCCTCAGATCCTGTCCGAAAAGTAATCAGAGATGTTTTAGTAGAGGTAAACTGTTGGAGATAAACCCATTAGTATAGTATACAAACATTAGAACATCTTTATAGGTCCTTGCAGTCCCACTCTGTGAGAAGGGGACAGTGACCAAGAGGTTAACTCTGAAATGTGGGATAAAAGTGAGACTGAGCAATTCTGAAACATCAGAATGTTTCATTTAGGTATTCATGAACTGGGGTTTCTCATTATTTCAATTCAAAAGAGCTTTTCATTCTAAAAATTATTCCAGTTTAATTAGGAAATAATAGGCTAAAAAAAGCATTTTTAATGGCATTCAAAGTTTTTGTTGAACCTCAGAAGGATTTCTTTTTATTTGCAGTTTGCATTAAACAAAAAACAAACCCAAATGCTTCTTTTCAGGTTGAGCAAAAAAAACTAGCTTTGTTTTCTCTCTCTCTCCTTCTGTCTCTGTCTACCCATTTTTGATATGGCTAATGAAGTAAAATTGTCATTTTCACAGAGCTCCATTCTGATGTGCCCTCTTCATCTATACATAAGGGAAAAGTCTTCTGAGCTAGACAGACAGGTTGAACAGAGAAAAGGTTTTAGTGAGAACAGAAAGCACAAGAGGGTAAGGTGGCTGTGAAGGCAAGGCAGGAGTAGGGGATCTGTATGGAGGATCTGTAAGCCTGGGGTTTCTCTACTCCCTATCCTCATGCTGACAAGTTCCCTCTGACTCTCGTGTTGTTATAATGTCTGATTCTCTACATTTTGAGCCCTTGCTTGCTCTTTTGCACAAGCGACCCAGACAGACCGTCGCCCTCAGGCAGCGTGCAGGTTGCAGGAGAGGCATGCTCAATGCTTTCCGCTGTCTGGATACTTTCTGATGCTCCCTGGCAGCATGAAGTATGCTGGCAGACCTGCCCAAACAGAGCTAGCAGGGAGTGCCGAGGTGGGTGAGCAGCAGAGCACCTGCTGTCCAGGGGCTGGAGCACCAGGAGACTCTGGGCAGGGGAAGAAACCTGCTGTGATGATGGCTTGTTATTGAGTAGGTTTGTACCAGAGTGGAGGGATCAGGGATTTCTCTGAGGGGTTCAGGGTAAAATGTAAGATGCCAACAAAGTAAAACTCCTGGGGATTTCCCAGACTCTGCAAGTGTCTGCAACCTACCATGAGAACATCTATCAGGAGTTTCATGGTGCCTAAGAATAGGATCATGTCACTTTTAGTAGTCTGTGTAACCAGCTTTTGGCAGGGCTTACAGCTCCCACCAACGTGTCTGTGTTAGAAACCAACCCACAGGGTTACCAGTTAGTAACCGCAGACATGGGGTTTTAAGCTTTTTTAATGCAAGTTGCACGTGTTTTCAGTTCTGGAGATCTCCCGTTTAACATTTTCGAGGGTAGCCATCACACAGCCTGTAGCACATGAGCAGTGTGTAGTTCAGCCAATGCTGAGCTAACCCAGGTCAAACTGCAATGGGCAAACCTTTGGAAGTAATTAGCAGGGTAGACCTAATTGCATATTGAAGAGCAATGTACAACCAGTGTAAAACTGCATAAATATCCTGGGGTGTGCATATTTCTGTAGTTACAAGGGACTGGTGTATAGTTTTATGCTAGTTTGTGTGTCATGCAAGACTGGTGAGATACTTCAAGTGCAAGAACCATGGCATGAATCATACTGTGCTTCTATCTTGGCTCAGACCCACAGACTTTATCAAGTGTTCTCCATCGTCACAACACTCTTGGCTGTTTTATTGTCCACTTGACTCCTGTTATAACCCCTGGAATCTGCTGATCAGTGCAGAAAAATTCATGCCTATTACTGGTTTTGAGGGGCCATTTCAACTCATTCCATCTCAGCCAAATGCACAACACCCACAGAATCCACTTGTATAGAATTTCCAGCTGGGGAAAGAGGAGATTTCTGGAAAGGCTGACTACACATTTGCCCTACGTGTGAACTCTACAGGAAAGATGCTTTTAGAAGTCGAGAAATAGATATATGATGTTGACAGTTCTTCATCAGGGTAGACTTAGTAGAACAGAGCAAGGTTTCTGAAGCGTACTAGGAGGCCATTTTGTGTTGGTTGGCTGGTAAATACATCTCATGCACAGTGTTCATTTGCTCAGGAGCTGAGCAAATTTGCTCTTAGTACTCAAAACCAGCCACTGCAGCCTGTGCAGGAAAGTAGTTCTTTGGCACTGGTGCATACAGCAAAACCCCCTTCCTGCAGTTGCAGTGAGAAAAAGGAGGCTGTTTTTCTTGAGAGATTTAACTCGCTGAGCAATTATTCATTTCAGTGGCTTTACTGCAGAGCTTGCTTTGTCTCTGCTCAGGTTTTAGCTGAGAGAAGCTTGAAGAATTCTGGGGTTATTTTTATTTGATCTCTCATTTTCCTCTTCCTTTCTCTCCCACCCCATTGCAGTCATATATCCTTTAACTCAACTCCTCTTTTCTTTTGTTGGAATGATCTTGCTTTCATTGGGAAAAATATCTGCTACATTGGGTGGAATTCATCTCTTAACTGTAGCTACCTGAAGGCAACGGGAGAGAGCAGCACCGGCCTCCAAATTAATCCCGTCTCTACTAAACTTCTAACTCCAACATCAGTGTTATTCTCTTCATAGATGTGTAGATGAGGTCCTTCTTAAACATGTAGACCTTAAGAAGATATAGGAGGAAGGCACATGGTAAACTGCATTACAGAAGAGCCTCAGCCCCATTCCCAGGCTAGGCAATGCCAGGAAGAAGAGGGAGAGCAGGTAGCTACCCATTTTGCCTAGAGGATGCAGTGAGATAAGGAGCAGCATTTCTCTGAGCTGTTGGGTAACTGTCCTTCTTTCTACTCCTTTCCATGCTAAATGGGGTAGGTCTGGGGTAGAGCTCTGCCTGCTTCCATCATCAGCGTCTCTCCTTCAGCAGCAGGGCAGTAGGGACGGCAGCAAACAGGAGTTCCCTCAAGCAGGGAGCATGCTGGTGAAAAGTGGGTAGTATGAATGCTCTCTGCTAGGCAGTTATGTCTTCTCATGGAGCTTTACTGGCAAAGTACTTGCTTTAGCATGGTGGCAGAGGGCTGTGCTGTTCAGTTCCTAGAGTAGTAAAATTCATTACTCCAAGCTAGTGTGAGAGGAAGGATCTCAGCCTCCAAAACTGGACAGATTATTTGCTGAGAAGGATCAGTCATTTTTCCAAAGAGACCATAGGAAGCAAAGACTGGATTGGTTTCTGCAGCTGTTCAGCCCAGCCACGCACACAGTTGTCTGAGTGCCAAGTATCAGGAGCTCTGCATGTATAGAGCTAAGTACCTTCTTTCTGGCTATGCACTGCCGTGCCCTGGCTGCTTATTCACACTCCAAGAGCAGTTGTATACTAAGGCTGCAGTATGCACTGTACTCGTTGTAACGTACATCTTTGGGATGAAAAGTGCTGGGTAAATGTAAGCCTCGTTCCTTGCTTGCTGTAGTCTTGTCACTACATGAATGTAGATTGTGCAGACAGTCCTATCAGAAGATATTTAGGTTTCAACCACAAGTTTTGAGCTTTTAATCAGACTTTGAGTACTGATATGCAGTGGCAAATGATTAAATTACTCCTGCTTATCAGCTGAACCAGAGGAAGTGACCCCATAGATTTCACTTTAACTGCAAGCCAAACTGCATTAGCTTGTTCCAGTGATTAATTTGTCTTCTTGCTCAAAAGTTGGCATTTCATTGCTTGTGTGATGGTTCACTTCGGCAGCCTCTGGGATCGGAGTCTGTTGCATATAAATGGGGGACTGATAATGAAAGGTCTTTCATTTCAGCTTACTGATGTTTTATCTACCCCAAACCATTTGCATTCCTTCCCCAAATGTAGAGCTGCAAATGCTGAGTGCCTTTTTTGGAGGTCTAGCATGTCCATTCCTTTGGGGTATGTCCATCCAGATATGTCGGAGCTTGAGTTCACCCTCATCCTAACCCAAAAATGTGAATGTTGCCAGTTTGCTGGAGCACTGCAGCTCAACCCAAGTGTCTGCCTTAGCTCTTGCTTTTTGTCCTTATTGAAACCAGCTGGATATATCTTATAAAAAGTTTTTGGTCAGGAAATACAATTTGCAACATTTGCAGTACACAAGTTTTTACTTGCTGTAAGAAGTATAAACAGCTATCATATTTCTTAATACTTCTTACACTGTACTATATTAATTTGACAGCTCCTATGTGTTTGCTTTAATATTTAAAACAAATGTTTCTCTGACGAAATGCACTTAGCTATAGCCATCACTTATCTCACTACTGGGTATTTATTGGGAAATTTCCTCCCAAGATTTGGGATTTGAAACTTGGTGGCATGTACATCCTAACCCAAGTGCTTGCTAGCAGTTGCAAGTAAAGCAATTTGTTACTCCTGCAGACCTCTGAGTATACCAGATTTTGGAGTCTATTTGAAAACAAAATTAAGCAAAAAGTCTCTTCTAGCAAAATTCAGGGTTATATTCTTCATTACTAAGTTGCAATGGAAACATAAGATGTATAAACTTCAGGTATAACCAACCTGCAGTCTCTCCCAAGTCCTTACCAAGAGTTCCTCTCACCCCTTTCAAGGGTGGAAGTCTTGAAGGAACTCACTCAGCAGCACTTTACCCCTTGAGCCACATCTTCTTTTGCTGTCTCATTTTTGCTGCTGACCACTCCAGTTATACCTGGAGGTTATCTAAATGCTGCTGCATGCAAATAGATATTCAAAGTGCTTCTGTAGGACAACCTTTCCTCCATCTCTACTACTTAAGGAAGACTTATTGCATGGTTGCTTTGATCCCTCCTTGTCTGTGAGAATGAACATAAAACAGTGCTAATTTGCCTGGAAATGATTAACATCAATACAAAAATATCCTTCAATACGGGTATTTCCCTCTAGATTTATTCTTCTGCTTAGGAAGTAAATTGAAATAGCGTTATGACTCCATCCTATAACATGAAAAATTTTATTGGCTTTATAAGACCTTGCAAATCACAAACTGAATACATTTTATGACACAACAAGCTGTGTCCCAGTGTTTTTCAGAGCCTGGCAATATAGATATGACTGACTTGGCATGTTTTGATAATAAGTTTTCAGTCCGGGGGACTCAAGCTATCAGTTTTAATAATATGTTCTTTCACCAAAATGAAAACACTTCACTTTATCACGGAATATACAGATATTTGCCTGTTTGGGGAAGTTCATTCTGTGAAACTTCTAAATCTGGATTGCTGGTTTTTTACTTAAAATTAAATTATTCTAAAGGTCAGAATTTCCCAAGGAATATAAATGAAATAATCCCGTGGACTGAAGTCTTTATGCTTCTTCTGAGAATAAGAGAAATCTGATAGGAAATATTTGTCCCAAAGTATTGAAAAGCCCGTCTTGATAACCTGAAAAAAGTTCAATTTCCAGTTAAAAAGTTGACATAAATCATGCTTTTCACCAACACCTCAGTGCTGATAAATGTTATTTTCTTACATGTAAGCATTTCAATGTCTTCCTTATCCATGCTAAAGAAATCTTAATTTTCCTTCAGGTAAAAGAACAAGAAGCATATATTTAGTTCTGACTTTGAGCTTGTTTTAAGCTCCAGAACAGATCTGGCACTGGGTAAGTTTTTAACTAATCCTGATGTGAGAATTGAAAATGGGAATAAACCTGCTGCCTGGGATGAAACGTGCTGCCTGAGCTCTCTCTCATTGAGAGCTTCTTCCTAGGTAGTTTAATTAAAAGATTAGGTTATAGATTGCATTGATATATTGGAGAGCAGTTTGCTATACCATATTTAAACTCATGGCTGGAAGATAACAGGCATACACATAAAAAATCTAAAGACAATTTGTGAACAGAAATGTTGCTGCGTGACGTGTAAGTGCGCGCTTCCCAAGACCATCCTCGTTGTTACCTGTCAGTCCCATAAGAGAAGTTCAGGAAGGAAAAGGCAAAGGCTATGCAAGGGAGGGATTGAGTTTGCAGATTGAGACACCTGAGCATGGCTGCTTACATGGAAAACAAGCCTCCAGGACTGCTCTGGCAGCTTTCCCAGCTTGGTCCAGTTTGCTACAGTTGTTTGTACACTGCACAAGAGCCTTCTGGGCAGCATGCACGGAGCCTGTGTGCCATTGGGAAGGAGCAATACTGCTCAGTGTTCCCTTCGCTACCCTTAATTCAGACCCTTATGTCTGATCCAGTTGTATTTGTCTCATCTGATCAGCTGGCTTCTGGTTTTCTGGTTTTCTTGTTGCTAGTGATACTTTTCTTTCCTTCTTTGGAAGTGTTTACTTAAACCAAAGAAGGAAAGTACTGAATAGAAAATGGAAGCGGCATTTATTTGAAATATTTGGGTTAGCTTGAAAAATGAATGTGCACTCACCTTTCTATGAACCATAACAATAAAGTGTGGCACTGCAGCAGGCTGGATTGTACATTGCTTATGCAGAGTGGCAGCGACCTTCAGTCCTCAATCTGGCGTGCAGAAATACTCAATTAATGTCACTACCCTAAGGGCTACACAGGCCATTCTTGCCCTCATTTCTTCTGATTTCCCCTCCTACCCTCCTTCACCCCTAATGGAAAGGAGAGAATGGGTAAGGAGGATAGAAATGAGATTTTATATAGATAAACTTTTAGGAAAGGAAAAGAGCAGAAAACTGATGCAAGAATAAGTACTTGGAGCACATGAGTGGAAATGCTTTGGGACACAGAGAGGCAGAAGCAACCCAAGAGAAAGCTGGATTCTCACCCATAGAGGAAGGAACTGCTGAAGGTGAAGATGGAGGACAGCTGGGGTGAGAGTGAGTGTGATTCCTATAAGGGGGAGAAGGAAGAACAATGGAATAATGATAACTTTCAATAACTCAGAAACAGGAGATGAGATCTCATGGGAAGCAGATCCGGGGGAAAAGAAACTAAGGAGAGGGCTAGGCATTTTTCATTTGATAGCAGGACTATAAACACAAATCATCTCAATTTAGAGGAAGAATAGAAGGTTCAATAAAAGGCAGCTCGACAAAATATAAGCTTTCCATTGATTTCTTCATTCCATACTGTGTTTGCAGAAAATGGAAAGTGGGTTAGATGAGAAAAACTGGACTTTAAGAATAGTCGATGTGTGGAGGGACACGATCGGAACAGGCAGCACTAAATAAGACACAGGAGGTGAAAGAAATCCCACGTTAAATGAAATCATACGATGAATACTATGAGAGGCCATGGAAAAACCTTTCACAGATGAGTCCCACAATGCTAAAGAGGCGCTCACTAAAATGCTGTCTGTGAGGAAGTGGTTGGTGTAACACGTATGGCAACAAAGGCCCAGACCCAGGAGAGATCAGAGGAGAAGCAATTTAGGTCAAAACGCTGCTCCTAAGGAAATTCATCAAGGGACGAGGAGGAGAGAGTTAATTTCTGCAGGATGAAAACATGCTGGAGAACTGGAAGGGACCCATGCAGCCTGACACCAGTTTTCCTGCATGGGCGCAGCCAGTTTAAGAGCCCCCCCCAACCTGGCCTTGCATCCATACTTCCACACCGATTCTTTCTTTGTTCCACTGTCCTGATAACACTGGTTGTCACTAAAATTCTGCCAGTTTTTCATTAAAACCAAAACCTTTTCATTTACCCAGTTTGCAGGGGCAAGCGGTATGGTGCAAAGGGCTGGAGAACAACATTCGATGGGGAAAGAGGGGCAGAAATGAGCAGTTAGTAGAAGGAGAAGTTAGCTGTACCTGGGGTGCTTTTTTAAAAGGCTTTCTTTTTGAAAGAAGAGACAAGGGTTTCAGCTTGACCTCAATATCTGGAAAATACTGAATAAATAACCTTAACTGTTTGTTGAGCGTATGAAAGATAGCGAGAAGATGAGTTTCAGCCAACCTGGATTAGAAAAGCATAAATCATGTCAAATAAATTGAATTTACTCCTAAAACATAGAAAAGCCTTTTGGATAGTAGAAAAGCAGATGTCGTGGGAGGCAATGTACTTAAGTGCAAGAAATATGACATTTTTATGAGCATGTTAGAGAAATCGAGTCTAGATAAAACTACAGTAGGGTGGGCCAGAGAAGGTTGGAAGAATTAATTGAGTCAGGTTTCATTAGGAATTGTCCTTTGTCCAGTTCTGTGCAGTACTTCCATTAACTATCTGAACCATGTGATAGTGGATGCATTTATTACATTTTCAGAAGGCTGGGAGGAACACTGTGTGTATGATCTTGACAAATAGCATGCCTGGGAATGGTTTCATTAGAATACAAATATACAGCAACTACTGCTTAGCAAAATAGCCAGCACTCATCAGATGCACAAATGTGTATTTAGGAATACATATTTGGGATAGGAGGGGGGAACAGCTGAGTTTACAACAGATATTAGTGTAAAGAAAAGCTCAGGAGGGTTGTATGACAATCCTTCAGGCATATGAAAAGCTGATTCAAAGGGGTTCTCCACACCACCAAAGGTTCATTTCAAAATTGAGAGGAGTTCAAGGAACCCAGACAGAACTAACCATTTCAGAGGCGCAAGCTGACCTTGCAAAAAATCTTAACCAAGAATACACAAATGATGAATACTGCAGTGGGAATATGCGTATGCATGGTCCGATAGCTGTAAGCCTAACGGGAAGAGAGGAACGTTAACACCTAGCATTTCTAGGCAAGGACAACAATTAAGGCAACTGCTGGGGTTATGTCTTGACCGAGGACTATGGCTTAAGTTACAAGGATGCAAGAGTCTTCTTACACCTCTGGGTAGAGACCCCGATACCAAGAGAAACTGTATGTCAGAGGAACAGCATCTCTGGGCAGAGACTAATGTAATTTGACTGCTGATTACAGCTACAGAAATGCCAGTTTAGCGAGCAATATATCAGCTTCACTACCATACCATGCACCAGTTTCACTGCCTTCTAGCCACCTAATTGTGTATCCTGTAGTTAATGGAGATCAAACTGTTCTGTGTCAAAAGTTCAGTTTCTAACATTTTCTTGCATAAATCACCTTCCTTATTCTACATTCCTTACATGTAATTCTTGGTGTATATCGTGGCCTAACTAATGCAAAAAGATTTTTGTAGTCTTCTTGTGGTCTTCAACGGAAAAAATCTCTTCTCCATGCCCCTGCTACATAGGACAATCTGTAGTGAAATGAAATTGCAGCAAGATTCAACTTAGACACTAGTGAAATCTTTCTGATGCTATGAGTAGTGCACTGAAATGGATTACTTGACGAATTTTCTCATCATTAAAATGGCAAATTGGTTTTGCCCTTAATGCCTTTCTGCAGACACAGGCAGCTGACTTCCAGTTCAGTTTAGTGCAGGCTGTCAGAAGTTGTAAACATACATTGCTCTCTCTACCGGAGACTACTTTTGTTACTTGTTTCCATCTATTTTTGAAAAAGCCATTCAGGCTAAGAGGGTCTATTGTTTGTATAGTGGAGCAATTATGCTAATAATAATGTAGAGTTGTGTTTTATTTTAATATTAGTTTTAGTGACTTGGATATGACAGCAGTTTGAATGTATGAATGACTAAAAAAGGCAAAATGTTTATAGAAGTACATAAAACTAATGTTATGCACTCCATTTTACAAGTAGCTTGAAATGGGTTTTTAATAAGCATTTAAAGTGATGTATTCATGTCTGTATAAAATGTCATATTTCATCTTAGGAAAAGTGATTTTAAATAGCTTTTATAATTAACTATTTATTTATTATTATTAAATTATTTACAATGGTATATTATTGGAAGCATTAAATGCTTTTGTATTGGAGAGCCTGCCCACTGTACTTATGGTTGGTTATTCTTTATTGTATGCTGTGGCTGTGCTAGGACAGAATCTATTAGAGAAGAAGGCCTGTGCATTCTCTGTGCTGGCAGTTCATATTCTTCCTTTGCTTCTTGTTAGTAACTGTTCCCTTTGTTTAGGATGAAATCTGTTGATTGTGGTCACAGATCCTTGCCTAGCCATGCTGTTGTCTGTCACGAAACCCTGAGGTAATGGGGTATTCTTATTTTAGTAAGGCCTAAAAATGATGACATTTTCCAAACCTTCCATCAGATTCTTTCTCTGGTAGGTCCAAGGCAGGTTTAGACCCATGGCTTAAATTCAGATAGTAAGGTGGTTGTTGCCGTTCATTTAAAACTTGAAAGAAGATAGGCCTGCAAGAGGTCTCTAGAGTTCATTTAACCTAATCTATTTTGCTCTAAATTTGCATTCTCTCTACCCAAAGCATGTCTATATTGTTAAACTCCAGTGGTAGTGATTCCACAGCCTCCCCAAGCAATGTATGCTGGTGCTGCCCTATCCTTAGCATTGGATTGAAAGTTTGATTCAGTGTTGAAGCTAAACATCCGTATGCCAGACCTTGGTCAGCCTTTGCAGCCCTTCTTGGGAAGGGAGCACCAAAGATGCTGCAAAACCTTTTCAAGGCTGTGTTCTTGTCACTTTGAGATTGAGGAATTCAAGTCCTATTAGTAGCTGGCACAAGTGTAGACTTTGGTGCTTGCTAGGAGGGTCTGAACAGCAGTCACCAGAGCCACAACCCTTCAGCACCTGTTCTTTTGCTGTGGGTTTTTTTGAGGGGGTGGATAAAGGTGAAAGATAACCGTGCACATCTCCCATGAAAGGATTTATAGCAGCAGCAAAGGATATTAATTGATATTTAGTCATTTAAAAGATCTTAAAATCAAGACTCAATGGTGATCTGCATTATCAGGTGGGTGGTGGCATTGCGCCAGTTCCCTGATGACATGCTGCAAACATATCCCCCAAGGAATCCAAACAAGATAAGCTAGAGTAGGGGTTTGACTTTCCAGCTCTGTTTCCACTGGGAAGGGGAATGAATTTGTTTTATTTCCATCTTTTTGTGTTTTGTAGTCACAAAATAAGCACAATAAACATGAGAGGTCCCAGAGTTAGGACTTTAGAGACACACTGAGGAGGATGAAAAACTTCTTGGACAGGTAATTTTGGCTTCTTATAATGCTCACGTTCTTACGTCTCTTTGCTATGCTTAGACTGTGCATTTAGTCTGGTGGGTTTTATTTATTTATTAATTCATTTAAGAATTCCTCTGGCACAACATAAACTCCTAATGAGCAATATCTTTTGGAGCTTGGAGGTCCATTCAGTCCTTAAGTTTAGACCTTGGCTAGCATGGGGATTTCCATCTCCTAGCAAGTCAGAGGGAAAGAGCTGAGCTGTACAGATTGTTCCCTAACATCGAGGGTCAGATCCTCAGCTGCTATACCAACAACAGTATAGCAACAACAGTTGCTACCAACTCTACAAATGGAGCTGTACTTCCACATCCCACGCTGATGCAGGAGGGACAGCAGGCATGGTATATGTAAGGCAGTCAAGCAATGGACATACTGACTATACCATGACTTCTTGCAGCTGGTGCAGGTTGTCCCATGTGTTCTTGCCATCACCTCTTCACACATCCTACCTGACTTGCAAAGAAACCTTTCTAATTCTAATAATCAGTGTTTCTTCTCTTGAGGCTTTCTAACTAAATTGCACCATCTAGGGTTAGCAAGAGAATTGTAGCACTGTGTTCCTCTACAACTGATTTTGGAGGAAACAAAAGGAAAGCAAATACAAGAAACTTGCCTGGAAAAAAAATGCTGGAAGCTAAAGGATTGGAGTTTAAGGCAGTCATTTGCATCTGGAGATTCAAGGCCAAGTAGCTATGAATGCTGGGGCAAACGGGGAACCAGTGTCAGGTTTAACTGATCACAGGGCTATGCCTGATCTCTGCAATAACTAAACCGATTAGGTATACATGTGCAGTATTCCCTTATTTGCCTTTGCAGTTTCTCCTTGCCCTTTAGGCTTTCTAATCCACAGCACCCCTTTGAGGCACCCACATCAGCAAAGCCCTCTACTTGCGCGTACACTCCCAGGCATGTGATGCAAAACTGAGCATCTCCTACTAAGAGCATAGTTAGTTTTGGCCGTCATCCCTCGCGTGTTATTCCTCTTTCCCTTATACATTGCAGCAAGAGGCAGGGAATGAATCTGCCAGTACTTGGTGAGAACGCTTGTCCCTCCTGGTGTTTGTGTTTGGATGAGATTTTTTGTTTAATCAGCAGAATCTCCATTTGGAGCATCTCCTGTCATGCTGGCAGGCTGCTTTGATCTGCAGGCAAGGTTGATGGGAACTGATATAAGCTGAGCTGGCAGACACCAACTCTCGCTGAGATACATCCCGTCCTTCCCCAGTTTGAGCCAGAGGGAAATGGGAGCCAAAGGCACCAAGTGCGCTGAGGTCACAGAGTTGAACTCCATAGGAGATGGTTCACACACAAAGTGAGACATATCACTTCAGCCTGCATGTTTCTTTTTTTTTTCCAAGACCGTTGTGTCACTCTGTTAGTAGGAACTAAGAAGCTGCATCTGCTAGATCCCTGTTGCTGTCTCAGTCAGAGCTGCACGATGTCCTTGGAGAAGGAGTCCAGTGATTGTCTCCTGCAGGTTTCTGGGCACTGTGCTCTGCTCTGGGATTGATAACCTCCTTTCCCACTAGTGCATGTAGCTGATTAAACATCTTTTAAAGCAAGGATTTAAATCTGCATCTCCTTGTAGTGCATGCGCTGACCGGTAATACATTGGATTTCCAAGTGAGGAAACATTTTAGCATCCCTGAAGTAATTGAGATCTCTGAGGTGAGAGGATGTTCTCCTGTGTTCACCATCCTGGCTGAATTCAGCTCTTCCTGCTCAGTGTTTGAACTACAAAACAAGAAGTTTCTTCTATGGGAAAGGAAAGGGAGCGATGAAACCTTTCAGCCTTTTTATGGGCAGCAGAGAGAAATAGGCACTTTTATGGCAAGATTTGCTTCATACCAAAGTGTCCGAATTAAGCAATTTGTCTGTCTGAATCCCTCCATTGACTCTAAGATTAGACTTTGGCTGACTCTAAATACCTGCAGTGCTTGTATCTCTCTCAGATCAAGTCAGGTGAGATGAATCCAGTCCACTATCTTCTCACTTTCCTATGGCTTGTAACACTTAAATGTAGCAGACCATTTTGTTAAACCCAACAAAATTGAATTGGTAGAAAACCAGTGTAATCAAGAAGGGAGCTGGATCTAGTGGAGCCAAATTCCTGCAACATCTGCCATGTGAATTTCCAGACAAATCTATGCAGAGGGGCAATGGACCAGAAGGCCAGTAAAATAAACCCAAAACCTGTGAAGCAGCTGGGAAAAGGGAATAGAGACAGCTAACCGGGGTATGTTTGTCCTTGGCTGTGCTAGGAGGATCATTACTTTGAATCCATGTGATCTCACTTACGCAGTTCCCTGTCAAAATGCCACAGAAAATCAAGGCAGTGGCCTGTTTCTTGCAGAGCTCTCGAAGTAATTTTTAAAGCATCCTCTAGGATGTGCTCAGCTTGGAGATGTCCCTTCAGCTGCCCCTCCATGACAAGAACAGGGCTGCCAGCCTCCTTGGGAAGACTAAGATGGATGGCTGGATGGATGGAGAAAGGGAGAGGAATGGAAAACACACTCAAGTGTCTTTGCTCTGGTCAGCTGCTGAACATGCAGGAGCAGTAATGAATTAAAGAGCTCCACAGTTAGTTCTTTGAAAAAATTATGAGCATTCCAGGTCTTGATTCGTTCCTTTCAATCTTGTGTAAATTATTCACTGTTTTGGAAAGAAGATCCCCACACCCAAGTTAATCAGCTGTGATCTAAGAGTTTAATAAGCTCAACAGCAGACACCTATCTTTCTCTCCTGCTGTGCATACTGCTGCAACTGATTAGCATCTCACATGCAGGCACTAATCACAAGAGGGCTGCAGTAATTGATCAAACTGGGAGCTGGACTGTCAGTGCTTTGGAGACCCCAGAGCATGCATGCAACCACCTCTGGGCTGTTCAGCAGCAGGAAGGAGATGTACAGGCAGGGCTGCATTTTAAGGATATTTGTCTTTCTTTTTTTCCACTTCTACTTGTGCTGTCTCCTCTCTGCTACCTTTGCAGCAAATTGGCCAATTCCAGTGGAATATGACTGCAGAATAGAGACGTAAAGATGATTATGTTCTTGCAACTGTAGAAATAAGTGGTTGAGCAGGAGGCGGAGACCCTGTACATGCTGCAGTTGTGGGAAGAACTGCTCTGTGTTTGTTTGCTGTAAGAGAACATAGAGTCTAACCCTTACCCGGTACAGCGAACAGGGGAGAGAAAGCATCAATCATAACTCACTCCTGTTTGATACCAAACTCAAAGGACCATACAGCAATGGAAACCAGGCTGCACGGCATGACATTTTTCCAACGAAATATTTTGCACTGAAAAGGTGATTTTTTCACACTTTGAGGAAATGTTGTTCTGCTGGGACACCTCTGAGTAGTGGTTTTAGCATTGCATAATCAATTATAGCAGATACTGGGATGTCACTGGATTCTCATTTATGCATGGCTTGTATGCAGGCAACTTTTGTGATAGCTGTAGAGAGCTCGTTAAGACATTATGGAAGGTTCACCTTGCTCCATAGCATCTATTCCCCGAGCTCAATAAACTACCCTGCTGGTGATAGAATGGGATCCATTTGCTGGTTGGGTCCTAAATTTAAGAGAACTCCTGGACCCCAAAAGCCATTTGCTTCATCTCCATTCAGCATTATTTGGTCACCGCCACTTAGGCAGGCTCGCCACAAATACCGTGTTTCAGTTTCGCCTGGCTTTCTGCCGTATTTTTCTTGTAAATTTGCCAATTGTAACGGATCCCAGGGAGTGATTCGCGTAATATACCGCAGAGCACCACCCCAAGGTCCTGCAGACTGTTCTTTTTAATGATGGGTCTGGCTTCATATTCAGGGGGATTTGAGGGAAGCAAAGGATGATCCTTCCCCTGTTCGCTATCGTCAGGGTTACCCCATATGTTCCCATCCCATTCTTCAGCAGATCCAATTAATTTCCTAATCTGTACCATGTCAGGGGGATGGGGAGCCTGCATAAGCATCATTTCTACCTTGTCTTCCAACTTTTGTTTTTTCTCCTTTTCTTCCTGTAACTGTTTCTGCAGCTGTTCAATTTTTAAGGACAGTGTTAATTCAGCTGCCTTTCTGCCTTCTATTTCTTCTTTTAGGTACTGTTCCCTTTTATTGTTATTCTTCCTATACTGATAAGCAGCTTCTAAACAGGTACCTCGCATTTTGCAAACAATTCCTTCCCTTTTTCCATTCTTTATATGTCCCCTGGCCACCTTTAGCTGTTCTCTCACAGCTTTCCAATCATGCCAGTTATCACGAGCGCATTCTTCTGAGAATTTGGGACTCGGACTTATTTCATGCTCCCGTAAGTAATCAGTGATACTACTTGCCATCCTGTTGACTACGCCAATTTGTTGCAGTTGAGTCATTTAGATAGCTTAAAGAATCACAGTCAAAGGTATTAGAAAAAGTGATTTTAATATGATGTTGTAAAAGCGCAACTTAACAAAGTTCGAGGCAAGGTTCGCACTATTAATAACTGCATGGAAGAAACAAAGGAAAATTGAGTTAGAATCGAGTTAGAGTGATTCACACAGAGACTGGAGACGAAAAGGGTAAGGAAGACCCTCCTGTTGAGTCACGAGCTTTAGAGTGGACCCCCTTGCTTTCTAAACTCCTCATGGAGTCTAGGTATGGCTAGGTCCAGACCTAGTCTCAGACTTGGTCAGCGGTTTATGCCTAAGGGATTATATATGCAAAATTTACGTAATGTTTCATTAACATCAATTCAGTACGCAATCAAAGTTACCAAGACAAAATCAAAGTTACCATACTACAAGGTTATGGTGATATCGGTCGCTTACCAAAGATCTGCCATTGGTAAAAGGTCTCTCTGCCTCAAGGAGCAACCTTGAGAGGTGTCCCAGCTCAAGGGGAGATCACCGCCATGCAGCCACGCTGCCTAGCAGGGAGAGCTCAAAGAAGGCTCACTTAGGCTGTCGTATTTATGGAATAGAGTGGTTGACTTGTAGTCAAATTACATGCATGAGACTCCTTGTACCCACAACTTTCTTTGTTCCTTGATAAATGAGTCTTGGAAAAGCCACCTGCTATTCATGTGTTGATCGCAGGATCGGCGTTCCAAGCTCATATGCATCGATGCTGACCGTGCCGCTCGGCTCCTTTGTGGGTTCTCAGAGAACAAATTGAAACTAGAGGAGTTCATGGCCCGGCTACAGCTCAGGCCTTTACTTCTTCCAGAGCCTGCACCAAACCACCTCCAGTCTGGTTGAGGGGTCGAGTGCATCCGTCACAACTGGTATTTTGTGATGAAAAATGGAAAATAGCAGTTTGGAGTTCAGAGTCAGCATGTTCCATAGGAAACATGGAGAAGCAAATGAACTATATCTGACCATCTGTAGTTGTCTCCCGGAGATAGCAGAGTCCTTTGGTCAAAGACTGTCCCAGTATCTTTCACGTTGTGTTGCGAAAACTGTTCTCTCAGTTTTGGTAATGAGGAGCCAGGAAAGGCCGCAGTCTCTGAGCTCAAAATAAACCCAGAGGCTCCTGAGTCCAAGACTGCTGCTCCCACTGGAGTTGTAGAGCCCAACAATCTGTTTTGCACAAAATGACCTATCAATCCCGACAAGAAGCGTTGCCCAGCACCTGCACAGCGTAACGCTTTTTGAACAGTGTTTATTCTTCCAGCTGCCCTTGGGGGTCCAGTAATTTATCTATTTCTGTGCAGCGGGTACATGACCTTTAATGCAGAGCAGAAGCAGAAAAGAGCTTTGTGGTTCTGCTAATAGAAATCGCCCTGTGTTGCACATATGTCTTTGTCAAGCTACCGAGGAAGAACGTCATTTCAGGCTGTGCATCCTGTGTGGGGCTAAAATGCTGGCTTTTTGGCCCAGGAAATCCTCATCTCACCTATAACAGGACTCTCCCCAGGAGGCATCAACCTCAAAGGAGTCTAGGCAAAGACCCTTCCTTTCGGAGAAGCCTTGTGTTGTAGCCACTCTGCTGTTCTGTAATGTGAGGCATGAAACTGGGGTGGCATCTGGAGATGCTCCAGACTGGACAGTAAAACCCTCCCATTCATTACCTAGCAAAATGTGAGCCTGACAGCCTTTGATGGATATGCTGAATCTCTTCCATGAAATGAGTTTAGCTTGTCTCTATTTTCTGTTTCATGATTTTCCATGAGCTTTGCAAGACTGGTTAAACTTAGGAGAAAGGTGAAGGGACACTTTGGTCAGGGAGACAGCCTAACTCAGCTCTGGGCAGAGACCTGCCGTCAGAGCAGACAGCGGCATTGCAGGATGCAGAGCAGAGTGCAGTTTCCCCTTCTGTCTGCTTCTCTAAGCATACACCAGATACCTTTCATCAGCAGAAGTCTTTTATCCATAACCTGTTTCTTCTCTCTTTGTAAAGACAGATTTCAATGCATGTTATTTGCAGCAAATTACCTTATTACATAATTTGCATTAAAACATCCATCCCACAAGGCGCTACAAACCTTTAGCCAGGTAGAATTGACAGATACTAGCCAAGCAATGGGATGGGTTTGAAATTATCTTTCTCCTCTCTCCTTTTCCCTTTCCTTTTAGGGTGAAGAATAGTGAGCAGAAGTTTCTTTGAAGACTGTTTCCAAGCAGCTGCCTCAGCTGAATTTCAAAGATGTTGCAGGCTTAGAGGCTGCTGTAGCCAGGGCTCTCTCCTGACAGCCTCCTGCCTGTGGGATACATAGGCAAAGAAGGAATTCAGGGTGCAGACAGGCTTCTTGTCCTATAAAGGAGAATGAAATGTGCCAAGTGTACAATTTGCTCTATTTCAAAGAGATTGGACACATGGTAGCTACCTGTCTTTCTACCAATGAAACAGTTGCTTTACTCTATCATGGATTTAAATTATATATAAAAATTATATATAAAATTTATAAATATGTATAATTCTAAAAACTATATATATAAAGCATGTTTCCAGTGCCCATCCCAGTGCCCTGATCACTTATCCAGTAACCTCATCTTCCTCTGACTTGATGATGCCTACAAAGCACAACAGCTTTAAAGGGAAGCCTAAAAATGGCTTATCCAGGGCAGCTGTTAGGCAAGAACTGAATTTAACTATGGATGAGTTTATAGTGTATAAGCTTAATTTCCTATTTCCCTGAATTAGGCCATATTTGAAGCAAGATGGTCACCTCTCAGGGAAGTGGTCTGACTACTTGTGTTTACAAAACTCCTGTTTTCTATTCTTTGCTGGGTTTTGTTTTCTTTTGTGTGAAAATGTCTCCAAGTCTCTGTTTTGCTTTGATGTGTGATTGAGTTTTCTGGGAGCCCAGTTCCACTTACTGCTTGTTCCTTGCTTATAAAAGTGAGAAAAGACCTTCTTGCAGTCCCCCAAGCCTCCAGTTTGGATAACCGCTTTTTGGCAGGCAAGGGTGGCAGTCCCAACAATATGGCACTTAAAGTCTTCGACTCTCAGGTGTTAGCTTATCCTACCTAGTGACCCAGCAATTCCTATTTCTGGCAGTATGAAATCTCTAAGGTGAGAAATCACAAATTTCAGGTGCTGAGCTGGCTGATCCGTAAATTTCAGCACCAAGACAGATTGTTCCCTTGCTATCTTACAGCCTCGCCTCCTCTAATACTTTTCTGGCTCTTTTCAGTTTTTCACAACAAAACTCTGAGAGTGCAAATTCTAAACTGCTCTCCCGGCAGCAAACCCAGCTGTGAAACAATAGCACCATCCAGGGGCCATTGGGGCTCATGTCCATTTGTGTCTGCAGATCTTGCCGGAGGGAGTTGGTCCTCTGTACCTGAGCAGGGCCGGGCCAGTTCCCACTCTGCATTTTATTTTGCTTGCAGCAGAGAACTGAAAA
This sequence comes from Calonectris borealis, assembly GCF_964195595.1. Lineage (NCBI taxonomy): Eukaryota > Metazoa > Chordata > Aves > Procellariiformes > Procellariidae > Calonectris > Calonectris borealis. The sequence continues at coordinate 6,231,166 of NC_134333.1, read as the reverse complement.
TGGGGAATTCAGCTTCTCTGCAGTCCCATGTTTGCCTTGTTTGTGCCTTAGGAAAACAAGCTCTGTATAATGCCTTCCTAGGTGTTTTGCCATGATGCAGGTATCTTAAGTGGTTATCTGCATTTGCTTGGAGAAATGGCTAATGCTATGCCCAGAGGCTCATTTACCCAAATCTTTAGGCAGCTATAAGTAGTGCCTATGCCAAGAGCCATTCACGACTCTATGTCACCTATTTTATACTAACGCTGGGTAAATATTCTCCCTCCTCAACTGCTTTTTGACATAAAATGGAGATTTTGGTTAAATTTGTGAGTGTCTGTTTGCCATAGAATTTTAAAAATATTTTTCATTTGAACACTGCACATCTTAAAATTGAGATGCGTATCTCTTACTGAGTTTATGTGACCTGTTGTCTGTATAATAATCCCACACTTCTGTGCTGCTGACTCCTTAACTGGACTCATTTCCCACCCCATTCCGTGGCCAGTGACAATACCAGGAACTGAGAAATCTCAAGAGGGAAATCGTCTGACCAGAAACGCAGCCTGAAACTGCTGATTCATTCTCTCTCTGTTTCCTACTGTTGATATGAAATTCCCTTTGATGCAAGGAACCTCACTGAAGAAAAGCTTTGGTTTGAATAAATGGAAATTTTCTCGTGAAGAAATATAACAAAACAAAACCAGAAAAACCTCCTGTGCAACCTGTGGTGAAGGGCACTGGTAAAAGTGCAGGTACTGGGGCAGATGTAGGTAGTCAAAGCTGACTAAGCCACTGCTGTACTCACATCAAAGCTCAGCTGTATTTTTAGTTATATAGAGAGAAATAGAGATGCTAACTAGACCTTTGAATATGTCACTAAGTCTCCAGTGGAAAGATTTCCATTAACTCTGTCAGATACTGGATCAGTCAACAATAATACTGATAGTTCTTAAGATTCAAGTGCCTGAACTGCTTCCCAAATAAGCAATTATTCAATAAATTAAGATTAAATTCAGGAAATTAAAAACAAAATTAGGAGGTCTGTATGTGAACGTTGGAAATTCTGCTTAAAACTAACTTTTAAATCACATAAAGGAAACAGGATATGATAGGAGTAAAGTTGCAAAGGAGAACATGTCCTTCTGATCAGATAGGAGTCTTTAAACACATAAGTGAAATAGCAGATAAAAAAATTACAATTGGGTATGAGGTGTTTTGATTTTTTTTTAAAGTGAAGGTTCTCTCAGAAGAAATTCCTTGCATTTTTTTGAAGTGTCTGGTCCTGACCGTGGCTAGAGATGGCGTTATGGCATTTTAGGCTAGGTAATAGAGAGGTACAATCTGGGCTGATGATGAACAGGTCAAGCAGGGATTGAAGTTAAAATGGAAATAGGGAGTAATTTGGTTGGCTTGTGCTTCTTGTTTGATATGCATCTGGACTGCATCTAACCACTTACTAACATTTCACTGAGGGACGCTGTGCATTGTGGCTATTTATTTGTGCTGGGACTGTGAAGAAGAAATGAAGGGATGGAGACAGCTGTAATTCCTGTAAGGGAACCTGGTTGCATCTTAAAATCACAGTATTTAAGCTAGTAACAATTTCTTTCTGTTTTCTGACATCTGGGGAGTTGTTTTGTTTATAATTTCCAAAGGATCTTTGAAACTTTTGGCCAAAAGATTTCTTCAGTTAAAAACTCTGGTTCCTAATGAAAAGCAGTCTGCATGGTAATTTTCTGACTGCCTTTGTTCTGTGGCAAAAAAAATCCTGATAGCTAACAAAGTTGTGCATGGTATTACCAAGCTGTCTGTTTTTCAGCAAGCTGGTGTGTGTCTACGTGATCTGCTGCTATAGAAATGCTTATTCTTGTATCCTGTAGATAGAAGATAAGCATCTCTGGGCAGCAAATTGTGCCCTCCCCAGTGACACCAAGTGCCCCAATACCCTGTATTTTCCTGCTATGACCCAGAACAGCCCCCTGCATTTATTAAGTTGAAAAACACACTTTTCTCCTAACCTGGAAATGTGTGAGAGCGGAATGCTGATTCAGGAGCTGTGTGCTTGTCATACAGAAAGCCGTATTAGAATGCAGCCCCAATGTTACACTTCTTAAGGCACTGAATAAAACCCATTTGTTTCTAGGACACCATACATAAGCATCAGGATGCATTTCAGAAACCATTACATAGAACTGATTCCACACACCAAAGCCCAAGGATGCTCCCAGAAACCTTAAGGCACCACATACTCATGTCTGGTTTTGATCAGCTTACCTGAACATTGCTTTTAACTACCACAGTGTTACAGAAATCCTTTGGGACAGCACATTCACAGATGAGATAGAAGTACCAACTGGCTGTTCTTCTGAAGAGACATGTCTGTCCCACAGTTTACACATCTGCCTGTACACATCTCCAGCTTTCCCTCTGCACTCTCTAGCCATCTGCCTTACCTATTCCCATCTCTCCCTGTTATTTCTCCTTGTCTGTGCCCTAACTTTTCAGCAGGTAAGAGCCTTTAAAAAAAATTTAGGTGCCCAACTCCTTAAAGGGTGTTGAGGGCTGCTGGGGGTTGATTTTCTCTTTGGCTGGGGGCTTTGTGCAGGAGGAGTTGCTGTCTCTGTGGAGGAACAAGGCAGCCTGTTCACGTCTAGATCCCATTTGAACTCCCTCATGTCTAGAAAGGGTTGCAGGAATGTAGGTAGATGGGCCTCTTCCCTTGTATCTGAAATCACAGCTTCAGCGGTGGCTTCTCCCATATAGTTTTGTTCTTGGAAAGGAACTACCTTAACATGAAACCAGGTTGAGCAAAGGGTGGCTGAGGGATGACCAAGTTAATTGTCTGTGACGTACTGGGCAAACTGGTATTCAGACACCCAAAATAAAATATTTTCAATTGGGTTGATCTGAACTAAATGGTTTGCTGTGAGTTTCTGTGGGAGTAATTTAGCATAAAGAGCAAAATCATCTTTGATTCTGCTGAAATTACCCTGTCATGGCAACATATAGTAAGATTTTGTCTGGAAAATTTCTGGTGCTGTATCTGATCTGAAGAAGGGCCCCTGAGAGCATTTTGGTGTCAGACTTTGGAAGAAAGATTTTTCATCTAGAGAGAATTTTTGCTATTCCCAGCATGGCAACGCCTCTAGCATGCGGGCTAGATGAGTTAAGATTAAAAAGAATTTCAGAGGCCTTGCTAAAAGCTGTTTTATAAAACTATGGTTGCTCTTGATTTTTGGTTTGTCTTAGAAAGGGGTTAACAATATACAATCATTTACCCATTAGTTACAGTTTATCTTCAGTTAACTTTCTAAGTCACCAAAGAAGTGGGTCAGCATATGGCTTCACCGCTCTGGTCCCCAAACTAGCCAATAAAATGCTCAGTGGCTCTGGTTTGTCCCTATTTCCATATTTACTGATGCTTGCCACTATGTTGGATTAGTTTCATAGTATCTGATGGGAAAACGGCCACAGGACATCATGCCCCGGTGATGTGGCTAGAGTACATTCATGAATAAATTGTGTCAGTTTGGAATATGCTGAAAGGTTTGAGGTGTGGAGTAAAATCCCCAACAGTGACTTAGGATGCGTTTTCAAGGTGACTTGGACTCTTGAGAATCTCATGTAATGGCTTCAGGTTTTGCATCTCTGATTCACATGCCCTGAAGCAATCAGCTGGGATGTTTTTAAGATTTTCCTTTTCTCCCACTGTCTGTTCCAACTCTGAGTCAGAAATTATTGCTCTCTCCGTATCTTCGTCACAGAACTGGCAGAAATGACATTGCTTTAGCTCTGTCTGAAATACTTGATAAATTCACTTTCTTCAGCAGTTTAAGCTAACACATTGGGTTGAGAACAGCAAGGCCTGTAGTACACATACGTATTCCCTGCTGTCAGCTCTGCTGTGGGATGGGGGAGAAAAGACTTAAACGACTGTAGCTAGAGCTGCCAGAGCTTATCAGCCAGAGCAGTTAGTCACCTGAGTGTCAGACTCTGACCATCTTTTGTAGGAACCAAACCCTGCTGGCATGAGTACTCATGACATCTGAGGTCATGAGATCAATAAAGGATTCACAGTGCTTCTTTGCCCAGGCTGCCAGCCGTGGCCTTTTTGTACAGAGGACAGAGAGCGGTTGCGATGACAAGTTGGGCAGCTCGCTTTGTGTGGTCTGAACATGGCTTCTGGTGTGCAAGTGAGAAATGGGACTAATGGTTGCTTTTATAAAGTTCTTGAGGACCTAAAAAAAGTAATGGCGTTTCAGAAATTAAGGATGCGACAGATGATCTGCTCTGCACATGTTTCTCTGTGTCTCTGGCTTGAAATCCTGTGTTTACCAGTACAGTGGCTATGCTCTAAGCTCCCCACCTCTTTGCTGGGTGCCCAAGCACGGAGAAAGGAACTGTTGAATTATCTTCTCAGACTAGTGGGTGGATAATATGTAATGATGCATTTGAGTGCCTGTTTGCTTCTGTCTATAGTCTTTGATATTTCTGGAACATGAAGTCTCAGTAGAGGTTAGCATCTGTACTGGTTTTGGCTGGGATAGAGTTAATTTTCTTCATAGTAGCTTGTATGGTGCAATGTTTTGGATTTGTGATGAAAACAGCATAGCACCTCTCACAGCATGAGGTGCGACTATGGGAGGTACATTGCCTCCAATACACCAGCCTCCCCCTTGCCTTTTTGTTTGAATTCCTTTAATCTAAAGTAAAATTGTCATTAGCCAGGGACTGAATTGTTCCTCTAAAGGCAGAAAATTAGCTTTTCTCCACCACTTTCAGACAACACGATTTCCACCATAATTTTCTTTAATGCTGTATTTCATTCTGTTTTAGTTCTGCAGCCCAGCAGCTGGTAAGACCCGCCCTGCTCGGAGCTCTGACCACCTAAGGGAAAGTATCTGTCCTCAGACTGGCAGCTCCTTCACTCTCTAGAAGAAACAGAGAAATTTTCTCTGACTAGGAGTTCCATTATTTTGGCATTCATTTTTGTCTGCTAACTGGATCAAAAGCCAAAATATCAACATTTTAGTGGCATTAAACTTATTCAGGAAAATGTTGGTTTGGAAACAGCAACCTGAAAATCTTCTGTTTTGAGCAAAATAAATACCTAGTTTCAGAGAAATGTCATTTTTGACAGATTGAAATTTCAAAATGTTGATTCAGAAGCTTTAGCTTAGTGTCTTCTTATAGGAAATAGCCGTTTTGACAATATTCTGTGTTTTGTCATGTAAACTTGTCAAACGATTTCCATCAGATCTACTGTTTTCCCTGTGTTGTTCATAGCTATGCAGCCCTCCATGGAAAGCATCATTCAAACCACCAAAACACAAGCTCTCAAAAACCTTCAGAAAGGGTCTGGCTCCTCTGGCAGTCCTGGACAGAGCCACGGTTTTTGGATGTAGCTATGCAAAGTCCAGATTTGATTGCTTTGTAAGCCATTCAAAGAGCAGAAAATAAAAGGAAAATGGAATTTGATGGTAAAAGTAGCAGCTGGAAGTTTCACATTCTGGCCTTGGATTGATTTCTGCATGAGTTAAAGCTTACTAGTTATTTTTGTTTGTGCCTCAACTTCCATCTCTGCCTTTAAGTCAGGACCATTTTGCTCTCCTCTATCTATGGTGAAGATTTCTGAAGATATGGATCATCTCTCACAGTGTATTTATACAGTTTAAGCACCAATATTCCAGAGTGCACAGGGAGTAAAAATGAAGCTGAATCTTAGGACTAAAAACCCTTTTGGGTCTGTGTTTTTTTCACGATTTCCAGATCAAATACATCCACTTACTTCCAAAAATCACTTTTCACCCTCATGTTTTGTTTCCAATCTTTATTTCATTTTACATTTCACATGTTTCTGCTTTTCCTCCTGCAAATCAAGAATAAACACCAGACATTTTGAGTTTCCCCTCAGTTTCCATCTCCAGACCAAGGCGATTATCGGTTTGTATAACCTGAAGGCCTTTTACTTATCACCTTCATCACCATTGCATTTAATTAGAGGTGCAGAAATGTTAATATCAGGTGGTCTAGCACCACCTGGTATTTTCTAAGCATTCATCTTTTACTGATGTGTTTTACCCAAATCCCCCACTAGATGGTATGAAGGGACTGGAAAGAAAATTCACTCCAAAAATGGGAAGAAAATTCACTCTAAAAAAACCCACCAACCCCCAAGACGCTGAAATAACTGAATAATAGCTAAGGAGCTAAGGGTGGCAGAAATAAGACTATGTGTTGGCCCAGTGGAAGTCAAGACACTTACTGGTCCTGCAGCGTTCACCAAAGTTGTACCCTTTTGTAATGTAGAGGGAGTTTGATGGACTCCAGGAATGCCCAGCCCCAGAGGGTGATCTCAGTGCAAATGTGAGTTTTACCCTCAGTTTTAAGACCCTTGGAAAATCAATCATCTGCTCTTCACATTAAATGCCTTTGACTTAATGAGAAGCCAAGACTCCCGTACATCCGGCTGGCACTGTGAAACATCATTTGCCCGTGCCTCTGGGGTCCGCAAGGAAAAGCTTTTCATTCTGCTATCCCTCACATAAAGAACAAAAGGAGCTTATTTTAGTTCCCCAAGGAAATGCGTGGGCCATTCACAGCAGGATGCCTTCCTCTTTGACATGCATTTCACCTCCAAAGCACATCAGGTCAGTTGAGGGGAGTGCAGAAGTTTTCTCATTTGATTCATCACTCTGGCAGAGAGGGTGAATACTTGGCAAAATTGTCAGCTGCTGGGACACACTACATCTCTAGGCCACATTAGAAGGCAGCTGCTGAGTACCTAATTGCATAGTTAGCAAATTAAGAAGTTTGTGGAAGAAAGGCAGAATTTGAGTTTCACTTGTAAGCTAGCCGGCCTCTGATACACTGGGAACACCTGGTGCTTTGGTGGGTACCAGATTTCTGCTGAGGGTATGGTAAATTCTGTTTCAAGTCTCTGGAGACAAGTGGATTCTCATTTTTCACAAGGTCTTTGGTCACAGGTGGACAGAACTAAGAGAACAGCTGGAAAACAGATGAGCTCCTTTCCCTAGAAGTCACCCAAAAGAGCTCCTCTTTCTCTGAAGCCCCAAATTTAGAGACTGGGAAGTGTCAGTTCCCTGTCCACTCCTTGAGCCTGGGAGAGGTCTGGCAGAACAAACTTGAACAAAATCTTCAGAGAATGAATGATCAAACAGGTTGGGTTGTTTTGGTGGGTTTTTTTTTTGCAAAAGCTGCTTCGCTCCGCCCCTTCCCCCCAGTGCAACAAAGTTTCCTTGAAAGAAGAGGGGCGGGAGAAGAAAATGATTCTGAGCTAATCACACTGGGGACAGATCCAGAAAAGAGGAAAATAAAAAATAAGTGATCTGAGGAAGGAGAAAAAGAAAAGTTTTCCTCTGACTCGCAGTGGAAAGGTGTGGGACTATCTATCAGCCCCGATTTCTCTCACTCATTCTTTTTCCCCTTAAGAAAAGAGGAGAAAGTGGAAATACAAGGTGGAGGCAGGGGCAGTTCAAAGGAAAGAAAATGAAGGAAGGAAAAAGAGAGAACTTTAAAATGAAGTGTTTAATTGTAAAATACTAAAAGAGCAAAAGGAAATATGAAGTGAGATAATTCCATTTCTTTCCATTGAAAACGTTCCCAGTGCTAGTCTCCGGGGTAGAGATAACATGCTGCTTCACATCTCTTGTGTCAAATACACAGTACATTCCTGTACTACATTCAGTACCTGATGATGAGTGCAAATTGCTTGTGAAGACAGTAATTTATAACATCTACCAAGGGCCTTGGCCATCTGGTGATTAAGCTGGTCTATAGCCTACAGCTCATTCTGGACTCTTGGCCAGACACCTCGCTGGCTGTTGCACTAGAAAATACCCCCGTCCATTGCTGCTAGCAGGCAGATTGTGTCCCACTTACCAGGCAAAAGCCAATGTGGTGATCATCTTCATAGCCTCTACTCTGGCTCGGAGGAAGGCCATGTATCCTGAGACACAGCACAGAGGCACCATCTTCCCTTCTTCCTCCTCTGCCAGGAGCCCTGCACAGCTCCTCGGTTCTGCAAGCATACTGGGACGGGCATTCACAGGAGACCTGCAGGAGGCAAAAAGGCACTGTGCTCTTACATCTCTCGTGAAAACTCTCCTTGCACAAAGATTCCAGTTGCACTGGAAGAACCTTTTGCTCCCTCAAGCCTTCCTCATCCTCCCCTGAAAGCCTCTTTCTGGAGGCTCTTGCAAAGCACCTTTTTACTGTTTAGAAAGGAAATTGCCCTTGGGAAGCTGGACTCTTTCATAGTATTGTGCAACAACCATGAGGCAGTCTGGGAGCAGAGTCAAGGCCTGATTAAGCATAATCTCAGGCACAATATCCCAGACTGACAGGTGGGGCCATCAGTTTCCTTTCTCTATATCATTAGAGAGAGCTTCGAGGCCACTGGAGAAGCTCTCTCTTTTCACACAAATCTGTGTTGTGTTTGTGATACTCCACTGTGTGATACTTCACCATGTTGGCTTGGCTACCATGTCTCTGATGAGGTCTGGAGGACAAAAGCTACTTTCAGGCAAATCTCTTGGCTGGGAAAACCTTCCATCTCATGGAGATTAGACAGTCCAGCAAAATTTGTTGTGCTTTTCCCTTGGAACTTGTTAGATGGTCTAAAGAAAAGTTTCCCAGATTTGGATCCACAGATGAGCCATGGAGGAGTTACCATGGCCATTCATTTAGGAGAAGTTAAAAATTCCTAAGGTCAAGGTTGTGATTTCAGCTGCTTTGTGCTGCCTGGATGATTCAGACTGAAGGATAGCCACGTCCAGGTTAACAGACCAGAATATACTGTCAGGACTTCCCTGTGCCTCAGCAGTTTTTCTGAGATCTGGGCATCCTGCGGTCTCATCCTACAGGACTGGTAAAGGAGAAAATCAGGTCATCTCTGCAACCCTCTCTCTCCTTTGCCAAGCCTCTCAAAGCATGTTCCAATGAGCTAAGCTTGAGTTTCCGTGTTTAGAAAGCAATCTGAGAGACATTGTTTTAATTAAGAAGGAGGTTCCATGATGGACAGGCATGGCACAGAGGTAAATGGCTGTGAAAAGAGATCACTGCATGTGTGACACTGTGTAAATGGACATACACAAACAGCAGCAAACCAGCAAGGTGGCAAAAAAACCCCTATCTCCAAACCCACCACACATCTACATACAAACATATATTACTAGTTTCTTCATAATCTGTAAGAGAGAGACAACCTGTCTCTTTGCTCTGTAAGCATCCATATTAGTTACAGAAAATTAGCGCCTTAATCTAAAAAGGTAAGGAAAGGAGAGAACATGAAAGACGGACTGAGTCTGCAAGAGTGTGTGTGTACATGGGTGTTGGTGTGTATGGGTATGTCAACCAGACAGTGTATCTTATTCTGGGTGAGAGTGTACGTGTACGAAAAAAGGCTTTCTAGTGTAATTTAAATCTGGAGCTATACTTAGTACCGTGATAGAGATGAACAATTCAAGATTTTAAGCACAGCTCTCCAACTGAGCTGTGTGGTGTTTGGGATCTGTTTATTTAGACTCAGGGCATTCTTATAGCTATAATTCTGTCACCGATAAATGCAGATTCACACCAGCCCCAAAAGCTCCTTTTTACCCCCTATTCCCACGACAGAGGTTCCTGCCACAGGCGCAGCCCTCTCCTTGGTGCCAACAGGCACTGGTGAGGATGCACAGAGAACCGATCCAGGTTAAAACTAACCCAGTGAAAAAAGAAATGATTGATTAAACTGAATCAGTTCCCAGGTCGCTGCACCGTAGGTTCGCCACCGATCTGGTGGTGCGGGCAGAGGAAGGGCTGTGTCCGTGGGAATGGACAGGCAGGTGGGAACTTGTTTCTTCTCTTCAGCATCTGCACGTGGCTTCGTGTTGTGACTCAAGGATGCACAGAATGTGCAGAGCTGAGTTGTGGCCCTGGTATGGCATAAATATACGTAAACGTATATGTGTGTATGTAAGTTTTGGGTTGGAAGGGGAGGAGAGAGAGGCAGTAGGATCTGTTCGGCTATTGCTGGTGTGGAAATGCAGGCTTAGAGTCCCCCTGAGGTTTAACTATGTCTCCTGTTTTCCCCATTCTGTGCACAAGGCACATTGAATACATTCAGTGTATGATACTACTGCATCCAAAAAAGTGTTTTGCCCCCCCTTGTCATCCAGAGGAAGGAATGCTGTTAGCTGTTTTCCAGACAGCTCAAGGGAATTATTGCTCCCCTCCTAAAACCTCAGGATCTAGTCTCTTTAGCCATGCTGTGAGCAACAAAGAAGCCACACAGCAGGGTGGCACCTTTCGTTCCTGCAGGGCCAAAGTTCTCAACAGATGTAGAATTTAGAACTGGAGGTAGTTTTCTCAGGGAAAGATGCCTGCTCTCCTGGGCTGTCCACTCCTCTCCGCCGGAGTCCTTTATTCCCAGTAAAATAAAGTGAATTATTGTTTTACCTCATCACAGAAGAGCCTTACCTCCAAAAAACCAGTGAAATACATCATCTTGTTGTTTTTGCTGCAAGAGAAGAGGGAGCTCTTGTCTCCAGGGCTGCCAGCAACATCAATCACCAAGAAGATGCTTAGTGGGGAAAAAATCTAATATAAAGGATTTTTTTTTCAGGGATTCAGTGCAGGACAGAGAACTACTGTATCAGTTTCCTCTGTCTGTTGGCTTTTCTCTCTATCTGGGGTGCTCTCTTTTTGATCTTTTGTGCAAGCTTCTTATGAAATGAAAACTTAGAAGAGTAAGCTGTCACCGTTTCTCTTGGTACCGTGCAATGGGAGGTCACAGAGCCAGGATTAGACACATTCCCTGGAGAAAGAGGCGGAGTTTAAATAAAGTTTTTTTATGGCCCTTGACATTCCTTTAGCTCTGAGGCACTGATGTAGTTCTCTTAAAAAAAAAAGGAAAGAAAAAAAGAAGGGAATGAAAAATCCGTCTCTGCCTAAGACACCCAGTGCCTCTGTGTATGTGAAAATGAATTCCCATTGAGCTGGCTTAAACATGAAATAAAATGCTACAGGGCCCTATTTTCAGTCTTGGAAGACTGACATCAAATAACTAAGATCTATATCTGGACAATTAATAACTTACCTACTTAAATATGGATTTTGATCCCTAACTTCCTCCCTTCTCTCTTCTCTTCATCCCCAAAATTAATGGAAATTTTGTAATAATTTTTGTTATTATTGTAGCTTATCTTGAGGGCTTGCGCGATTCACTGTTGTCACATTGTCCTCACCTTGATGTTGCTTTGACTAAGGACAGATAAAATAGCTAACAAGAGTCCCAAAACTTGCAAGGACCAACTTAAACTTTCAAGGTGTCCTTGATTCATGTTAGGAAAGAAATCAACAGACATATTTTTAATATTTATTTTCTCAGATAAAAGGTATTATTTACATTAGATTTTTATTAGACTTCACTGAGCTTAAATTTAATGGAAAAAGTTTAGATCAGTTCTTCACAGTTGCCAGTTACAATTTGATTATTGTTATCAATCTTATAATATGGAATAGTTTGTTTGTTTTAAAGTCCATATCTTTTAATTCCAGGATTCAGAGGGGCTCTCCCCTTCCATACATTTCTAAATGCTAGTGGAGAAAACGTTGGCAACATGAAGTATATACCCTCCAAATGGCCAGAAACCAGATTCCAAGTGAATGGAGCCTAAAATGTATTATTAAACATCCCCTAAGGCCTCATGATTTTTCAGGCAGCATCCTGATTGCTGGACAGGGGCGCGGGACCTGGCATATGATTCTGTGTATTTATGCTTACACTACTGGTTCTTAAACAAACCCAACCACAACAACTATTTCTAACATAATCTAGTCTATGTCTCTAGGTACTTATCTCTTATTTACCTCTGAAATATCTGAGTGCGTATTTGCTCCTCAGGATTTGGCCACCAAGTGGTAATTGTCCTTTAGAGTCTGAGGAACATGTTTTCTAGCTATATCCTCCTCCAATTTTAAATCCCCAGCTAGGGAAGGAGCTAAAATCAATGAGAAACAATTTGTTGTTCCTGCAGTGAAGCTCTGACAAGTCATATGCTTGGGCAGATGCCTGGTGCCAGCTCTGGTAAGTCTGTATTTGAAGCTTGCAGAAGAAATTACATTGTCTGTCATTGTCAGCATTATCAAGAGCAGACACAAAACAAAACACATTTGAGGATGTTAGATAGATAATTCTTTGGAGCAGGGAAACAGGTAGATAAAACTGGATCCTAGAGCAGAAGAGCCAACATTATACATCATTACTGATATTAACATTATCTTATCTTTACGGTGTTAGACGTACCAGAGAGCCATCAGCATTAGGGTGCTGGGTACAGAATCTGAAGGATTGATTAGAATGAGAGGGGGTGGGGGGAAATTATATCCAAACAGAAACTGCTGCACCAGCCTGAAGAATGGCCTGTGGGAATGCGTGGAGTGAAATTTGTGTGCAGATACGTTTGTATGACATCTAGAGTAGAAGCAGAGTTGTGTGCTGTGGAAACCTGGGTGGGTCCTGTCATACGCCAGAGCTTGGATCTCTTGCTAATAAGCTGAATTCACAAGCAAGGATGTGTCCCCCTTTTCAAGCCTGGGCTTCTCCTTGTGCAAGGGTGAATGAAATCCCTTGGGATGCCCAAGGCATTCAAACCCACCTAAAATAGCTCAGGCAGCTTTCAGTGAGAACAGGCCAGGCAGGGTAATGGGAGAGGGAGGCACCGTTTTGGTAAGTAAAGAAGCTGGGAGACAAAGGTGTTCGATTCATCTCACCACACTTACGCTGTCTGCAATGTAAGTGTCCACGCCAAAGTCTAGATTCCCTTTGCAACCACTGGAGAGCAAAGATGATGAGACACAGATTGCTCAGCTGTAACTACACAGCTAAATGTGGTGAGGTGAGCCATGCCTGCAAGGCGCTGACTACTCTGACTCCATCTCCAGTGACAGGAGCGTGCATGTGTGTGTGTTCTAAATTGCTATCTGGTGCTATCTGGGCTCATTCAGGCAGGGCTGAAGTCCATCCTGCTGTTCTTGGTACCTAAGTCTGTTAAAGATAGTCAGGATGTGTTTACTGTGGCTCCAGTTCTGCATGCTGGGTGAAATGCAGAATTGGAAGGGAAATTGGAATTTTCAATAGCTATTTAACCTCTTGAAAAGTGAGATTCATCTGACAAATGTTGATGTTTGTAGTGCAGATGAAAACCTGGAAACTGCGCCGAGCCCAGGCTGTAAAGCCTTGTGGGAGCATGTGGATACTCCCTCTAGCCTTCTGACTTCTGATATTGGTGAATAGCAATGGCAGGTGGTGGATGGATTGCTCCACTGTGGCCAGGAATCAGTAAGACACAAGCAGAATTGTTGATGGGACACTGGACAGCCACTTCTTTAATTAAGACAGCGACTTCTTTGTAAAAAAGTAAGGGTTGTAGCTGATCTCCCCGCCTCAACCTCCACTCCTGTTACGCTTAATGTCAGTTACGCTTTCAGAGCTGATGAGCCTGTTATTACACTTTAAAAAAAACTCAAATTATTTTCCCTTAAAAGCTTTGAGTGAATTTACTGAGCTGCATATTACATCCCAGCCTGCTTTCTTTGAGAAAAAAAGGCAAGTGTTCATTAGAGCTGGTTGAATTGTCTGGTGACGTAGCTGAGAATATTTGTGTGAATAAAAAGCAGAGTTTGCTTTTTTTCTGTGCCTGGAGCCCTGTGACCTGTAAAGATTTGCAACAGTCTCAAGAGAGGGGTGTCATTGAATCTAAGTTTAGATGTCTGTAGCGTAGGAGTTCAGTCTGCACCAATTGTCTGGTGTCTTATTTGAAAGCTGAAAGAAATAGGCACGTCTTCTTTCTTCTCTTGGGGTCAGTATCGAAATGCGTGAAGTAAATCATGCTTTAGAGCTGCCTGTCTCTTCAAGAGACTACACATAATTAGTTCAGAAGGGAACATTTACATTTTTGGACCACCACACCAATGAGTGAAGGATCCCACTTGAACTGGCTGTAAGAAAATTCCCTAATCTTTATTTTTTCATAAGTGGTTTGACATTTTTTTCCTAAGTTACATAAATAAATACGTAAAATATATCATACATTTTTAACACAGATGGGTTAATATATTGTTGAAACCTGGATGTGTAACCATGGGCCTGCATTTAAATTAAATGTAAGGAACAATGATGGAGGGTCATTTATCATGGTGAAAAATTGAAATGAAACATTTCAGTCCACCTGGCCAAAGCACCATTTCACAAATGAAGTCAAACAGTTCTGCGCTGGGATGATTGACGTGCTTGGGCTGTAAACAAAAAACTTCCACCTTTCACGGCAAAGTGTTTTGCTTTCTCTTAATAGTCCATTTTGAAACATCTTTGTTAATGTTTTACATCTGTCTCCTCCTGTTCTCATTGTGGATAAAAACAAACGTTAGAAGAACAGCCTTTTGGGCAGTCCGACACATGCACGTTTGCCTTGGCTCTTGTATTTCTCCCATGGGCTGTGAGCAAAACGGCCCCAAGACTCTTCTCTTCCAGCAAAGACCGAGGCATGAGAGGGAGCAGCACTTGCTTGTGGAGGACAGAGGCTTGCTTGCAGGCAGTGATCACAGACTCCCGGGAGGAGTAACGGCACTTTGTGAGCTGTTACACCTCTCACCAATCTCCTTGCCAATAAGACCCACAAAGAGTGTTCAACAGCCTTGTTATTACTGTCAATTCTGTTCTCTCCCTCATCATTTCTGGACCACTGAGAGGCTAAAATATTAACCAGGACATTGATGAATTTGAGGCTGAATTCTTTTAATTCATTCCTGGCTGAGTTCCCACTTGCATCCATAACTCCACTCTAGTTAATTCAGAGAATTTATGGCTTTAGCCCTGTCAGGTGCTTTGAAAAGTCTCTATTGGTTCCTCATTAATGGGACATTTTTCCCCTTTCTGGAGCCTATTACCTAAGTAGGATTTTTTTAGTAGGGAAAAAAATATATATAAGTAGAGCAAAAAGTAAGAGGCCTCACTGCCTTCCTCCAGTCTTTTATCAGAAACAGATGGGTCAGCCACAGAAACCTCCTGCAAAGACAAGGTGACTAAGACAGTGTGACACGCTCCTGCCAGCACCTGGACATGTGGCTGCATGTAACTCAGGGCTAGCAGGGGACATTTTTAGGGTCACCCACACTTCTTCTGAGAGCATGATCTGGTAATCTGAAAAAGCCTTGTTTCTTCTAATCTCGTCTTCCTCCTCTGCTCATCTATCAAGGGATTTGACCTTGTAGCTCTGTGTCAGAGGCTCACTGTCGCTGGCTTTGGAAGAACCTGCTTTTATCTCTTCTTTGTTGAATATGACTCTACATCTTGTTTTATTTTATCACTTAGCATCCATCTATCTGTCTGTCTATCTACCTACCTATCTATCTATTTCTTTTGTTCAGTCTATCTATCTGTCTTATTTACAGTTACGTACTTCACTGCTATAGTATCTGAGCATCTGTCTGTTACAGGCAAAAGTAATAAACTAAACTGTTTTCACTGGCGGAGAAAACGGCATTGCCAGTTGAGTGTGCTTTCAGCAAAGAGTGCTGTAATACCCTTTTGTCTCAGGATGTGACAAATTCAGGCTGAAGGGCTGAGATATGAGAGTAACTGTGGGCAATGTGGGCAGTGGTTTCCTACTTCTTGCACAAATTCTTGCATTCAAGTCATGTGATTGCACTTCTTCCTCTTTAGAGTACTGTATGGTGGTTAAACTCCACCATATGTTGAAGATCCTGAGTTTGATCTAGTTTTTGTGTCTTTTCCTCCTTAATATACAACCTTTCAGAGCGTGTTGCCTTCCTTCCTGGCTATTGAGTAATGAAATGAGCAACCTTGGAGTTAAAAGTTGCAAACCATGGCTGGGTCTGTACCCACCAGCACAGCATGCAGCCCTCCATCCAGCTGGGGATGGAACACAGGTAGGGCTCTTTGTCCGCTCAGCCACATATCAGCCCTGAAGTCTCTGCAGGGTTTGAGTGACCTGTAACTAGGATTGGACAAAACAGTTTGTGTGCCAGATTTCCCATTTAGAAGCAAATAAATCTGCGTGTGCATTTGTTTTGACTCAGTGAAGAATTCATCTCAAATTTGGTAAATATTTCTGACCCCTATAAACATATACAGGAATGGGAGTGGGATTTCTTTTTGAGAAGCTGAAATTATTTTGTTTTGATGTTTCTGCAATGAATCATTTTGAATTCACTTGTTGAAAGTGTTTTGTCTAGAAATTTAGCTTTCCAAAGTGATTTTTAAAGATTTTAAATAGCTGAAAATTAGATGTTTAATTTAACTCAAGCATTGGGAGGAAGGAGAAAGGAGCAACATTGAGCAGAGAAAAAAAGTCTCAGGAAATGTTACTTCCTTTAAAAGAAATGATAGCCAAGCAAACACAAATATTGACAAAAGCTTCTGAGTTGCCACCCTCATAATCGGCAGAAGTCCTTTCCTGGGAGTAATGCTGTAAATTACTCGAAGTCCAGCTCTCAGCGTTATGTGTGGGCTCTGACTCACATTTGTGGAGCAAACAATTCAGCATGGAAATGTTGTGCCGTTAGGTGTGCTGCCGCTTGGCCCAGCGTTACTCATCTATAGCATGAACAGAAGGAAAGAGATTTGGCTCTTCTTGTTTGCTCTCCCAGCAGCATCGTACAGCGCTGTGCAGGTACGCAGCCCCTCATGCTCTTTGCGGCAACGGTGAGTCTTGGTTCTCCCAGTGAGCAAGAGATGTGGACGCAGCTGGTCGTACTTCTTGCTGAGGTGGAAGCATCAAGCACAGAGCTCATGTTATTGCCAGTGGTCTGCCCTCATTTTTGAGGCTGAAAGTCAAAGCAAATGATGATTTAATCTAAGTGTGGTTTCATTCAAAGTTTTCCTTGTATTCTGAGGAAACCGAGTAAGAAGTGTGGAGCATTTTGTTTGAAACATGTGGGAGCAGCAGCCAGGTGTGCCATTTATTCAGTTAAAGAATGAAAATGAGTCTCTTCTCTTTTCGTCTTGGCTTCCCTCCCCTCTAATTCTTTCATCCTTGATGCTTTTTATTGATCCTTTCAATCCTGGAGGAGAATGAAGCGGCATTGGCATCTTTTTCCTCCTCTTTCTCCCATGGCCAGCAGGACACCTTGCAGAGACGCACAAGGTGGAAATTGTCCTTCTCCTCCCATCCAAATGGCATTACCTCCAAGTCTCAGCAGGCTGCCTGGCTCTTCAGATGCATTTGTATTGATTGGAATGGGGAGTTTACCAACAAATTCAAAACATCAAATACACTGCAGAAACTGATGCTGAGAACCAAGACACTGTTGCAGGGCGTGGCTTCACCACGGGCTAATTCACTGGTGGCTCTGATGTCCTGCTCGGGGTGTCACCCATGCTGTGGGGTGGGCTGCTGCGAGCAGGCAGTGCTGGATTACACTGTTCAAATAGCTGGAGCTACTTTGACAACAGGAGCTGGTTTTCAAAGAAAACTTTAAACAAAGATGAGCTGGACCTTGGGCCAGTGCTTGCTGTGATGAGCAGCTGCTTCCTCTCTGAGTTGGAAGGTAGACATACAATAGAAAGGTCCCCAGGTCTAGTATCAGAGGACAGATATTTGGCCAGTCTCCAGTCAAAAAAAAAAAAAAAAAAGAGCATCTCACATCCAACGTACACCTTCCTTGTGGCAATACCATGCATTGTCACTAGAAATATTCCATTTTACTCTTTAATTATTTCATTTTTTTCCATAGGATACATATCTGTGTTGAGGATTGCTTTTTGGCAGCAAAGGGCAGGAGGAAGAAAAATAACAAAAATGTATGTGGGAAGCAGACACACTTTTGGTAAAGATTTTCTTTAAGGGCTTCCAAGCAAATATTTCCAGGCACACTCAAAAATAAGTTGGGAAAAAATAGAACTGCTTTAAAAACAAAGAAGAGAATTTCCTAGTCCCCAAATACATGTCCTTCATTACTTGAATCTAAAGCAATAAGAAATCACTACTCCAGATGAACAGCTCTGGGGGCTGCTCGTTTTCACGTACCATATACAAAACCCCCCAGATTCTGTATCGGTGTTTTCCAACCTCCTCCATGGTAAGTCCCTTGACCCCACTTCTCCAAAGGAAATTTGTCCTTTTATTTCTGGCCTCTTGACTGAAGCCTCCTGCAGAGGAGGCTGGCTATTGTCACCAATCAATTACTGGTGAAATGTGCTTACTGGACTCGTACAGACTGAAGTTAGCCAAAAATTTCTTTCACTTGAGCATACATGGTCTGTCCTGAGTATGCAGAGGGAAACTGTGAGCCCCTGCAGCACAGTGTGCCAGATAAGGCAGCTCTCTGCAGTCACTCCAGGAGATTGATAGCTGCACGAGTGAGTTAACGCCATTAAATCTGATAGAGACAAAGAAAGCAACAGAAAGGATAGAAAGACAAAATACAAATCAGCTTGTCTGTCAGCCTCCCCTCCAGGAAAGCTGCCTTCCCCCACCACAGCAGTGGGAAGGCAGGTGGGCAAGAACTGTCTGCCAGCAAAAGTTTCTTTAAAGAGATTTCACATTGCTCATGATTATTGATTGGGTCATCAGAATGAAAAATTATGTTTTGATTTCTGTCAAAACAAAACTGTTCTCTTTATTTTGGCTTTATTTATTTATTTATGCCCCTCTTTCCCTCCTCTTAAGAGATATAGTGGATCACATAAGGATGTAAAAGAATGGGGAGTTTAATGGATGGACAAGTGATCAATTTTTAGTTCAGTAAGAAGTTTGAAATTGAAGTTCCTGTGATTTGGAGGGAAAAGGGAGGCAAAACTTCACTTCCTTCAAAGTGTGTTGCTGAAAAATCAGTCTTTTCCTCCCAGCTGATTCTGATTCCGTAGGTTGGTGGGAGAAATCTCTTTTGTCTATTCAGAATGACATTGGACAAAGCAAAGCCCATGGCTCTAATTAGTGCTTCTGTCAAGGCAAAAAGCAACACAATAGTGACGCACAGTTGGACATGCTCCCCCCATCATTTCACAGTCAAAGCAACTGCTAATATCTCAGTGTACCATGGGGGTGTATGAGGGTTGTTCGTACGTTGTAATATGCGATATGAGCTTCTATTTCCTTTCTACCTTTACGCAGTTTCAGCGTCTATGCTCCCTCCCAATTCTGTAATAGGTAACCTGAATTCTGTTCTGGAAACCTTCAAGGGAAATAGCCGTTATGTATCATGATAGCACAAGTTTAAGTGATCATTAAGCAGTAGGAGTTACTATTTGAAATCTATATCCTCACTAACCAGGCCATTCTGTTTCACCCCAGGTGAAATCCAGCCCTGAGAAGAACAAGGCCAAAGCATAATTTAAGCTCCACTAAACCCTTGAAAAATAACTTCACCAATTCTGAGCACATCAATTTTTTTTTACATGGAACATAAAAACCTAACAAATTGTAACAGGGCTCCCATCAGTATCAATTCCCTCTAATATTGAAGACTTTATTGTATATCTCTGCTGATAGCAAGCTTGAAAATGTATTGTGAACAGAACAAAAATAGAAGAGTAAATAGATGCTGAAGTATTAAAATAGGAAGAACACTAAAGTCTTGATTTCATAGCCGACAGGCACTTTGAAAGGAGACCAATAGCATTATCCCTATTTTAGAAATGGGAAACAGAAAAGCGTGGCTTTCCCAAAGTCACATGGAAAGTCAGTGGCCGAGCTGACTGTTGAATCGACATCCACTATTCCAGTCCCTAGGCAATATCGCCTGCATGTAGCACACACGTCACTTACAAACTCCTGGAGAATTTAACAAAGCAGGTCAGAAGTAGGGGGCAGGCCTCCACATATCTAATTGTCAGACAGAAAGGGAAAAATTATAATCAGAAGCATCTCTCCATTGTCTCCTTCTCTGCAGCAGGGAGATCTCCAATGATTTAGAAGAGCGTTTAATTAGCTACTCCATCTTGTTTGAAAAGGGAAGCATGGTCGGGGCTATGAATTAATACATATGAATGTATCAAAGTAATCTAGTTGCCTGGAGAACAGGAGCCAGAGGCATATGTAAATCTCTGAAAACATTGTGGCAGACATACAGCCCAAATCTGGGGACTTTGACAATCTCAGATTGGGAGTATTAGTTGAATACTAGCTGGTACTGGAGAAGTGTGGGAGGCTGTAGGTGCTTTGCCAGCTGACTTCATTCGCTGTCTCTGTCTGTAGCCAGTGAAGAGAGACAGCCTCTCTGGAAGTGGTTTAGAGTGGGAGCCCAATTCAGGTGCTCTGAATCTTCATCTGGGGAGCCAATCTCTCATTAGTGACTGTAGGAGGAATCAGGGAAAATTAACCACTTGTATTAGCATGGCAGATGGTGTGAGCACTCTGCCATGGTTTCAGAGAGGATAAGTAGCAGCTCTCCAGGAGACCAAGGTGATTGTTTTCTGGGTACGGGCTTTGTGTTTGTGTAGACTTGGCAGGCTGAAAGACCTGAATTAGTCCTAGGCTAGAATGTGTTTCTCTGCATGTGAGCAGTAGAAGGGACTGAATGGTCATAAAGCAGTATCTTTCACCCCTTAAGTTCTTTCTTGTTAGGTAATGGTCTAGTATTATTTTTATAAGCAGCAGTAATGAAACCTATGGTTAGAAGGACCAATATTTAAAGTCACAAAATTGAATTTGTCCCTCTCTCAGGCTAATTTTAGAATCCAATTATGATCAAGAGAACATCTTGAAAGAAAAATAACAATAAAATTCACTCCAGATATCTAGAGAGGATAGAGCATGAGCAGCACCTGAAATGGTCTTGGCTTAATTAGGGAAAAAACCCAGTTTATCTTCATTTGCCTCATGTGAGGACTCAGGGATAGGAATGAAAAAATCCTTGCAAAATGTAGGAAACTTTATTTCTTCTTCAAGATCTAATAATTCTGACAAGTACATTGAAAACATATCAGAGGAGAAGATCTTACTGTCCCCAGATGGAGTAAGAGTGAAATTAGCAAATGGCACATTAACATATTTCTGATTATATTCCAGCCTTCTTGTGAAAGGAGATGTTATGAGGAATTAATTAATTAATTAATTTGTATAGTTTACAAGATACCTAATTTTTGCTTGGAGTTAAAGACAATGAAGAGCCTCTGCATCTGAGACAGAATCAAAATTTCAAAGAAGGATGAAGAGCTTCGCCTTTCTGGTTAGTCTGAGCTTAAGCTTCAGGCTTGTTATTGTATGCTGTTTTTAAAGTCACGTTGTGCGATCTCTGAAGAAAGACTTCACAGGAATTGGGTGAGAAGTGGTTTTCACAGCCTGACAAAGTTACACATTCTACCCCAAGGAATAGTTAATGCCTGTACAAAGTGCAGTAAGAACAAAGTCAGAGAGGCACCTGATCTTCTGATAATTTAGGGCACTCAGATGGAAAATGGCACATACACCTTGAACTTGCTGCTCTGAATAGTGGAGTGTGGAACGGCTTCAACGCAGGAGTCTGCAAGTGCTGATAGTCTTCTAGCCAAAAAGCTCCTCGGAGTTGAGAGAGACCCAAAGTTGCTGAAAGCATAAAAGCAGAAAGCTGGAAGGACACCAAAGGTGTTATCTGGATGACCTGCTCGGGATTAACTATTCCTGCACCATCCTGGAGAGCTATATCCCACCCCTTTCTATAAACCTCAAATGATCAGGAGAATTTTAAGAACAGATTAACACACATCTGCCAGGGACAATCTTGTCCCCGGTGTGAACAGACTGAACTTTTTTATTGTCTCTTCAAGGCTGTGTCTTTTTGAATTTTAACGAAGAAATCCACATGGTGCTTGAGAAACTTTCTCCTAGAAAAAATGTCTATGGAAAATTCTGTTTTGCCATAATGGCTTCTCTAAAAGATCTACTTTAAAAGTGTATCAAAAATACTTAAGGAATTCTGATAGCTACAATGCTTAGCAAATCATTAACGTAACAGAAGTAATAGCTGACACCTGTTTCTGTAGCTCTGAGTTCCACAAATATTTATGAGTAGTAGCTGACTTGAGGAAGTAGAGAAAGGTGGACTTGGAGTCAGTAAAGATGTATTATTTTGGAAACATAGGTCAGTGTTCCAAAATGTTAAAAGGATATGTAATTCTTAATAATCCAAGTAATATGAATGGCATCTTACTTGAGCAGTACAGACAAAACTTCACAGCAAAGGGAATTAAAATAGGGGTTTTGCTTGCAAAAGGAATGGAATAGTCTCTGAAATAAATGTTCAAATATCCTCCTTTCGGATTACCATTGAAGTTTGTCTCTGGGGGGAAAAAACCAGACCAAAACTCTTGCTTCACAGAAAACCAGGCCGAACATATTGCTGGTGGACAGCTGCCTGGAAAAGAGACGAGCCGTTCACACTGACTTAGACCTGGAAGGTAATAATATACCTAACAAGGCTCAGATGTATCTTTTGAAGCCATTTACTGCCATTCCAGCTCAGAGAAGATGTTCTGATAGTCATTGCCAAAAACACCTATTGTTTCACCCAGGTCTACCCAGATCACGCTCTTTCCAGCGGCTGCTCCCAGCCATACCCAATATTACTATTTTTTCCAGGCTTTTGCCATGCTGAACTTCCAGATCAGTGGAATAGAGAATGTGTTATTACATGTGCTGGATTTGATATGTCAGAGAAGATAACCTTTCTCTTATGCAGCCTGCAGTGTGATATTCTCATTAGCCCTGTTACTGAGAGCCAGACAAAGTCCTAACAGAATTAAATCACACATTTCTAAAAGTCAGGCTGATTAACCTAGCTGGAACAAACTAACAAGGTAAATGTAGTTAGAGTGCCCTGACGTTTCTCAATTAGAACTTTGTGCACTGAAAATAAAAATGCATCACAATTTAGGTTTTCAAAGTAAAAGGTCATTTTTCTCTTTTGTGAAAGAGAAAAGTAAAAAAAAATCTACAGTGCTCTCAAAACAAAGTTCAGGTTTTCCATTCAAAAAAGCTTTTTGCTTTGGCATGTTACATAAATAGACAAAAGCTTTTTAGAATGTTCAAAAGTGAAATGAAGCTCTTCAAAATCATTGGTATAAAATATGTAATTTATGCCTGAGTAATATTAGTGTATTTGGGAGGGACATTTTATAGTTTCCACTATTAATCTATGAGTTCTTCAGTTTTCCTTTCTGTTTTGAAGAAGGTTTTTTTTTTCTTTTTAATCTCGATTTTTCCCCCCTGGAATTAGAAAAAAAAAATCATCTTAATTTTAAGTGGCATCTTCCTCATCTTATATAATTTATTGCATGAGGACTAGAAGAAATGCTTTTGTCTTTGGCTTCATGGTATCAGGCTCAATGCTGGAGTTACTAGCTGCATTCAGAGCCTGAGTGGAGCAGAAGTTCCTGCTAGATGCTCTAAGTACCTTAAAAATCTATAAATATATGAAACATCAAGCAGTGGGAGTTGGAGTATGGGAGCCAACAAGGGTTAACTTGTCCTATGGACTTTATATATTCATTTTTTAATTCATTTTATCAATTGCTCTGTGTAGTAAATTCACTGAATCATTCTAATTACTTATTGATTGGCTGCTGGGGTATTGGAACATCAACGTCCCTCTGTCATTGCAGGCTCACTTGTTGGTGACAGCGTCCATCTGTAATGCACGTTGTTCCTTATCTCTGGGCTGTATAGCTGACATTGGCTTGTCAGCTGCTCTGCAGCACGATCTACCTGAGGTTCTTCCCTCCAGGAGTGAGGCGGTAGCTCCCAACAAAATTATTAGTATTTCTCTACCTACTTAATTAGGTTTCCGAGTGCTCAAGGGGCTCATTCAGTGAATGCAACCTGGGATAATCCTGCTTTATGTAAAGCCTTGCTTTGTTAGTTGCATGTGTAAATCAAACTCCAAGACTAAACTCCCTGAACACCCTGCTCTGACCTTGATGTGGGCATAAGGGTCTGACTTCCCATTCAGTCTTGCTTAAGTATGTTGGGCCTGGGAAGCTTTCCCCTCCATGTAGAAACGTTACATCTTTTGACTGTCCTCCATCCAGGCAGTCTGTGCCCTAAGGATGAAAAAGGAAAGCTCCCTTTCAGGAACCAATAACTGTGAGGTTTGGGACTCTGACCGATTATTGTCGCAGACCTGAGAAGGTGCCAAACCCCCTGCTTGCCTTTCTCCTCTGCTGAGATGCCTGAGCTGCTTGTCAGTTTTGTCCCAAGCAGGTGTAGTTTAAAGCACAGTGTTTTATAGTGAATTACCACCGCCTGTGCTGTGCCTCTGTTCAGCAGCTGAGTGACAAGCAGTTCAGGAGCAGTGACCCCACAGCCATCCTAGCCTCATCAGTCAGGTTTCTATCCTTTCAGGGTCAGTCTCAGAAGAAATCTGGGACATCTCTGCCCTAGCCTACAACTCCCCTAAAAAGGTCATTGTGTCACCCCATGTGGCAGCTACACCAAAGCAGGTTACGAATCAAAATGAGTGTTTCCAAGGCCCATTTCTTTTGTTAGAAATCTTGAATTATTTGTACTATGTTAATAAAGTTCATCTAGGTCACCTGAACTGTGTCTCAGTTGTTTAATAAATTACTCACTGAGGGCCTGAATTAAACAAAGCTAGGAAATTATTTAAACATGCTGCTGACTGACTGATATCCAAGCATGAAAAAATTCTATGCAGTAGGAAACAAGTGGTCAGGACATGAGAGAGCTGGGGGGTCTCTGTGGGGTAGGATGGGGGGGACTCTGGAGATCAGATACAGGGCAGGAGTGTCTGGAGAAGGATACAGAGGGGTTGGCATGACAGCCTAGCTCATGAGACAAACAGCTCATGAGCAGACAAAAGTAAGCACATTGTGAATGTCTCTGGATATTCATTGAGTTAAGCCTTGTCCAAACTGGAGGAAGAGACCCTGCTAGGAAAGGAAAAGTCAGTGCTGGGGTCGCGGTCTAGGCTTCAAGTGAATCCCCATCTGGACATGCCTCCCTCCAGCAATAGCGTCTGTGGCTTTCTTGACATGGTTCAGCTACTGGACCTGGATGTGTTGTACATTCAGCCCTTCCAGCCAGTGCCTCCTCCTGGTATGAGATGGGAAGACGCAGCTCACCCTACTTGTGCAGGTTTTCTCCCACTCTCGCTCTTTGACTGAGATGTGCTGCATCTGTCTGCAGCATCCCTGGCTCTTCCCTCTAGGATGCCTGGTTGGTGCAAGGACTTGGCCAATGGAGAAAAGAGGGGCAGGTTTTGATAACGGATGTCTTTTCTGTCTGAGACACAGGCCAGTCCTTTAGAAGTCTAGTTGGGTGATGGAGGAAAGGAGGAGAGAGAGACAGAAAAAATGTGATATCAGGCAGAAAGATGAGTCAGCATCACGCTAAGAGAGCCAAGAATCTGCTGATCAGGGCATTCCATTAGGAGACTAAAAATCCAGGTTTAAAGCCATCTTGTGCCTGAATCAGATATCCTGCATATACAATTTCTCAAAAATCGTAACAAGTTCTGGAATGTTCCTGAAATGCTTCTCTTAATATTCCTACATGTAAATGATCTGGAGCTGCAGGTTTTAAAATGTTTGACTTGAATAGCTATTGTTTAACATCCTCTTTAATTATATTGAATTCTTTCCATGCAATCAAACATTGCTTAGGGCCATTGGAAAGTGAAGTACTTCATTATCCTTGTAGGATATGAATACATCATCCAAATTCTTTCCAAATACAGAACTGAAATATTTATTGACTACTTCTGCTTGTTCTGTGTTGCAAGGCTAGTTTTCCATCCTGTCTAGTACTGGACCCATTGGAACTGATTCAGTCTGAAATGTTTAGACTCAAGTCAATGTGCTCTCAGCAGCAAAACAAATGTGTTTGCTTTTTGTGCCACGCACTTTCTTCCCTAGGAAGAAGATCAGGTTGGGAAAACCCAAGGATTCACCCTTATGGACATTTTTTATCATTTTGCTGAAAATCCTGAACTCTAAATTATTTTTTTTCTTAGAGGGGGTCTAGAGTGATAAAAGCAAAAAAAAAAAAAAATTAAGGAGTTCTTATGACAAAAAATGAATAAACAAAAATCATAGGCTTGAGTGTCAGAAGGACCCTTGGATTGTCTCTGTTTTCTCACAAGGAGAAAACAGCTCCGTGTGCACCACTCCTGATGGTGCTTGTCCAGCTCCTTCACCAAACCCTACAGTGGCTGGGATTGCACTGTGTGTTCATGGAAAGCATGCAGTTCCTGTGGAAAGAAGGAAAGAAAAACACCTCAATTTTTTTCTAAAAACAATATTCTGATTGAGAGGAAAAATTTAAAGGGAAACATTTAGCCCGGCCTTAACAAGAAGTTTTATCTTGTAAATAGACCCCTTTGAATAGAATACTCCCAAGAATCACTCCTACATTTTTCTTCTAATGCTGTTCTGCAGATACTGAGCAAATGTTGCTCCCATCAAGCTGATGGGAGAAAGAAGGAGAGGAGAGTTGTTTCTGAGGGCAGACTTTGGTTGTTCATATGAGATGGTTTTTAGGAACAAGTGAGGCACTCAGCTCCTGCTAGTGGGAGTCATCTCTCTGTATGTGTGATCACTTCTGTTCTTGCAAGGGCTTTAGCTCCCATTTGCCTGCAAAACAAGAACTATTCCCACACTTGCCTGCTCTGAAAATCAGAGACTGCTTTGTAATTACTTTGCCTCCTCCTTTAACAGACGATTTTTCCACTCATTGCTTCAGCTTGGCCCCTATCCTTCTCTTCAGTATAGGAAGAGGAAAAATAAACACTTCTGTATTTGTTCGTAACGTCTCTTTGACACTCATTTCACAAGAGCCTAGGAGCTGTCAGAGCCATAACACACAACGTCAAATTAACGTTTATTTTTTTCTGAAATGGTAATTATACCCTTTTGTACTGTGCTGAGCTTGTGTTTTTTGAAGTGTAAATGTGGAAGTTACATCAAAGTTGCATTTCTGAGACATCAGTATGGGGGCATTTGTCCAAGTGCTCAGTGGGAAGACTTCTGCAGTCCTGGTGGACAACAAGCTGAACATGAACCAGCATCTGTCCTTGCAGCAAAGAAGGCCAACAGCCTCCTGGGCTGCATTACAAAGAGCGTGGCCAGCAGGTCAAAGGAGGTAATCCTTCCCCTCTCTCCGGCACTGGTTAGACACATCTGCAGTGCTGCATCCAGGTCTGGGCTCCCTAGTACGTGGGCATACTGGAGCGAGTCCAGCAAAGGGCCACAAAGATGTTTAAGGCACTGGAGCATCTGAAATATGGGGAGGGGCTGAGCACTGGGATTGTTCAGTGTGGAGAAGAGATGGCTCAGGGGATCTATCAATGGGAATGAATGCTTGATGGGAGTAAAGAAGACAGAGCCAGATGCTTCTCAGCAGTGCCCAGTGAAAGGAGAAGAGGCAATGGGCAGAAATTAAAACACAAGAAATTCCATTTAAACATAAGAAAAACCTTTTCTGTTGTGAGGATGGCTGAACACTGGGCCAGGATATCCAGACAGGTTGTGGAGTCTCCATCCTTGGTAACACTCAGAGCCGGCTGGATACGGCTCTGAGCAACCAGCTGTACTTCTCATCCAGGCCACAGGCCTGTTAATTAATGTACAGCATTATTCATATCCAGAGTAAGCCAGTAGCAGCTCTGGGAAAGGAACCACACTTGTAAGGAGCACTTGACCTCAACCACGCAGCCTGCGTGTACAGGGCTCCAGAAACACTACAAAAGGAATTTGGAGGTATTTCACTGTCTGTATAGACTGTACTCTCACAGGCTGGTATAACTCCAGTTATATATATATATCCAGCAAACTGCACTGGATTTACACTGGAATAACTCCAGTTTGCTCCCAGTGTGTTGGGCCCACGCAAAAGTTGGGAGGCTGACTTGGGGCTGAGGTGGGGGCTTGCATCTGTTTGATTTGTGCACAGCTTATTCATTTCATGAGCTCACCTGGCTGTTGAGTGCTGTGTCCATTGCCATCAGGGTTGCGAGAGCAGAGCTCGGCCACCTGTAGCAAGACACCTTCCGCCAGCAAGGCTTGGTGTAGGACTGTTGTGGTTCATAGGCAGCCACAGCTCTGAAGTGAATGTCCTTTCAAAAATTACTCAAAGGGTCTTCTGATTGACTGCAGGATGCGGCTCTTGGCCCAAAGTGAGTGCATTTGGAAACGAAACCTTTAAGCTAGGGTTCAGTAAAAACGGGATGATAGGGCACAGTGCCTGCAGGGGCAGGGGGCTGCATGCAGGGGCATACATGCTTTCATTCAATCTCTGGCCTCATTAACATGCAAGCACTGGCTGGAAATCTATCATCCATTCAAGGAGAAGGTTGTAGAAGACACCTGATAAGGTAGAACAGACAAAGCCGCTAACCACAAGAAACAGATTGATGTTCTGTTCCTGCTAAAGCCTATCAGACCAGACAAGAGACAGACATCTCCTGGTTGCAATCTCTAATCATGCAGAAGGGAGACATCATTGCATAGCACTAGACTGGTTATTTCAGTAGCAACAGGCTTGAAGGAGAGCATCTCTGCCTATCTGCAATCCGTGTAAGGCCTCCATCAATTTAATCTCTTTAATGCTGGTACTCACAACAACTCTGTGAAGCTGAACAGTGCTGTCAGTCCTACATCACAGCAGGCAAATGAAGTGCCTGCGTACCTTTAAACATCTTTTCTTCCTGCTGTGGCTGAATGTACAAGCTCACAATACAACAGAAGGAGAGCTGCACTATGGCATAGAGCAGAGCCCGTAGCTGAAACAGGAAAACCCTAATGTGCCACTTTGTCATGGGAGTTCTACCCTGAGAGTAGTCTATTGCAGGGCAGGAAGCTGAAGATCGAGGTGCATCCTTAAGGGGGTCAGTTCTTGCCCATGCCAACGTGCCTCTATCCTGGCTAAGGAAGGCTGTGCTCTACACGGGGATATCACGTCCCGTGCAGGGGGTGAGTGTTCCCTCCTTCTCCCAGTGGCCATCCTGTGAAGGAAGCACCATGCTGCAGCACCATGCTTCCTCTGCTAGCCCAGTGAGCCTGACCTGTTGCCAAAGATGAGATATTTTAAAAAGCAAGATTGGGATAATAAGGAAGAGGATCATTCTTTCAGGAGCATGCAAAGCCATCTGTCCTCACAGAAACTGTAGAGATACACAGGTTTTTCCACTCCTTTCTCCTTTACATCTGGCATTTCCAAACCAAGGGCACAATACATTCTTCCCTCGGACCTTGAAGGGCAGGTGATCACCTGGCTTTCAGGTAACTGTCTCCTTGCATCAAATGAGTATCTGCCTTGTGGGCATCGCATAAATCCTTCCCCGTGTGACATGTCTGCAAAGCGAGTAACAGACATTCTTTCAAGCTCTCTGCATCAGTGTAGATGTTACTGTACAAGTGTATCCAAGAACCTCATCTACCAGTTTAAACTTCTTCACAAGATTTATGAGCTATTGGACTTCTACATGCATATGATATTGCCATAGCTACTAATTATTAATAACACCCTATAATGAAGGTTAACAGTGTGTCTCTGGAGGGAGGGAAAGAGGGTTCTGTAGCTTTTGGTGCTAAATGCTACTTCGATGCATTTTTGATGATGCTTTTTGATGCTAAATAACATCCACGCTGTTATTTAGCAACAAATGAGGTCTCTTGATCAGCCCAAGACATGTAAACTGCCCCTTTCAGCCTGCAGTAAAGCGGGATGTGTCTGTTCAGGAGTTTCACCACCTCTTTGTACTGCTACCCCACTGGCTTTTTAGGGAAGGGGTTAAGGCAATGCCCTAGTATGCATTCACTGTTACAAGTCTTTTCTTGTGATGCTAAAGCAGCTGTCCAATTTGCTCTGTCATTCCAATCGGGCACAAAGAAGTCCTTACAGAATAAAGTTGTTTATTCATTCTTGAAATCTGTTGTGATACAAACATTCTGGAGGGCTGAGAGGCATCCTGTTCCTTGCAGCTCTGTCCACACAAACTAGCCGAGGGAATCTGTTCTCTTTGATTTTTTATGATCAATGCAAGAGTAGAATAAGATGCCTTTGGGAGTTGTAAGAAACTAGCATGATTCAGGGATAAAGTATTGTAAAATACTTTGCCCGACGCTGAAAGGAAACACGTCTGTTGTGAGTTTAGAGTGCTGATCAAATGTGGTCTGTTTAATTGCACTTCTGACCCCTCCTGTCCTCTCTCTTTCTCTCCGTTGAACCATGATTACGGCTTCCCTGGCTCAGTGTGTCTCAGCCTGTCATGTCATACCAAGCCCATGATGTGACACAGGGCAATAGGAGGTGACAGGGTAGGAACAGCCTGATGGGCTGCGAGACTGGAAACAGAGGTGAAGTGAGTTGTTTTAGGATGGGATGCCAGCAGCTGGCAGATGATATAAAACAGACCTGACAGATGAAAGGGCCAAGCCGCTGTTTTCAGCCTTGGCAGAGGAACTTACTGACCTTTAAAGATGGTTTGGCACATCCCCCACTGCTGAGTCACAGCGACCCAGCAGTGAATGGGTTATTCTCACTGCCTGTGGAGGAAGGATGCTGTCATGTTTAAGGCATAGTATGCTGGAGAAATAGTTCAAAACTTGGCTGTTCCATTGGCCTGCAATAGGCCCAGGAGCAAGTTGCTCCAAGTTGGAGTCACCTTAGATCTAGATGCTGAGCAGATGTGTAAGACAATAATTTCAGCTCCTCTCTAGTCAAGAGAAACAAGCATGCCTCAGGGGTGGTACAGCCCATTGCAAGACAGACATCTGAGACACCTGGAGATGAACTGCCATCTAGTGCTCCCACATACAGGCTTAAAAGTGTGTTTGTGTGGTGGAGGACAGGTGACTTGCATAGATGGAGACATTTAGCAATTAGGTGTCTAATGTTACATGACGTAACACCCTTTGTGTCTCTGCATGTCATCTCCAAAAAGGCATGAATAAGCTCTATTGTCTCAATTTATCATGAAAACTCTTTAAAACCTGCATGTCTTGTATGATGTTTATTTGGAAGCATGGACTGAGCCATGGCTTTCAGATGAGTTTTTTACTTCAAGGTGGAACTTTGAGGCTCCAGGGGTTTGGAGTAAATCCCCACTATCCTGACCTGTCTCTGTACCATCCTCCATCTGCCCCAGTATCAAACACGGCATTTTGAGACCCAGTGAATCAGCTCTTCTCCCACTTTAAGGAGGAGAAATTTTCTTGCAGTCAGTGGAAACCGTAAGTGGTGAAGCAGGGATTGCATTTTAGCTCAGGAAGCTCTTGGAAATATCCAATGCCTAAGTGAAATCAGAGAAAACTTGAATAAAGCAAAGGCATACAGGGGCTCTATGACTTATGCTTTGACTAAGGTTGTTTTCTAACACAAGCTACTCAGAACCATGGAGGTTTGCTGTGAGACTTAGAAAATCTATTTGCCTTCTGGTATGAAACAATTCCTCTAACTTGTTAGTTGTATTTTCTCTGAAATTATAGCCATAATACAACTTCTGCAGATGCTGTTGGGATGATATGTAATAGTCAAGTCTTCCCCGGGGTAAAAAGGATTTTCCACAGATTGTCAGAGTGTCTGCTCTTTATGACATTATTCCTGCTAACCATAGCAGGTTTGTATTGACACATTTCATTTCAGTTGCCATGATAAAAAAAAAACAAAAACAAATTAGCTGTGAGGAATACCCCTTTGCCAGTGTCATATTAGCCAGGGCAGATGGTCCTATCAAATTGGCTTTGGATACCAAATTCTTCCCCCCGCCCACCCCGAGTGGTAAGGAAAGGTGAAAGAATCCAGAATTTTTTTTAATGGATAACTTTCTTTACCTATTTGGTCTGAATTCAGTCCTCTTTTCAACTAAGTCATCATAGCAAATTCAGGTAATTTTCAGAGTTTACTTCCCACTGCTTGTTCAGAATTGAGTTTTTGCAAAGTGAGGGCCCCAAGGTATTTCCCAAATGGAAAACTTTGTTCTTAGTCTTAGAGGCGGAAGCTCTGTGCATCTTTCCCATCCCAATCCATGGGAGAGCTCTGCACCCAGTCCATATACTACTATTGCTTGCCAAATCCAGATCTGCAGTATGAACAATCCATCTCCAGCCCCTTCCCTGAAAAGTAATGCCACTTTAATTTAGCAGCATGCCAGAGGAAACTTTTAGGCAGGATTTGGGGATTTTTTTACACGTTGTGAAAAGGGAAGAGAGAGCATCTGCCTCCTGAAGTCTGCCGGGCATCCTATTTGTAATAGATCTCAGGAGATAACATCCTTCTCTGTAAGTGCCTCCCAGAACTTGTTCTTAGTGAAGCTCCAGTGCATCCTTCCCAAGGGCATGTTCTTGCACAGTCTCCTGTCTCCCCATGATAGGATCTTGTGAGCATGTTGCAGTTTAAAGAGGGAGGAAGATCCCCGGGTTAAAGAAAGAGCCATGCAGCAGCTCTCTGCTTAGGGGGCATGATGACGGGAGAGGATGAGGTTCCAGCACAGTGAAAAGCCACCACATTTCATTGCTGCTCAGTGGTGGGGGTGGTTTTTATCCTGCGTTTACCAGCTGTGCCCATAGCCATGTGAACTTGAAAGCACTGGCTCCAAACTGAAGAGCGCTTTTTCAGCTGCAGCCGAGGACTACTGAGTTATTAACCTCTGGGCTGTGAGAGCCCAGCCTGTTTGCTGGCAGGTTACCAAAACATTGTAAAGGGTGAAGATGCTGCTTTTCTCTCATGTTCTGAGAACTTCAGGTAAGAGAACCTGCACAGCATGCTGCAAAGATGGACATCCCACCCCTGAAGAAAGAGCAGAAAGAAACTGGTTTGTAGGTGTATGCTAAAGCCTCAAGGTGCAGCTCTTACATTGAAACCTGAGATGTGGCAGTTACAACAACAAAGCAGGGAAGACACCCCGAGAGACCCCTGCCTGCCAACTCTTGCTCAAACATGATCCACAGCAGCCCAAACGCAGTTTATTGGATATATATTGTTCCTGTGTTTCTGGTTTTACCAGGAGATATTACTGTGTTTTCTCTTTGAAAGATGACTGAGAAACATTTATGCTGCTCTCTTGGGGTTCCACATGGGATGTACTGAGGCTCACATGTAGTTAATATGTTTTGTAAAAAGACAAAGCTTCCCTTGGGCTTCAGCGAACATTTGAAATGAGTTAGAGGAGGATTTGGAGCATAATATTAGCTATGTTATTGCTTTGTTATATTGCTGCTGGAGGAGGCAAGACTCTTGTCATGTGTGAGAGGGAAAAGAAAATACTGTAATGATACCTCTTAGCAAGAGAAATCCCTGCTCTGGTTACACTATAGAGAGACCCAGGTCCAGAGGGTAAAGGCATGGCAATGCATATAGGCTCTGAGATCTCACATCATTTTAATCCTGCTGTAATGTTGGAGGCAGCATGTTCGTGGAAGCCCAACATTTTAACAGTGCAGGGGGGAACTCACAGCTGGGAGTGGAGGGTGTTACCAGGGCAGGATGTGGGAATGCCAGGGGTTGACTCCCAAGGGATGTAGCAGGTTTGGGCTGGAGACTGGGTCTGGCGCATCAGGAGGCTGCAGCATGTACAGAGCTACATGTATGAGTGTGTATGTGTGTGTGTGCTTATGTATATTTAGACAGATATATAACAGGTTCTTTGTTTCATCCCCAGTACGGAACCTGGGTCTGTTCTTATCACAAGCTCTGATATACTGGCTTGGGAAGGAGAATTTCACACCCACAGCAGTCAGCATAGTTTTGCCCCTCTGTCTCAGTGCATTTGATTCTCCAGCACTGTATCCTGTTGACCAAAGAAAGATGCCTTCAGCATCACAGAAAGTGCTGCCCTGGCAGAAGGCTTTTTAAATTTTTACTTGCTTACTTAGAAGAAAAACAATGCTGGAAGCAATGGATTTTTAAGTTCTAATTTTGCTTCTTGATTAAACATTTAAAAGATTGCATAGGTTCGACAGAAGACCAGACTGCCTATTAGCTTGCAGTTGCATTAAATGATCAAGTTAATTTAGCCCTGGCAGTCTGCCAGGAACAAGCACATGATTTGCTTTAGAGACAACCTAAAATCAGGTTTTTAAAATAAAAATTCAGAACAATCCACTTTAACAGGGTTATTTTTTAAAGAAAATTGAAGAAATTAATTTTCTAATTTATGCTGTACTGAGTGAATGGGAAGCTGACACCATCTTCGATGCTTCAGTTCCAACTCTGCCTCTGTGTGTGGTTCTAAAAGTGAGAAAATAATGTATGTTTTTTCCCAAATCTGTATGAGGATTTGAGCTAATTGATGAGAAAACTGGAAAGAGTTGGATGAAGATCTGTATAGTGCGTTTGTTCAAAGAACAGCGTCGTGGTCTAGGCTAAAGAGAGAGGCTTCCCTGCTGTCCAGCTGCGCGATGGATTATGGGTTCTGCCTGCGGCTACAGGTTCTGCCTGCTGAAGTACAGAAGAACTCAACTCTGCTTGTGTGTTGTTAGGCTTTTATAGAGCGACTGCAGAAGGATGGGCAGTATCTCATCTGATGTGAAGCCTGGTAATATAAAGCTTACCTGTGAGCATTTGCACTTCAGAATATTTTGAATGATATTTTCTGGGAGCTATGTCATGCCCTGTGTTGATACCTGGAAGAAGGGGTGGGAAATCATGCTGCATTTCACTATGTCCATGTGCTTAAATGTTTTCCCCTTGCTCTTACAATGAAGGTGTTTTTTGCACTGATATATGACAAGCTCTCTGAAGGGAGGCACTCTGTGCTGAGTGCCCAAGGAAAACAGAGTGTAAATCTGGCAAAAGGTACCTGACAAAGCTATATATATGCTTTATGGCAGCTCCTTTCTCTTGCTATGAATGTCAGATACCAATACTAACATAAGTCAGTGATGTTGGTCCCTGTCCTAGGAGCTGACTGAGCAATTCAGCAGGACTTGAAATCCTGCTGAAAGGAGAAACTCAAGAGCAGCATGAAACTGCCAAGCAAAATTGAAAATTCTAGATGTACCTTTAGGTGATGCAAAGTGATGGTGGGCAAAGAAGTTAGGTGTTTCACTAGAGGCTTCCATACATCCCAAAATCCTAGTGGATGCCTGCAGTGGGAAACAAACAGGGTTGGCCCAATATGTTGCAGAAGGAAAGGAAATGAAGAACTCTTTTTCTTGGTCCCAGCTCTAGTGGTGGTACCTTTCATTGTGAGCACAGGTCCAGGTGAATTCTGTACATGGACACTAGGTAGGGAGGTTCTGTTGCTTGCTTTGCATTAAGCTGGAGTGTAGAAGGCCTGAGAGAACAGGCCTTTAGGAATAATCCTGCTTTCATTCCCAGCCAACAACTTCCATTTCTAATTTCTCTGTGCTCTATTGTCAGAATAGAAAGACTCATGCCCTGAGCCAGAGAACTGTCACACTCTTCAGTTCCTCCCTTCTCCCTTTGAAGGTGACAATAACCTTTCAGCAGCAGAACTTCATCCTCAGACATCATTTTCAATTTAGCTGTCATTCAAGGAAGAACAAGGGGGAGGTGACTTTCCAGCTAGAGCAGCTCTCCCGACCACATTGCACACAGGCGTGTGGAAAGTTTCTACTCTGGAAGTGCACTGCTTGCACGCTCTCTGCTTGCCTGAGCTGTTGTGTGAGCTAGAGACAGCTGCCATCTCTGCACACAGCGTGGTGACTCTCAGGGGTTAAACCAAGGGTAAATTATTGCCTATATGTGCACAAATAAAACCCTTACCATTTTTCCCAGATTTTCTTCTTTTCTTGTTTTATGTTTTTTGTTTTTTTTTTTTTTAAATCTTGAAAGCTAGATGAATAGAAAAAGTGAATTGCATTGGTTCCAGTTTGCAATGAGAGAGCAATTTCAATTGATTTAAAGGAAGGAACAGTTCGGGTAATGATCACAGAAAGAGGCTGAAATTAGTCAATAAATAAAGTGCAATGTCCCATCCTGCCTTTACTTTCATTAGATTAGATACACTTTGAGACTAACTTCTCAGGAGATAACACGTACACTGCTCATTTATAGACAGCCTGGACAGCATTCTCATTGTATGGGGCATTTGACCAGCATGGGTCTGGCAGAGGATGTCCAGCAATAAATGCTGTGCCTATGTATAGACTGTTCAGGACTTTATTCTAGCAAATTATTCTGCTCACAATATGGAATATCCTGGAATAATATTAACTACCCTTTCATGTTGAGGCTAGCAACTCTGCAAACAGAAGTTATGTCTAATTCATTATTTGTATTCCCATTGTACAGATGGAAATAATTTGTGGAACAGATGAGTGAGCTGAACTGCTTAAGGTGGTGGCAATTATGGGTTAGAAACCGAGACCCCTTGAATTCCCTGGGAGACCCTCTCTGTGCTGTAGCACGCTCTCTTCCCTACACCCGATGGAGAGAAGGCACCACGAGCATGGGGAAGGGGTGTCTGAGAAACGTGCTGTCACATTTGTGGATCACCTCAGGATATACCCACCTTCAGGCACAGTTAGAGCTATAGGAAATCAATATTTAATAGAGTTCATTTAAAATTCACAGACACTGATGTGTTAGGAAAGGAATAGATTAACATTCACTATATACCAAAATCACTGTTCTCCAAGATCTTTAACTCCACATCCTCTGGAAATGGCAATTTATTATGTCAAGTATGTGAAGGAGAAGGAGAAAGAGGTGGGAGCTGGAGTTTTAAAGATTTATAAATTTTTTATTTAATTTATTTAAGCAATATGGACCTTTTCCTCCACGTAACACATTGTGCCACAAGGTTTTCAGGTGGATCTGTGCCACATCAGTGTGGTCAGACAGACACAAGCTTATTCATCTGAGATGCTGGATGCTCTGATGTGGAAGCTGTGTGGCTGTACCAGCATGGTGCAGTGCTCGGGGTGCTAGACCTATACTGCACCAGGCTTTATCAGCTTGCTGTAATAATGTATATAAAGTGCTTCTGTATGGGAGCTGGCTTGTGTTTGTCCAGCTCGATGAGTGGGCAAAGGGACCTGGGACACACAGGGCTGTGTGCCAACCACCCTTCATGGTCAGTGGAGAGATGCTAGCACTTCCAGGGCATGTTTAGCTCCTCCTTAAGTAGATGTCTAAACTCACTTAGATGAATTCTGCCTGTTTCTTTCTCCTGGTCATGAAAGGAGTTGAGAGGCACAGCCGAGGACATCTACTCTGTAAATACTGAATGTGAAGTGACTGGAGCCCCACCAACACAACCGCTCCTCACACAGAGGTAGGGAGGTTGCATTCCCAGCGTCACAGAAATGGAGCGGTGGACTCTGCTGTGTGTCCACATGGGCCTGGAGTGTGACTGGACACAGTGCCCAAAGAGAGGTTGTAGGAGACTGAAAGACATTTTGCAGGGGAGAGAATGAGACATGACTTTATTTTCAGAGGTAGATGATATTTTTAGATTAACTTTTTTTTCCCCTGGAAGCCTCATATTTAGGTTGAGCAAAGCATTTTAACTCTCAACTAAAAAGTCGGTAATGGATTATCTGGTTAAAAAAATCCTCAGGAATGAAATAAAAAAGATTGAAGAAGTTACAATATTTTCTGTTGACATTTGCAAAAGAGAAAGCTTCAATTTTTCTATTTCTGTTCAAAATAGACTCTGAATTTGTAAAAAAAGAAAAAAGTATTGAAACGCTGAAACCCCAAATGAAACATTTCATTTTGGACCATGTAAAATTGCATGCTTCTCTATTGTGTTTTCATGCTGTTGGTTTATTTTCTTTTCTATACTGGATATCTCAGAAACTTCTGAAAATAGTTTCATTGTAAGTTGTGTCCTCCCGCCCACGAACAACAGTTTTATGTCTGATTTTCTTGTGGAAAAAAACCCCAATGTGAAACAAAACAGGTGTTAAGCTAGCTTTGTTATAAAAATCTTGACCCAATAGGTTCTTCAAAATGTGTTGCATCTGCAAATTAAACAATCCCTCTACAAGAATAGCTCTTCTCATTGAAGAAGCCATCAACAAAACAATTAGGGCTTGTGCAGATATGTGTTCCTTTTCTTCCCTACCCTCCTCATTCCCACTGGAAGCCTTGTATCACCTGCAAGCTGTCAGCAAATACAAGCCATCGTGACTGAGCACCGTGTTGTATCGAGTTTCCTCTGTTTGCTCTAGAAGCCTTATTACGGCAGTGGGAGGGCACAACCTGGGGGTGAGCGGCAGGCGAATTATAGCTCTGGGGAGCCATTAGGTATAAGGTGGCGGGGGCCTGATCATTCCCATGGCAATGATTATCTCAAAGAGTGACTACCTCTGTATAATAGGTCTCTCCGGTGGCGCGGATTTAAAAGGTGTACAGTTGTAACCCCAGGGGACGGGGTTGCAATGTGTTTTGCTGACCGGTATTGCAATCTGCTTTCTTGGGGTCGGTTGTCTTTGATTCAAAACTCTTTGGCTAGGGATGAAAGTGGTTCATCTAGTGCAGTGGGATTCTGGTGCAGCTGCGGTGCTCCTAGACAGAAATTATAACAGTACTAAGCAACAGGAAAGCTGAGCTAGAGTTTGTTTACCATTATGTTCACAGGTAATTTTATCTGATTTAGTTTTCTGCAGAGCACTGTTGTCTCTCCTGAGAAGACTTGGCCCCATTATCTCTTAGATGAATTATTGGAACTATTTGGACATTAACACAGTAACGTTAAAGTTGTTTTCAACCCTACCAGTGGTCAAATATCAACCACTGTAGCTCAGCCAAGGCATGTATCTTTTGCTTGCCAAATGTGTTACTTGCAAATCTGTTCTTTTCTCATTCCTCCACCTGTGATGTTGCTGGTGATGGAAGGAAACATTTTTAACTCTTGTGTCTCACTGGTTATTATCGACTTGGCAATGCAGGCAAATAGATCTCAAGAATGGATAAGTAGTTCCACAGTATGTGAAGTACAAGTGGTCCAATATACTGGCTTCTAAAAAACCTGCCGGTTCCTCTCCCTAAGGAATACAAGGACTGGAATAACCTGAGAAAACTGGGCACTAGCTAAGCCAGGCTCCCACGTGCTTGAGAACAGCTCCTTTTTGGTTTTACAGAGTCCTACATGAATAGCATCATTTAGAGGCTGGTCTGAAGAAAGTTTTGCCCAAAAAACCTCTGAAAGTTCATTTTTGTAAACTATTTACCTTAAAGTCCTTATTTGGAACAGACATAATTTTATAGACAGTACAAGGAGGACTTCTGGCCAGCTCTCAGGCTCTATGGGGAAGGTGGCAAGACATTAATTCTTCTGCTTCCTCCAGTCCTGCTCAGCAGTGCTGTGATCATGGGTTAGGGAAGGCTGAAGATGTCTCCAAAGTAGTGGTTCCTAAACCATAGCCCTCTGATGAGTAGTTTGAGGAATTGCTGTAAGTGGTTTGCAGAACCATGATGAATTTTTCCCAAATGCTGAAGGGGATGCCCAGCAGCCCTCAAGACCATGTTGAGGCCAACATGGCCTGAAATACTGCAAGGCACTCTTCTAAAGACATCTTGAAGAGGCCTTCCTAATTTAGGTTTTGTTTGTCCATAGAAATAAATGTATCGCATGCTTACTAACACATGGTTTCTTAAAAAGTTTACGAACTCTCTAGTGGTGTTTACTGTACTCCAGGATTCAGAAACAAGCCAAAACTGCAAAGTGTGTGTATATATGTGTGTAAAAGTAGGCAGGCCTTGCAGGCATAGTAGCGCTATTATTATTGCCATCCTACCTTTGCCCACATAATTTCTTCACACCATTTTCATTGTGAGAAGAGAAAAACTCGCAGCACACCCACTCTCCCACCTGAAGAAGTTGCTCTTTCTATCTGGCAATTCTGCAAGGTGATAAGCCCATTGATTTTCTTGTGTCTGCCCAAGTACCCTGGGTGTGCAGCTGCCTATTGCATGTGTGAACCATACATGTTGAGGGACGTGGCAAAAGAGAGCACAGGCATTTGGGTACAAAGAGGAAATCAGGGAGCAGGATCCTGTCGTTGGCTGGATAGAAGGTGCATTTCCTTGCTTGTCCCAATGCCAGAGCAGCCATATTGGTGACATTGTATTTTATCTTTCTTCACCCCCAGGTAGTTGAGAATAACGTTCAAAAAATTTGTCTTAAGGCCCTCAGGTGCAGGGTTTTGACCTTGAGTTAATTTGTAACCAATTAACTCAAGATGGTTAATAGCACATTTATAAAGGTTAGTTTGAGCGCAGTCCTCCCCCTAACTTTTGTTCCAGGCAAGGAACATTCATGTCTCTGTAGGGCAGAGTGCATGCATTTATATTCTGCTATTAATGTGCAGGGAGTGACCAGCTTTGCAAGTTAATTGGCTATCAATTAACTGCAGGTTAGAAAAAGACCAAGCAGAAAAAAAAGCCTTTGCTGTATGGTGTGGCCTTTCGCTGGCTGACTTTTGCTTTTCACAGAGGCTCTTTTGGTAGAGACAAAAAAATCTGGGTGACAGAGACTCAGTGCTGCAAAATACCACATGATCCTGATGAGCCCAACACTCTCCACCAGTAAGTCGGAGCCTTGTGCTGCTTTACCAGTGCCGCCCAGCTCCCAAGACTGCTTTTTAATATTAAGCTTATACCACACAATGACAAACTCAGTGAACAGACAGAAACTGTGAATTTTTCTACCAGCTGGAAATTCAGGTTTAGTGAATTATCCCTGTGGTGACAGAAGCACAAGAGAGCGGAGGAGAGCCCGTGACATTAGACTTGCGAGAGGGAGCCAGGGAGCTGATTTCAGCTCTTCTCGTTAGGAGAGAGTCCAAGGCGCAGGTTACAGCATGCGTAGATGCTGGCGCTGAATCAGTCATCTCCGTCCTACAGTCAGCCACAGAGCTCTGCTCCTGCTTCAGGGGACTGAGGCAGCTCAGCCCAAATCCACTCCCTTTGATCAGAACTAGCTTGAAGTTTCTTCACAGCGGGGAGAACTTCAGTCAGCCTCAGAGAGACGGCCGCTGGGGTTACCCTTAACTGTCTGTCACTTGGCCCAGAGGCCTCGGAGGAGCCCCACTGGCTCTGTAGCCAAGGCAGAGCACCTCAGCTCTCCCTCCTGTGTCGCTACAACATGAACCCAGAAGAGCTTTGGATGGGAACAGGAACATCAGCTTGAGCCTTCACCTCTGCGGTACCCTTCCTTTAGTTATCTCCCACTCTTCGCTTACAGTTTATCCCAGGACTGAGTGCAGTCCCCACCCCACCAGAGCCAGCTCCTCGTTCCGGAAAGACTGCAAGAGAGGCAGGAACAGCCACACTATGAGATACTGCCAGAGCATGGCCCCAGTCCCAGCATAAGGTCTAGATCAGGCCCAGACCAGATTTGGGAGCAAACTGGGGAACAGGCGTAGTGATCCTGTAGTGACTGTGTCACCTGTGAAACCCAAGGGCAGGCTCAGAGTGCTCCTTGCTGTCACCAGCAGTCGGCTCCCTTGCAGACAGGCCTGCCTGCTAAGGACCACGTCATCTCCAGGATTCAACTATTAAATTCAACACTGTTTTTGTGCAGAAAACTGTTCATGTGTCTCTAAACTTCTATTTCCAAGCCATTAACTGGATCGATATACAACAATTATCTTTAACCTTAATCTCTTTGCTGGTCTGACTATAATTTGCATTCTATTACACTCACTTTGGCTCCTGCTGGGTGGATTGGGATACGCAACTGTGGTAGAGTCT
The DNA here is from genome assembly GCF_964195595.1 of Calonectris borealis. Lineage (NCBI taxonomy): Eukaryota > Metazoa > Chordata > Aves > Procellariiformes > Procellariidae > Calonectris > Calonectris borealis. The sequence goes on along the minus strand of NC_134333.1, from coordinate 6,189,557 downwards.
GGGTAATGGAGCCACTAATACATCTCAGGCTGTGGTTTCGCTCTGTGAAGAATTCAACTCAATCCCAGCTCAGATAATCCCCCCCGGCGCTCAGCCTTCTTGCCTGTTCAGCGCTCATTCACCCCCCCGTGCCATGCTGCACATGCGGCCCCAGCCATCGCAGACCAGCCGGTGAAATAATTCTCTTGTTTTTATGTTCTTTTCTTGTTTATGCCAGTTCAGTTGCCTGATGCAGCTCACGGACTAGCCCATGAAGTATGTGCTGTGGGGTGGAGATCGGCAGCGGGCAAGGCAGGACTATTAGCTGCTGAACATTGGGTGCCATGAAAGTGTCACCTCCAGATATCACCACTATTTGTGTGCAAGGAGACACAACTAAGACCAAGAGATAAAGACGCACAGCCTTTCTAGCATCTGGCTTCTCTCTTAAAACTCTATGCAAGAAGAGGCAAGAGTGAGTCCAGCTGTTTCCAGCTGAGGAAGATAAGATCAACTTCATAAATACACTGCAGGGCAGGCCCCAGGCTGGCAGGGGAACTCCTATAGTTACAGGACACTTTGCACAATTTGCACAAAAACCCCAAATAGACTAATAGAAAATGAGAAGGAGGTTGTGGAACAGCTACCTGACCAAAGCAGAAGAAATTAAGAAATACATATAATTTAAAAATGAATTTTGGTAGACTCATAAAATGGTATTAATGGTTCTCAGGGTGCAGTCGGCTGGAATGTCCTTTCCAGTTCTTCATTAATCATGTTTTGTACTACTCCCCTGAGACAGATGGTCCCTAGAACAGGTGGTTTAGTTATTATTTTTTATTGTGCTAGAATAATGTCATAGACTTGAAAACTCTAGGCTCTGAGCCAAGGAGAAGTCACGAAGGTCTGGACACATCCCACCTAACTTAATGCTTGTAACTGAAGCACCTAAGTGAGAAGCCTGGTAAAAATAAGGAACAATGAATCATTGTACAAGCCAGGGACAGAGGGTGGCTCTCTCTGTCTAGACCGAAATCCCTCTGGAAGGACCTCACTCTCTCCACTGTCTATGGACAGAGCTCAGACACCAAATCTAAACAGGGCTCCTAATTTAAACACTTCAGTTAAGGGTCTAATACTCTGTGGGATGCATCTAGATCAAAATATCCTTCATCCCTAGGTGGAGTGTCCATGTGGTGTTTTCTTTGTGCCCTGTTTTCCTCCAGCATTTATGGTAACAGGTTAGCTTCAAAGCAGCTGTGTTGTAGAGCACATTTAATTTACTGCAGCTCTTGGTCTGCTGACTGGTGTTTAAAGCTGTTCCCACTTGCCATGTTAATGTCTTCAGAAGTTTTTCAAAGGTGAATGTGCTCAATCTGTTGCTGCAGCCTAATTTACATATGTTTTGCATGGCATAAGTATTTTGCTTTGCGTGTTTCAACCCACACCCTCATTACCGGAACTAATTGTGAGTTAACACTATAAAGCTTTTTATGCAGAGATGCCTACCCATGAAAATGGCAGGTTGTAGTGCATGGAGAGCGTTTAGAGAAAGGGTCAGCACAAGGCTTTGGAAAATTGTGAACAGTGTTCAAAGGTTTGCAGGGAACCCATAGAGGTTGTGTAGTTCTTTTTCCTACTCAAGGCAGGATTGACTGTGCTGAATCATTATGTGTTTATCTAGTCTATGCTTACGCCTGTGATGATGGAGACTAACCATCTCCCCAGGCAATCTACTCCAGTGCTTATTGGTAAAATTATTTAATGCTTTCCTAACATTTAACCTAATATTTCTAGCTGCAACTTTTTGTCCTATTCACTGGCCACATAGTACAGCATGTTCCTGTCCTCTCTGTAGCAGCTCCCTATATATTTGCAGACTGTTATTATCTCTGCCCTTCTCTTTTTATTATGTTAAAGAATTTCATTCCATTTTTTTATTGTAGGCTGGTTTGTAGGGTCCTGCTAATTCATGCAATTCTCTTCTGGATCCTCCAGCCAGCCCACAGCTTTCATGAGAGTAGAGCCCAGTACCACACCTCGGACTCTGGCTCAGACCTATTTGGTGCTGATGCAGCAGAAGGACAGACAGATTGCTCTTTGCCTTGTTCTCCCGTTGGTGCCTCCCAGGAGGGTTTTTGCCTTTGGTACAACAGCATCGCATTGTCATTTATGTTCCCCTAGGGATGCACTAAACCATTCAGATTCTTTTGTGCAGAACTGCTGCCTGACAAGTTTTATCTAGCACATATTTATGCAGTTGATGTTCCAGCCTAAGCATAAGTAATACCTAGGACAACTTCTTACTGAATGTCATCCTGATTTTTTTAAGTTAATTTCTCCAGTTTTTCAAAAACATCCTTCTGGAGTGCCTATATTCTCCTGAAAATAACAGAAATGCTCTTCTGTTCTGACTGAGGATCACTCCAGCCCCGTATCTTGCCTCCAAAAGGGGCCACACACTGGGGAGGTATGAGAAAAGGATAAGTGTATGTGACACTTTCCATAGGTGCCTTCCCAGCCCCTGGCTTCTTGAGTATCTCCTGAGCCTTTGTGATTTGTGTCTACACCTTTGGCAAGAAGCTTCAGAGGTATATTACCTGTTGTATGAAGAACCATCTCCTTTTGTTTCTCAGCTTGCTAGCAGTTTCACAAGCCTCTTCTCTGCTCTGTCGCCTGGTTACGTGACAGATACTAAATATGGTGCCCAGCACAGACCCACATGGAAACACAGTCAATGCATCCTTTCATTTTGATGGTTAATCATTGAAAACTATATCTTAAGTAAGAGTCTCATCATGTTTTCACCCTTCTGCCTTGGTTTGTTCTACACCATTTTCTATAGCTTGCTTATGACATCTGGGAAGGCATTTCAGAAATTAATTCTGGGAAAACTTTCTCATTCAGGGTTTTGCAGCACCACAGGCATGCTATACGCAAGAGGCATGATCCCTAGGGGTCAAGTAATAGAGCAAAATGTCCATATCAAAGTAGGGTTTTTTTCTTCAGTTCGTTGCATGGCCAAATTCACTGTTAGTGTAAAATGCTTTGAAGTCAATGAGGTTACATCAGCAGAGAATCTAGAAATAGGAGTGAGAAATGGTATTTCATGAGTAATTTCCAAAGTGCTTGGGCTATAACTTTAAAAAGAACTAATGATCAAATTAACTTATGATGCAGAAGTTGAAATTATGCTACTGCTTTTTTTTTCTTGTACTATGATCCAAATTAGTTAATGTCCCATAAAAGAAAGCCATTAATGGAATCACAAAAGCTCCTGAAACCTGAACTGGACATTCCTGCCAAAGTCCCTGGCAATAATTAGCTTGTTATAACTCCAAATCGGTAGAAGAATCTTGAGATATTATGAAAAGGAGCTTAAGTCTATGGACCTCCAATCCCTTCAGATAGCATCAGTTCAAACTTTTTATTTGAACACACACAGAACGTGTCAAAAGAAAAAAGTAAAAAAAGGCAGGTTTTGTGGCATGTGAACTGTCACAGAGCTAAGTTTGGAGTCCCAGCTTTGCTCAAAGGAGAGCTTCCCTGCCAACCACTGGTTCATAAAAATGTTGGCTCTAAATTAGCTTAACAGAACAAATGATTTAAAATTGGAAGTATTGGCCAATTGATCATAGGACCCAGAATGCACAATCACATTTTGCTGCCAGTGAGCCCTCAACAGGGTAACATTTAAGCTGATGGTAATTTAAATTGTATTTCAGACTTAGACAGCTTCTTCCTCTAATTACCTGACTGACTGATCATACTGGGCTCTGGGCAGTCAGTGAATTTGCAGCTGTGCACTGGCTTTCCTGGACTTTCTATAAAGCCAGGGTTGCACTGTCACAACATGCAACAGCGTATTTCTGCTCTTTCCTCATCTGTGCCTCCTCTACTTGTTTTATCTCTCCCTGTGCTTTCGTGCCCCAGATCTCCAGTTGTATCTTTGATTGAAAGTTAGGTCCATTCCCAGCCTTGGGTTACAGCACAGCTCCACAAGCATTTGCCCCTGGTGTAACTGAAGGTGCATTGTGGTTGACACGTGGTTTCCCTCTGACCTCTTGTTGGGTCCTGGCTCTGGCTATCTGGTCTGATTTTTGAGGAGCTGCCATAATCTGGGATATCTCATCACTGATGTGATCTCCATACACTTTGCATGGGGTTTCATGACATCTCTGAAGTGGCCCATACGCCACCTCTTCCCTAAAACCATGGCTTGGCAGAGCTCTGAGATTTTCTTGGACTGCAGCTGCTGGAATTTTGTCCAATATCCGCCACTGAGAGGTGGACCCTTAACTTTTTGGCCTTACTAATAAGACAGAAAGCAAATACTGTTGGCTTGGTCCAAATGTGGAAATGGAGAAGCCTTCTTCTTGTGACAGACTGTCAGCCACCTTCTGCATGCTGAGGGCATCATCCTTTAGATGGGTACCCATCATGGGCTGGATGGCAACCAAAATAATATGCTAGACATCCTATGTGAATGGTCCCAGTTCACCCAGTAGATGAAGCAGGGATACTGGTTGCAACAACACTCATTAAACAGAGACAAAACAAATATTCTTCAAGGAATGACCCCCACCCACTCCCCAGGTCCTTGAGCTTTACAAGAGAGTCCCCAGGTCCTCCTCACCAGCACAGGGCTCACAGCAGCCGTAGAGGCACCAGCTGCTGTGGGAAGTTCTGCTTTTCCAGCCGACTTGCTGTTAAGGATTTGAAGTCTGGGAGGTTGTTTTCAACAAATTATCCATTATAAAGCAATGCCAGAGGGTCGGGGGGGAGGGGTGTAAACAAACGAATAATTGAAAAGCTGCTTGTGGCCTGGAGCAGCCATTTTTAATTGGTTGTTCAGCTCTGGTTGGTTTAGTCGTTTACTTAGCGGCTGTGGCTGAAGCAAAATAAATAAGCTGGGGTAGAGAAAACAGAGAAGGCTGTGAGCTGTTGGAGAGGAACCAATCCCTGTATCTCAGAACAGCCGGTGGTCTAATTTTAAGGGAGTTCTTTTTCATTTCTGCAGTGCCCGCAGGCCCTAAAATCAGGGCTTTTTGTTCTAGGAGGGGATGCACTCGTATCTGCCACCAAACCACCTTTTTTCTGATGCTGCTCTTTGCAGCAAGAGAGCAGCTCCGAGGCCAGCGTGGTTTCAGGATGAATGATGTGGATGTTGGCGGTGCAGCTGGTCTTCCTTTCCTTCCACCCCCACCTGCATGCTCTTCTGCAGCCCGTGCCCTCAATGTTCGCTTACAGGACTGGTTTGAGTAGGGATGGATGTGTGTCTAGTAAGGTACCCTAACAGTAAAGTGACATCGGAAGAATGTAATGTTTTCCCACGGGGTCTGTCCAAAGCTTCATCGCTGCCAATAGTGATATGGCAGGAAACATCTGGAAACAATCATAAAATAATTGTCTTCATAAAGAGGAACTAGATGGGCTCAAGATGCCTTTGTCTCCTGAGACCTCATCTTCCAAGGAAACAGGTCTGCTGCTCTGTGAGGGCATGGCTGTGTAAAATAAGGATGATCCTAACCTCATGGAGAGCAGCTTCTATTCTTTCAACTCTGCCAATATGCAAAATTTCTCATGAAATGTTTGCTTGGAATATTCCCAAACTTCAGGTTGATTCTGAATTTTCCTTGCAGTACATTAAACAAACTGCTTTTTCTTAATTAGTCAGGCATCCTCTCGCTCCAAGCACACCATTTTTCACAGGGTACATTTATTTCAGAGGGATTGTGGTGAAGTTCAACTTCACGTAACCTAAGATCCTGCAGGCTGACTGCACACTGTAGCAGCTCTGTGCTGATTCATGGTCACTTATTGGGCCAGGACAATATGATCCAGAAGGTGAGCCCTTCAAATAAAGATACAGTATACCTGAAGTATATCTGCTTCAGCCAGAACAGGAGCAGGGTGAGGGCAGGCAGAGAACAGAGGCATCGTAGAAGTGAAGAGACCAAATCCAAAGAATATTTTGTTGAGCAATGCTGAGCAAAAGAACGGAGAATGCAGCAAAAAGGAAGAAGCTGTGACAAGTTTCACCAGAAGCAGTGTGTTAAATATAGCCCTTGGATTTTCTCATTATTAGAATCGGTAGCTGAGCTAAAGACAATCAAATCTCATGCTTCGATACATAAACTGCTACAGGCATCTGGAATGAACCCCCTCTCCCTCTTTTGTGGCACCGTACAATTAATCAGAAATGTTAGTAACAAGAAAGCAATTTCCAATAGTTAAATTCAGGAGACCTGGCTTCTGTTCCTAGTTCATCACTGATCCTGTCTGGCTCTGGCCACAGGCAAGTCTTTCCCCTGCTGTATGCCTGAATTTCCCACTCATGCAAGGAGACAGGGCTACCCATTTGTCTTGAAAAAAGCATCAGGAGCTGAGGGTTGGCGAGAACCAGCGCTCGTTAGTAAGGGATTATAAAGGGTTAGGATTTGCTTCCTGGGAAGCCTGTCAAACATTGCTGGGCCTGGCATTTTGAGATCCGAATTCCCCTTCTTGCGTGGAAGGAAGTATTCACCTGGAGCAGCTGCTTCTCTACAGCTCTGCCCTAATCTTTGTGCCTGTAATCAAATCCATTCAAACAAATTAGTTTTAAATTGAAAAAAGGGAGGTAAACCCACGCTGAATAAATTGTATCAGTTTAGTGAAGGGATAATTGCATTCTTCATCTGTCAGGAAAAGCTGACATTGTGATTTACACTCACTAAATCCAGTTTCACCGCGTAATGGGTGCAGTGATGTACAGTTCACCACGCTTGGCTTCTCAGTGGCTCTTTCTCTAGCTGTCTGTCTGTTCCTCCCCCAAGTTATGAATTGTGCCTGATGTGATTGTATCATTAGTCCAGAACACAGGCTGGAGACAGCAATTTGCTTCTCATTAGGAGTGAAACTTCAAATTGTTTCCCACTGTTTGCCCTAAGAGATGTCAGGTGACATTACTGTATTTCTAAAGGAAATTAATACAATCAGCAGAGCCTGGAAGGCTCAAGGCAAGGGTATTGGTAGGGGAGGGCTTTTCTTCAGTTCACTGGTTTGAAGGTGACTTGCTGCGATAAACGGCTGTTAGTTATTTCTATCTCATGCCTGCTCTGGGGAGCCAGCTGGAGAGAGCAGTGGCCCTATCATAGTTCCTGATGAGCTGAATCAGAGAAGCAGCCCCCACACTAGGCCTTGTTGAGAGGCACAGCAGAGAGAACAAGGAATGATTAACCCTGGAGAGCAAACTCCTCTTCCGTGCCTGCCAGCTCCCGCATGCCCTGGCAGTGCTTGGACGCTTCTGGAGGAGTCACTGTCCACCAATGCTGTGCTGGGTGCTGTAAGCGCAGGGTGCTGAGTGCCGAGTGCTGGGGATATTAGTGAACAGGCATTCGGAAGCAGAGACCCAGGGCTCACAGTCATTAGTGAGCTGAGCACCAGAAAAGGCTGAGAATCCTTTAGTCCGTGTGCTTAACGGGAGTTTGGTTGCAGGGTTCCCAATTGCCCTTCTGCAGAAATGAATGAGGCAACGCAGAAATGGGCAGGGAGAGGAATTTGTAGGCTGACAGAAAGGTATGTGGAAGGAAATTGAGTTCTGTAGAATCTTTCTCAATAGGTGGGTGAATTCATTACAGAAAATCTTCTGAGAGCAATTGTAAGTGGCTAATAGAGTTTGAATGAAACTGATAGCCCTGCTATGGAGTGCGTGGGAATAACAGTCTCATTATGTTTCACAGGGCATCCCTTATATTCAAAGGGTGATACACTGAGTACAGAGGGGTGGAGGAGTCACTGATTGAAGTGAGACAAGAAAGAATAACAGGAGAAACTTTGCGGAGTATAATTGCAAGGAAAATAACTTCAATGGGAAAGCAATTACACTGTGTGTTAGTCTAACAGAGAAAATGCAGGAACTGTATTGCTCCACGTTGGACTTGGAGCTCTGGAGAACAAGCCTTGTGAAACAGTCTTGCAGCAGTTGGTGCAAGGACAGTCTTTCCTGCCGTTCCTACAGAGGAGGCGGCAGAGAAAGCCCTTCTGGCCAACAGCCTAGTGAGATGCAGCCCTGATCAGAAGCACGTTAATTGAGTTAATTTACAAAATGCATTCTATTGTTGCATTGTCCAGGCACTGAGTACATCATAGTAATTATGACAGGGTGTCAAGGATGGGTGCAGTTGAATGCTGGCTGTGCTCAGGGTCAGTTAACCCTGCGGCAGGCTTAATGATAACATTATCAAGGCAAGAAGTCTTCTGGTCTTCTGGGGGCTCCTCGTCTTTGGAGCAGCCTCCGTTCACTAGAATGATTCTGGACCCCAAGGGTGTACAGTGTACTGAGAGCTTTAAGTGCACCATGATGGCGAGAACAGGGGCACGAGCTTCCTAAATCAGCTCTTCCCAGCCTGTTTCTGCTCTTCTACACCCGTCTGCAGCACCAAGATTGGGGTTTGCCTTTGTCACAAGGACATTTCCCCACACTTGGGAAGCAAAGGCTCCCAGGCACAATGGGGCAGTTTGAAGTCCTCTGTCTCCCTTTGCTGAGAGCTTTCCCCCAAGACTTCCCTAACTTTGATTATTACCCCTATCACTGTTTCTGTGGTGAGTTCTCCATTTTAGATCTGTACCCCTTTGGCTGGAGTTCAGACTGCACCAGGCATGTGAGTAGTACCTGCCACTCTGCTGGCTCTAACCTGCTTACAGATGCCCCTTCTCAGGTGTTGTATGGCAGAGGGGGATGTGTGCTGATGCACAGAAGCCTCTAAATTAGCCACCTGATAAATGGTCTCCTTGAATACTGTCAGCTTCAGCTTAGAGCCGTTGCTAGATAGCTTCACCCTGGACAAGGTCAGAAAACCAAGCAGCTCTGACCAGCTTTCGGGCATCTGTCTCCAGGATTTACTGAGCCAAATATGGCAGAGGCTGGTGCATCGTTGGACAGTGAGAAGTGGCAGTACCCCAGAGTACATGCGTGGCCAAGAACAGATTAGCTTTGTCTAACCTGAGCTGATCATTGATCTGAGGTCCTCTTTGAGGCCTGATCACTTTGATAAAATCCCCTGGAAGAACAAAGCCTGTTAACTTCTTAGACCTCAGGGCATGAAACATTGGTCCTTTGTTTATGTCTTCAGTGGCCATACAGTTACTGTCCCATTGCCATATGGATTTTAATAGGTACAAGCATGCTAACTAAAACTACAGGGGCAACTATAATGCTTTTTATGAAGGGTTTGATTTTCTACAGTGAGACCAGATTTTTAGGTAGAAGTATTATCTTTTATTAGATCAAGTATAGTTGGAAAAAGCAGAGAAGCTTTCAGGCACACTTGCCATTATTCAGGTCTGGAATAGAAGCATCAGATTTGAAAGCTAAATACAAGTTGAGGATGATTGCTCAGAGTTTAATTAGAGATGTATCAGTTAGTTCATCTGTAAAAGAAAAGGTAGGTGGTAGGTATGCAGTAGAGTGGATGTTAGTTGTAGGTACAGATGTGATAGCATGCTTATCTCCTAGGAGAAAAATGGAGGGAGATAGCTTATAGCCCGATAGCTTATAGCACGGAAATGTTAGTGGTGACGATTGGCTTGCTGCAAATCAATATCTCCATTTGATCCATGTTTAGTCAGATTTCCTGCTGCTGGTAGGGGCTGCAAACTTGATTTCCCATTCTTCAAATGCTTTGGAGAAAGAGGAAACCCAATTTCTGCACTATGTATCACTGGGTAATTCACATGCTGGTGTCCTGTTTTATTTCCTATTGCTGCTTTGCAGGAAACAATTTCACCGCTGTCTTCATGCTGCCTTAAATACTGTTTTATCCATGCACAGTTTCACAACCTCGCCTCTTCGTTTATCAGCTTGCCAGTGAAGACAATACCCTTCCCACTGCCTGGGTTTCAGCAGTGCTTATTTTGGGAATATGTACCACAGAACTGAGCAGGAAATGATGGACTGCCTGTAGAAAGAGTGACATATCCTTGATTCCTCCAGAATGTTTCATAAGAATTCCCAAATGTTCTGTTCAAACTACCACACAATGATTGTTGTTAATATTCCTCAGTAAGAAAAAAAGAAACTTATTTGTGTTTGCCATTTTATGATTTATGTAGAAAGTCATTCTGTATAGGGAGAAGAGGTATTTTACACACAAATCAGCAAAAATCCAGTTTTCAATTTTAAAAAAAAAGATTCAGTCTGAACTCTTCAGCAGGACCTGCTAGGTTAGCGTTCACACGTGCTACTGCACTCATGACGGTTGGGTGGTGTGTTTCCCCAGACTCTCAGGTGTGAGACAAGCACTGCTTTGGGTACTTTTGCAATCCCTTTCTTTCAAATTATCAGATCAAATCCACTGACTCCCATGAGTAATAACGAGGGAAGAACCCCACATGCATTTGAAGCAAGCCTTTCACATCTAATAGAATTTTTGTTTGAATAAGGCCCAACATTTACTGGCCATTAGCTGTTCACTTCAGATTAGGCTTTCTTTCTTATTTTTTGCTCAAAGCTTCTGCCTCTGCTGTGAAAAAATCAAAGAATTCTGATGCATTTTTTAGCACAATTTGGTATCTTGTGCTAAATTAAAAGTGACTCCTAGGTTACTGGCTTCCCTCCTGCCTGGCACATAATAAGAATAGCATGTATTTTGCTAATGTTTTCTTATTTATCATTTTGTCCCTGATTTTTAGCAAGCTGCCTCACCTTTTGTTCTCTGATTTCTCTTCCATTGCCTCTTCAGCAGATAATTTACCTCCTTGGGAGCTGAGCTCCCTGATGAATTCTTCTCTGCATTACCTTTTGATCTGTCCTGAACCCGAAATCTGATTCTGGGTTTATCCCTGGAAGACAAAGTACAACTCTCCACTTCACCAGCTCTTCGTCAGGGCGGGTTCTGGGGAAAACGTCTCATTATTAGTTTGCGTTTTGTACTCATTCTTTCATTACCTTAAGAGCACTCTCCCCAGCTTGACATCCTTTAACATGTATTTTCAGACTATTTCTGGTATTTAACTTAATCTCTGATCATAAAGGCTTTTTTTCTTCTACATCTTTTCTTTTCCCCTCCCTACTTGCACTAGGCTGTAGCTTCACTGTGAATCTTCTGGGTCAGAACCAGCATGCAACTAACACATGCATCAAGTCCCCACTTAAGGAATTGAGGGGGAATGCCAGATGTCCACTGCTGGGCTAACTTCAAGCTCTTCGGCATTCCAATACTATCATATGGTTCTTGCCCATCCTTATGTGGTCCTTTGGTCTTGCCTCTCCCTGCGAAATCGATTCTGCTGCCTACTCTAGTGTTGTCTCTAGTTCTGCCATATAATGAAATGCCAAAAATTAAGTGTAATCAGACAGGACTGGGAATCCTGATGTCTCTTCAAAGTAGTAGCACTTTGGGAACATCTGCCATCTTATGCTCACATCCATGTTATATATTCCAGGCTGACATGATCCATGGAGCCACAAAAACATCAAGCCAAACAAAGCTGATATACCCTGATGCTCTACCCAGCCTGCTGGGTCCATGCCAGCACTGTGCCAAGACAGCAGCGCCAGGGCTGGGTGCAGGTCAGCGAGTGTGCTGAGATGTGTGCCCTTCTCTCCTGTTTCAGTAAAAGAAGGACTGGGTTGTTCCAGTTAAGCCTCGAGGTGACAGATATATCAGGCTAAAATCATTAAGATGGGGAACATGGTGCAGCTTGCTGTCAGCTCATCAATTAGTTCATCCAACCCATATGGTCATAATATAAAAAGTACCAAGCATGCGTGCAGAAACTGAGATTCAAGAAGACTTAAGTGGGGCTAAATTACAGGAAAAAAAAAATTAAAAAAAGTAACTGATAATCTGGCTTGCTTCATGTTTAAATTTCAGTCTTTTCTCTTGACTCCCGCATATGTTTTAAACATTTATTATGGGTTGATGATGGTTTGCAATTTTCATTTGTGCTTTATTTCCCTGAGGAAAGCTCAAATGCAAGCACGGCATGTGGCTTGCTGCAAGTTGCCTGCTGGATGGTTTTCTTGAAGTTTTCCAGCTGGGTTCACAAACACATAAGTTGTTAAACGATTTGTTTAAGGTCACCCAATGAACCAGAGGCCTTCATGGTAATAAAACACAGTGGTCCTTGTCTGGAAGAATATCATTTCAGTCCTACAAGGCGAAACTTTGCAACACTTTCAGTTACCTGCCTATTTGCTCAGAACCAAAGAGATGCACTCACTGGAGACTAAAGGTATATGATGATTAGATTATGTGTTTGCACATACAGGGTCATAAATCTTGATTCAGTATGGATTACCCTTAAAAGATCAAGAGAAATGGCCTCAGTAATGACTGCATTGTCATTAAAAAGCCACACACATTTGGCATTGCAGTCAGTCATTCAAAATTCTCCCTCTAAATGGTTTGGTGAACAAGAAACAAAACAAAGGGTCCCTCTACTTTCAAAGGGTAAGAATAAATAGGATCAAGCATGCGTGAAGCCTACCAATATTTCAAGCCAACACATAGAAGTGCTGACATGTAGATGCCACAACCCTGAATGCACCTCACTGAGATTGGGCCTGAAAATGTTATTGCTGGTGCCATCATGTCTCTGCGTGGAAGAGACTCTAGTAAGATTTGGAGTTGAAGAAATGCTGTAAGAGTTGGTAGTTGATCTGTTCCAGATGCCTGCCAATGGCAAGGGGTAGCCGGGTTAGTGTTGGAGGACCTTGACACTGAGGCTCTTTCAGTAAGATTAAGCTGTAGGACAAGCAGAGATGAAGCAAAGAGGTCTGGATTCCAGACATCATGCGATGGAGACCTGATGTTTATCTGGTTTGTATCACTCCTTCAGGATGTTCAGCATGGCAATTTGTCCTGAGATGAAACTCTTCATCTAGAAATATAAATAATTTGGAAATTTAACAGAGATCAGACAAAAATGAAGGCAAAAAACAAAGAGAAATAAATAGCTCAAGTATTTTGTTTGGTAACAATTCAGGCATTGGAATGATTAAATGCATCTGCACATTTGTGTTAAATTCATTTGACTATTTCAGTGAAAAAGAAACTTAAAAGTTGAAACTTCCCATTTCAGCCTTTTCTAAACAATATTTTGAGTGGGTGGTGTCCAAGGTCCTCCCATTCATACATGAGAAAACAGAAAGCAAGCAATGAAGCTACAATCTGAAAGCCAAATGAAATAATTCATTGCAGACAGGATATTTCATTTGACCTGAAAGAAATTTTGTTGAAGAGCTTATCATACCAGGAAAAAAAGAAAGAAAGAAAAAAAAAGAATATTTTTTCCCATTTGGGGGGTTTTGGTCAGTGAACTGAAACATCAGTTATTTATACAGCTCTAATCACAGAACTCCAGACATCTGGTTGCCTCAATCACACTGATTGGCTCTTGTTCACAGGTGATGTTACTCCCTTGTATGAAAGAGTGATCCACTTAACAGCCTAACGTGTTGAGCAGATGTAGTTAAAATCTTAATGCCAAGTGGAAATAACGAGAACACTCCCAAATGCATTAGCTACTCCTCTCACTGAAGTCAAAAGGATCATTTTGACTCGTATTTGCTGTTTCATATTATTGCCCAATTATTGTAATCTCAGCTCAGCTTTTAAAGGTCATCTCTGCCTTTTTTTTCAGCTTGGAGGCCAGGGACTGAAGAGGGTTTATCCATAGGTAATCAAGCCAATGTAATGGTCACTGATTAGAAACCATCTCAGCTCTTTCCTCATTCAGGTGGTATATGCCCTGTGGAAGGCATTACGCTCATCTCAGCAGTGCCTCAGGGTATATTTAACACAGAATAAAGGCATCCAGATCAGGCTGTAATTGGGTCAATTCAGGAAGCAGAGCAAAATTGCCTTCTTTCTTCCCATTCCTTGGCCCAGCAAATCCCATGCAGTCAGTGTAACTCAACGGAGTGGTAGAAGGTCAGTTGTGCCCCAGTATGGCGTAAGGGATAGCAGGGTGCTGCCCCAGCACGCACCACCGCAATTGCAGCTGATGGTCCTAGGAGCTGGTGTGATGGGCTAACTGAGTCTGTCTTCCCTCAGCTACCATCTATGCATTGCCTATGTGGAGCACGAGATCCCTTCCTCATCCTTGAAAAGACCTGCTGTACTTAGGCTCTCTTGGGAAGGAAGATGGTAGGAGGAAGATTTTTTTTCTGACACCAAATCATTTTGAAGCACTTTCTGTTTGCAGTAGCTTTCTGTTGTCTCAAGAAGGAAAATTAATAGAGAAACTGCAGTAGAAGGAATTTGAGGAATTTTGCACTATAGGTAGAATGAAATGCATGGCTCAGACTGAGTGAAAAAAGATAGGCGAAAATGGGGAACAAAAGTCACAAATCTGTGAAGCTGAAGAACCAGCCTTGCAATTTTAAGGGCTTGAGTTCCTCATAGAGAGCACAGTGCATGGGGTTATCTGACTTCGTTTTTATAGGTGCAGCTGACCATATTGACTAGATCTCCAATGACTATGTGGTGCTTTTAGCAAGGTTGGCTCCAGTGAAGATGCCTATACTGTAGACATCTACCCTTAGATGGATGACTCCTCATTTTGTCCAAGATAAGGAGTAGACCAAGTGAATTTACCTCCACTTAACATAACACCTGCTCCCTATCAAAATCAAAAGGCATTGAATCATACTCTGATCTGGATTTTGTATTAATACATTTGAGGACATCATCATTGACATATTAGTTGCTACCTGATGGCTTTTTATTTAGCAGAAACCTGTAAACAAAAAGGTTGGACATTCTCTGATATGAGATTCCCTGTAAACTGATGTTAGAGGCCTGCAGATGTATAAGGAGACAGCTATGGGAAAACAAATATGTCAAGGAAGATTTGGGGGTCTGAGAGTTACCCTGCACTTCAGAAAAATACAGATGAGAATCCCTTTTATGGGAAGGAATGGCTGCAAACAGCAGGGATTTTGCAAGACAAGCTACTCCAGTAAGATGAGACAGGTACCTTAGAGACGGTTCCTCAGGGAAAAAGGGAACCTTCCCTCCAGCTCTGACAAGGGGGGTGAGGAGACCAAAACAAAACAGCTCGTTCCTCCTGACGAAGTCTCGACAAGATTGCAGTAACAGCAGCTGAACCACTCACTCCCCGAGCATGTCCCAGACAGAATTGCTGGGTTTAGCTTTGCCTAGCAATAATAGTGCTGCTGTCACACCAAAGACCTGTCCTTCTGTATGACAGCTCAGAGCACCTCGGAGGTGGGTGACTTACTCATTTACTTGACTGTGTTTTCTTGACAGTGAGTATCATGTTAATGCTGATTGACAGTTGTTATTTCTGTGCAGGAGAAGGTGATATAAGGAACTAGGCCTTTAACAGAAATTAGGGGCACTTGGAATCAATCGTTTTGTCATCTGGAGACTCCTTTTTTGCTATCCTGCTCAGTCAGAGCTCAGATACTAATGACTGGGACTTCCTCCACGCTCCTTAGCACTGAGGACTGCTGAGCCTCGCAGGCATTATAGGAGGAGAGAGATTTAAGGAGGATGGAGAAAGCTGAGGACGTTTTTGGAGGACTCTTCCTTCCTGTCATGGAAATTATTAATGGTTTGTCAAGCAGCTGAGTTTTCCAGGTCAGGTCTGGATTTCTGGATCCATTACCAGCCACAGCACAGAGACCCACCACAGCTTTAATTCTCTCCTAGTAGGAAAATTGTCCTCCTTTCCTTCTCTTAGCCTTGTTCCTCAAGCATCCCAAATCCACAAGAAGCTAAGATGTCTCCACTTCTGTCTATTGTATACTGCTATGGGAAGGGGAGTGCCTTAGAAAGCAGAGAGGAAGAGCTAAGTTTATTTTGTAGGCTCTGTGTCATGTGGAGTGGTTGAACTGCCGTATAAACGGAACCTGGTTAATAGCCCAAACCGTGATTTATGACAGCTTCATCAATGTGAGGTTGGTTTGAAAGACATTACACAATGCTGAATGTGCCGCCTGTACAGAAATGATTCAACCAAAATGTTGCAGCGTGCACAGGACTATGCATTTATCTCATAAAACACCCAGCAAAGAACCGTCATAACTCACAAAACTCATGGGTTTTAGCAACAGAAAGAAAGGCTTTGCAACGAGAAAGGGATAAAGAATATCACTCAGAAATTATTGTAGAAATGTGTCTCTTTAAAGGAGTTGACAATAATATGGGTTTGATTATTTCTGAAGGGGCTTAACTGGCCTTTGTATCCAGATTCCATTCAAAATGGATAATTTTCCATTTAAAAACATATTTTTCCCCCCAGTGAGTAGGAAATGAAACTAGATTACTTTGTATCCTTAAAAAATGTATTATCCAGATTATCTTTGGGGAGATTTAAAGAAAGAAACCAATCTCTTTACAGCAGTGAAATTTCAAAGCCTGCTAATTTTACTGTGACGCTTTAAAATAAAGAGACAATTTAATTCTTCTGATGTAGCAGTTTTGTTTGGTCCTTGCTTCATCTCAGGTGCTTCTGGAAAATAATAATCATGTTCCCTTCTAGACACATAAATCAGACTCTCTTCAGCAACATAATTTTAGATTACAAACATAAAAGTTGAGGAAGAATTTAACATCTCTCAGTTTAGCTGTTAGCAGTGAAGGTCTCCCTCAGGTGATGTCTTAGCCACCACTAAGCTTGCAGCTTATTCTTCTACCTTGTGTCTTCTGGGCCTGACTTTGGGCAAAAGCACTTCTAGGAGCAAACTGATTATAAAATACTACAGGAAGGAGGATTTCTCAGCAGGGCAAAATAAACAAAACCCTCTCTTTCTAATCTGGAATCCTTCGGGGTAATAAAGAATACCAAGAAAAGATCTGCAGGTTTATGTCCTCTGCTTACAAAATAGGTCAAGTAAGGACAGGACTAGTTTCCTGCCTCTTGCCCAGTCTGAGTCAATGCAGTCCTTCTGCTGAGATGAACAGGAGGTCAGCCTTCAAGCCCAGCCATTCTCTGGCTTCCACGGAAAAAGCTAATCAGCAGAGATAATCAAATTAAAAAAAAATAGAAGGCAAAAAAATTGCAACTGTTTTCATGAAATGTGTATTCCTTTCTGCTTCGTGACTAACAAATTCCTATTTTTGCATGCTTCATTTGTTATTTATATCTATGTATGTTAATGTATAAATATTCACCTCTTTTGTCCTCTCAAGAAAATAAGACTTCCCTGGTCACTTCAGAACCTGCGGGAGCCCCCCATGCTGATTCTACTAGTGTCCTAGTGACAGGAATATGGACACTGTGTTTACTTCAGGCATCTATCCATTACATTGAGGGAGGAAAGCCACCATAACAGAACACGGTGAATGTCCTTTGTAGAGGTGAGATGCTCAGTTAGTTTGGAGTTTTTGGAGTCCAGGGGGATTATTGATTTCCATCACATCTCACACACAAAGGCCCAAGTAGCAGTGTTAGTGGGATGAATCCTGTTTCCCCTCATGCTGTACATTTAGATTAATCCTGTGAAAATAGACTGCATTTGAAGAGCCTGGGCAATTTTAAGAAGATTGGCTCCAGTGGAGATACCTATATGCCTACAATTTTCCATCTGCTTTATAACAGTCTCTAATCAAAGCCCAGAGACTGTGAAAAACAGAGGGGATGAGGTCTGGCCCAATCCTATGATCCCTCTCAACAACACGTGGACTTAGGTGACCTATCTGCCCATTGCAGCATCTGCCCTATCCTCTCTGTTTGGGCTCCAGGGACTGCTCCTTGCAGAAGTATCACCCTTCCCTCGCCAGTTCTAATCATCTTTGACCTTACTGTGCTCCTGTGGTTACCTATAGGGGACTTCACCAGGTCAGATCAGATCCTACCTGCCTTGTGCCAGAGAGAACAGGGAGAAGTCAGCTCCTCTGGACTATATGGAGGGAATAGCACTATCGGCTAGTATACACTTAGTTAGAAAAATATGTTCTTTGGTCATGGTCAAATTGGCAATAAACTCAGTAGTAGGAGATCTGGGAGAAGGTTTTGAATCAGAGTCATAATGGCTGTATGGGAGCATATGATGCCAGATTTGAGACCAGTGGCCTTGGAGTCTTATATTTAATGGGTCCAGATGGATTTTTGCTTAGAGAAGCACCTGTCTAGTGATTCAGAACAGTGAGATAACTTTTCAATGTTTTATCTTTCACCTGCAATGACAGAGTACAGTTCAAGTCCTTATTCTTCCCAGGACAGAGCAGCTTTAGGGCTTTCATGTCCTAATCCTATGCTCTATTCATGGAGCTATTGGAAAAACCTTGAGGAAAATATCATCACATCTCATAGGTCTGCTCTGCCCAGAGTTCCTCCTTCGAATTCTTAGAATTTCAGAATCGCAACTATTTATTCAATGTGCCTCCTTTTACAGTTTATAACCAAGCACAATATCCTGCAGTCAGAGAATCACAGTTCAATTCCAGTTGGAATTTTGCTCACACAAAGAATTTAATAAGTAATCCCAAGTAATGAAAAAACTCAGAGAGCACAACTGAAGCACAGATCAAGCAGAAGCTGTAAAAAAGCTTTAAACTGGCAGGTTGTATGAAGAGAAGAGAAAACTTAACTTTGGGACTAACACTTTAAGTTTATAGTGATCTGCTTATAACCTTAGATCTATCTTTCATAGTCTGGGAGTGCAGATACAAAATGTCTCACTACAAGCTGTAGCTTGAGACCATTGTTTACATTTGTTTGCCTTTGTTTCTGGTGTCTTGCAAACAGCTCATTAGCTAAAGCTGAATGTTTCCCAGGCATGGGTAGAGACTTCTGGATCTGGCTCACATTTAATATTACTTGCCCTTGGAGCAGTTTGTTCCATCGTTGCCCTTTAAGGGCTTTCTTTTCCAAAGAATAGAAGAATGGTTGCTATGAAGCAATGCTAGATGCCTTATCCACGTCCAAATACGTTTTTTATTTGAGTGGAACAAGATCAATGCTTTCTCCATATTCTTGGCTGCAGGTTTCTTCTCCCTAATGCTGGCGCATCTCTCACTGTGTTCAACTTTCAGGGTGTTCTTTGACTTCTCCCAGCCTTGGACACCTGGAGACGGGGCTGAAGATGCATCCCTCTGTGCAATGCCTCCAAGCCATTCCCCAGCTGAGTTCTAAGGGCCGTTCAGAGGAGGCAGTGCTTCCAGTGCTCCCCTGCCCTCTCTGACACGCCAGAAGCAGGTTGACCACGGAAGATGGTTATGCTACTTCTTTTCCTGAATGGGAAAACTGGTGAGCTGGAAGAACTCTGTCCAAACAATTCTCCGTGTACTTAGAGGCACCTTTGCTTCTCTGCCTTGATATTCATGCTGTTAAACAATCTTCCTCTGTCCTTCTCCCTTCTCTCACGAGTACCTTTGCTTTACCCCTGACCTTTCAAGGCTGCCTTAGTTGAAGCACGTTCTTTCCACTGCTGCTACTTTCTAAACAGCTTCTTTAATGTTAAAACTCCCTGTAAGGGTAAAATCATTCTTTGAGCTTTCCGGCATCCTGGTTAACCACTATGCCATTAGGGCAATTTGCATCGCCAGCATCGCTTACACAAAAGAGCAGCTATTTTGTCTTTAAAATCCATTACAGCATTGGCTGCTACCCAGCGCTAGAGCAATTGGATTACAATTAATAGCATCTCCAGCATAAGGCTTAGAACATCATGACTGGGCCAATACTTAACTTTCAAAGTTTCATCTTCATCTTCTTTATGGAGAACTGACTGAACTGACTCTTTTTCTTTTCTTTTTAACGGATCGATCCTGATCTTTTGGGGTGATATATTTGTCCAGTTCCTTTCTAAGAAAACTTGTCTTCCCCAAGGCAGGCTGCCCCTAAGGCAGCAAATCTGAATGAAAAGAAACGTGGAGGGCTAAGACTGCTTATACTGAGCTGACAGTTATGATTCCATTGTGGCTTTGATCCTTTCCATCCCTCTGTCTGAATTCACAAGGGATGGGATTCATCTCAGGCACTGAGTGTATCTACAGTATGTCTCCAAATGAGTGAGTTGTCCTGAGTTCCCTGGTGGTCACTGAATTCAGGCAATGGATGACGGAACACGATCCATCTGTCTAAATATAGGTGTCATTTTTAGAAAGAGATGAAATGCACTTCTCTCTGCATGTGTCTGTCTGACATTTATTCAGATGATCCCCATCCCCAAATCTGAATGAGAAGAATTGAACCTTTGTGTATCTGCTTTTGTATTTCCTTTTAGAAACTCGTTAGGGCAGAACAGATAGGTTCAGCCTCCAAAGAGGACACCCAAACATATGTTGGCCACGTGTAAGGGTCAAGAGGCGTATCTGATGCCTAGGCTAACACCACAGCCAAAGAGAACCTAGGGCTTGATTGAGTTGCCCAAACATCGCCATCTGAGATCGAGATATCTGCACGAGGCTGTCAGTTGTGACCTGAGGCCTGGGGGAGACCTACGTGGATGTTGGAAATCAGGAGTGATACAGGCCATTTCCAATGGCATGCTGCTCAGGTTCAGCAATTCAGACAAGCCCCTAGCTCATATGTATACATTTGCATTTATGTGTTTTAATCTTGAACTGCAACACACCCCAAACGCCCTTTGTATTTTGTGGTTCTTCACGACCTGATGCCACAGAGTTGTGCTCTGTGTCAGGGACGTGTAGGTGGTGCTGCAATACAAGTGATAAATAATAGCAAGCAGCCTTGACTGCCTTGCTGATACCCTTTAGCTGCCATTTATTAGTTAGTAATTTACCTTCTGTATCATGGTTCCTGGTTGTTGTCAGTGCAGTCCTGATCAGCTAGGCTGGAAAATTAGTTTCCATCATGCTCAGCGGAATTCACTTTAGGCCATTTTGGCTTTGCATCACAGGGGCAAAACTGTGACACATCAGACATATCTCAGCACAGCTTTGCTTAAGATAGCAATGAAAGAGGATGCAAAATAACCGCTGGTGGTAGTCCCTCTCACCATGACATGACACTCAATGCCGGACCCCCGTCTCCACTGCAGGACTCATCTTTGTTGGTAAACTGAGGAAATGAGCATCTAGATTCCAGACTAGCCAAGGCAAGGTGAATGCCATTGGCATCTATCTGCCTGTGAAGAGAACGTGGTGGAAAGGGCGGATATCCTTCTCATGTAGATGGTCTGCAAGTTTTGCAAAAGAAGGAGAGATCACTATATTCACCAAGAGAAGGTGGGAGTGCAGAGGTTAGTTAGTTAGTTCAGAATGGGTGAGAGGGGAGTGAAGGCTGTATTCCTGTCTTTTTTCCAGATTGGTTTATATCGCTGCTTTCTGGTAAATTAGTTCCTTGTGGAAAGAAATTATCTAGAATTTGAGGATATTTGTGTGGTTTTGGGGTTTTTTCCCCCGCGTGTTCTTTCTACATCACACCTTTGCTCTGATGGGGATTTGGAGATTTTCGTTGTTTGCCTTTTTTTTTTTTTTTTTTTTGGTGTTATGATTTATTCACTGGAAATATTGATTCCTTATCAAAAATTCAACAGCTTTTTGACCCCCAAACACCACTCTTCAGCCAGGAAATGGCTTTTCATGCTCAGAAAAAAACTTTGCTTGGGTACAACTCACACTTTGTGAACTTTTTTTTTATCACAAAAAGCTCCACTTGTACGCAAAAAAATCATTTTGATGGATAATCTTTGACCAGTCTCATTGGGAACATCAAGCTTGTAGTGCCTAACCTCCTCTATTTTTTTTCCTTTGGGATCTTTGGAAAGCACCATTTATTTTTCTTACTGCTTAAATGAAAGCATGGTGGAAGCAGTTCTAGCAGACACATCCTTTCTTCTGTTTCTCAGACACTGAAATATAAATCTTCTTCTATGTCCCTTCAAAAGCTTTTAGCGACATGGTATTTGGAAAAGCTGTTAATTCCTACCTAACTTTCTCCACTTGTATCTCCCAGAGTGGAATGTAACACTATTCCCATTTTATAGATAAAGAAACTGAGAACTGGGGAAATTAAACTAAAGCCAGTGGTGGACATGAGTCATCTCCAGGCCCAGGTCCCTGTCTTGCCCTATCTCACACCTTCCCCGTGAATGTGACAGTCATCCTCTAGAAAGCTGCCAGCTATGGTGTTACACATGATTTTTTGGTTAGACCCACATCAACTTACAGGTTATAGTCCAGAGAGAGGATGCCGATTTCGGCAGGGGACTAAAGATTGTATCATTAACATGCAGTCAAAAAAAGAAGAAAGAATTCAGTAAGCGTGGCCTCTTCACAAAAAGACTTTGGAAGTAAGGACCTGCAGCCCTGCTCCCTCCACCCTGGCTGCCTGGCGCATGGCACACAGACAGGGTGCAACACACCCTACAAACAGTTAAAATGCATCTGTCAGGCTGCTGTTCCCATCCAGTGCAACTCAGCTAAAAGAGCCTTTGAAGTGGGATTATACAATTTATCTTGTTTCCTTTTTTCTTCTGTGTTCAGGCATTTTTCCTCTTGAAGCCACACTAGAAAGAAGTCAGAGAGAGAGGGGGGAAGCTGTTTTGCTGTTTTTGGAGTCTGGTTTGCATGAGGCTACTTTATAGTAGCACAACATCAGTCCCATTGTCCAAGGAAGGGCTGAAAAGAGGGTTGTTGGTCTAATAAAGGATATTAGCTCTCCCCAGGAGCCTTCCTTTGAAAAGAGAACAACAAACCAACATAGCCTAAAGGTGAATTTCAACCTCTAGTCACTATTCCCTTCTCCTGAGAACTTTTTATCTGCCTGGAGTAACAAAGCAATACCTTTAGGGCGCTGAACACACATACACTTCTCCCTGGCTGCCTGCTGTTGTCCTTGAGTGAGCAACAAATAAAAGGTTTCCCAAAAAATCCCTCTGCTTCTACTGCACTAAGAAGCTTGGCCTGTGAAGCCCCGGTCCTGAGCATGGTGCTCAGAAACACAGCCTGGGCGTTAGGTCAGTCAATATATTTCAGGTGTTTTTTTCTAAGCTTCCCATGGAACAAGCAGAGATTGTCTGGCTGCCCAGGTTACAGCTGCAGGCATGGGTAGAGACACAGCTGGGGACACCATCAGGAGCATGTGGCACTCAGGGTGTCCACCTGCTCCCCAGCAGCAAACTCTGCTGTTCTGCAGTTAAGTTCAGCTGCCAGACACTGCTGGCCAGGCTGTCCTCAGACCTTGTGCCAGCACTCTGTGGGGTGTCTGCCAGGCCCTTGTGTGAACAGGAGATGGACACATCAGGGAACATGCTGTGCTCACAGCTGCTCCCAAGATCCCTCCTTATAAGCAGTATCAATATACCGTGGGCCTCAAGCGGCTAAGGACCATTGTAAGCTCTACCGTCTACTGTTGAAAGTGCAAGCAATGCTGCTATATATTGAGAAGCAAAATACCACTTAACAAAAGGGCATTTTCTGCCAGATACTACTTTTCCCTCCAGCTACAAGAAAAATGCCACATGATAAATGGTAATCACGCTGTTTAATACACTGCCGAGAGATGCTGGGATCCTGCAGTGATGAGGAAAGCATAGAGCCTTTGTAGAGCAGCTTGTGCTTCTTTTAGGCATGTGCTGAAAGTGGTTTTTAGACCGTCTTCCAGGATTAATCTCTTTCAGGGCTTGTCCAGCTGGAGCTTCTAGTTGAAAGCTGCTAAGAATCAGGAGGTCTGGATCTAATGTCCTGCTCTGCCATGGGTTTTCACTGCATCTTTAAATGCACTTATGGCTTTTTCTTCCAATAGCTGCTCAGTTTCATTAGTCTGATATTTGAGAGTTCTCAAACCCATACCCATGTTACCAGCCCTGCAATTCTCCCAGTCATTGCCTCCACCAGCTGCATCTTGCATGAAGTATGAGGAGTGAGGTGACCTCTTGGTCATGATGATTCTTCATTCATTTCCTGGCCTTGCCTCAGTTGGTAGTGTTTTGGGAAACTGTTTGGGAAATCTGGACTAAAGCTGGAAAATGGTGTTAAAAAAGGGTCAGATGAGTTGCCTTCTCTTGGCATGTTTTCTCAGTGTCTCATATTCGCAGGCTGATAGGCATTTCAGATCACACAGACAATTTAGGATGAGATAAATAGCATCTTGGCCTTCATTTGACTGCATTGACAATTCCCCCATCTCCCATAGAGACAAAAGAGTTTCTCATCATAATCATTCTTTACATACTAGAAATTATTTGAACTGTATGCTTTATAAAAAGGCTCCTCTGACCCCATCCACATCTACTGTCAAACTCGTTGTGGACCAACACAAGCCTAATGCATCCCTTGCCTCTGAATCTTCATCCGTGGAGCTTCATGCCATCCTTGATGGGGTTTGCAGGTGGCAGGTTTTGACCAAGTCAAACAGACTGGCCACTTGTTTCCAGGGAATTTGTCTCAGTGCCTGACCTGTTCCGACTGGGGAAAGCCGCCTGGTTTCACCTGGAAATGGGTATGTTACCTATTTCTGTAGCTGGAAATTCAAGGCTGCACCTGCCACGTGTACCAGCACCAGCCTGTCCTGAGAGCAAGGGAGTTTTTGCAAAACCCCAAATTACCACATTTGCAACTAAAAAGTTGTTATCTGATGGGCTGGCACCTTGCAGGGCTCTGAATTTCATGTGTGATTATCACCTTCAGAGCCAGCATTGCTGCTTCTATCAAAAAGTTCCCTTGAGCAGCCACTTCCCCTGGACTGAATACAAAATGCAGCTTAATGCTGCTTGGTGTCCACATGAAAAGTGTTTGGAGATACTGACTTTCTCAGGACCTATTAATAGAAGAATTTGCCCATTCTGTGAACGTAAAAGGTCTCTTGATGTAAAATAGGAGGCAATAATCTTACCTTTATTAAATTACCCGATATCTGGCGGCAAAACAGCCCTCTACTGGTCCCTCCAGGGTGTGTGCAATTGAAGATATCATCCCATAAATATCCACAGGAGTGATACATGCCCAATTCAGAACTCTCTTGAATGATGGCTGTGGATCAGTGATGTTTTCCTCCATACAGGGCAGGTAATTGTTTGTATGAGAACTTCGTTTTTCCCATGGTACCGAAACATGTAGCAACCTTGGATAGGGTGAAACACAACTCAGAAAACAGCAGAGACGGCACCTCTTTTACATTAAGGCTTTGTCGTAGTGTAACCCCAGCCGGCAGCTCAGCCCCACCCAGCCGCTCGCTCACTCCCCCCACAGTGGGATGGGGAAGAGAATCAGCAGAGTAAAAGTGAGAAAACTCATGGGTTGACATAAAGACAGTTTAATAAATAAAGCAAAAGCTGCGCACGCAAGCAAAGGAAAACCAGGAATTCATTCACTGCTTCCCACCAGCAGGCAGGTGTTCAGCCATCTCCAGGAAAGCAGGGCTCCATCACGCGTAACGGTGACTTGGGAAGACAAACGCCATCACTCCGAACGTCCTCCCCTTCCTTCTTCTTCCCCCAGCTTTTTATGCTGAGCATGACGCCATATGGAATATCCCTTTGGTCAGTTGGGGTCAGCTGTCCCGGCCGTGTCCCCTCCCAACTCCTTGTGCCCCCCAGCCTCCTCGCTGGTGGGGTGGGGTGAGGAGCAGAAAAGGCCTTGACTCTGTGTAAGACCTGCTCAGCAGGAACTAAAACATCCCTGTGTTATCAACACTGTTTCCAGCACAAATCCAAAACACAGCCCCATACTAGCTACTATAGAGGAAATTAACTCTATCCCAGTCAAGACCAGCACAGGCCTGAAGAGTGACACCCCCAAAACAGCAGAGCCAGAAATGATGCCAATTGCTGTGTGCTTGGAGGAGAGAGATGCTGCTGCGGGGAGGAAGGCTGGTGCAGGGAATCAGAGATCTCAGGCTTGAGAGGTGACTTTCAGTTATGTTTTCCCAGACATAAAATCAGGGTATCAAGAGGGATGAGGCATCCTTTGGAGCTACAGTTTTCAAAATGATTGCAAACCTGCTGCAGAGCACCAAAGGGAGAGAATTACTCCTGTCCTGGCCCAAATTTGAAAATATGAATCAAGTCTTGAAAGAATAATGAGATTTTTGTTTTTAATGATATTTTAGGGTTTCTTTTGTCTTTTCCTTCCAGCTTTATGGGCCCTGATGGCTCATTTAGGCTATATTTAAGAGCTTTCCTCAGAAGCTGCGAGATTTAGATTTCTTGTTTGTTTAATGCTACCTGAGAATTTCACAAGGCTGAAGAACTGAGGCTTTAGTGTTGCTGTATTCCTTATAAAATAGTGAGAACCTGCAAAGCTGGATACCTGTGCTGAGTTTTCTGCTGTAAATAGATGTCAATATTTCTTGTCTTCTTACCAACATAGTCCTTTCCTCTTCTGTTTCCCCTAACATGTTAACGGGACAAGCAGTCTGATACCTTTCCTAAGGCCTCTGCATCTCTATGCTCTTTGTCTGGCGTGAATACACAGAGCCAAAGACGCAAAGATAGAGAAATAATGTGTTCAGAATCTCAAACTGATGTTCTGCTGCCCCTGCCACTGGCTTTGCATCCAGCCTGGAAGATGGAGGATAAAGCCAAGAAACTAAGGAGATTTAGCCTGATTCAGAACATGGTATTTTATGCCTGCAGCATTGGTAGGAGAGATTAAGCTGGGTCGTTAGCAAGCCTCAGATTGTTTGATTACCCTAACCAGACTGTGCAAAGGAAACAAACCAGGAGGAAATTGGCCCACAGGGGCACTGAGATTCTTCTAGTGATGTTCCTGGTTTTATTATTTGTGTGTTGTGCTTACTGGAAGGTTTAAAGGCAGCCAAGTGGGAAGCATTGGTTTCAGCAGCAGGTCTGGATCCAGCAGCATTGAATACATATGTCCATAGTATAAAATGTGATAATACTGAACTAAAGCTAATAGGGAATAGGGGGAGATGTAAGGAAAAGCTAATCAGTTCCTTCCCCACTCCCTCGGGGTACTGTGAATGTTCTCCCAAGGAGGCACTACACACTGTGACAGCTCTGTGATCACATGAATACTGTGCTTCTGCTGGTATTTGAACACCTCCTTTGGCAAACTTCTCCAGGCTCTCCCCGCAGCAGCCTCCTGGTGTGCATTCTGCCTCTGCACAGCCTGGATTCCTGCCTATTCCTCCCTGCTCCCTGCCCACCCCACTGCTCAATTCCTGATCTGGCTCCTCAGTTGCAGTCCTGGTGTTTCCTACCCCAGGCTGCACCTTTCTGCAGTGCCAGACCAGCCTTGGTCATCCTCTGAAGGCAATTCCTCTGCAACACGAGTTTGCCATATTCGGGGCTCCATCCCTGCTCTGTCTTCTGGCTCTGTGATTTGTTTCCCAAGGCAGCTTCTTGCAGGGACCTCTAAGATAAGGTTCAGGTTGACATCCTTGAGGAGAAAGAAACTTTCAGGTTACCATGCCTCATTTTAAGTGGTGGATATGTTTCAGTTTTGCTCTTGTGCCTAAATTGGCATTGCCACTAAATTGTGCATGGGGCAAGATATCGAACTGATATATGGGGACTTTGCTTGGGCTTCCAGAAGAAGCTGACACAGTGGAGAAGCATAAAACAAATTACCCTCTCTCTTCATAGAGTTTATTGGCGTTTTCTAGCTATACAATGTTCCAGAACCAGCGTAACTCCAATGCAGCACTTGCCCGATGTTTTCTGAGTGGGTAGTGCCAGTGTAAGTAATTTCAGATGATGGTTATCAGATATCAGGAATAAAACAAAAGCAAAATAAAACTTTCAATCAGGATGGATCATTGGAAACCAAGAGCAATCACATTCTATTGCCTTGGATCTTCCTGCACTAGAAACAAGAGACAGAAGATTAATTTTGATTTGGACAGTACCATCATACAGGGTTGGTTCAGTGTTAACATAAGAACAACTGAGGATTTTATTTTGCTGATCTACAATGAGCACTATTATCCTTTTATAAAGGAACCGAGTTTAATCACATCTGGCAGACCTGCTGGGTATAATGTGTCCCAATATCCCATTACATTTTCAATTTACATGTATTACCTTTACCTGGGAAAGTTCCCTGCACTTCTGCCCATTGAATTAAATGGCTATTATGAAAACAGAGCAGGACATTTTAGTGATCTGGATGTTTGATTTTACCCTGGGAGGCAATTAGTGCTAATAAGTCCGGTACCCAATGCCTCTCTCAGATTTGTCTCAAAAGTAGAGCATATAAAAGGCCTCAAGTGGAGAAGTGGGACAAAAGTTTCACAGGCCAATTCCCTTTCCAACAAAACCGCCGATAATGAAGAACAGAAGAACTGTGTCTATGTAGAGAAGATCAGAGTCAAATTCTGTATTTTTTAGACTGTATAACTTGTCTACAGTTACTTCCAAGTGAAGAAGTAGCATTCAAAATCAATGCTAGTTTAGTCTGTGTCTTGCAACACAAACAAATGCCATCCAAAACATACTTGGGAGCTAACGATGTTAGATAAATAATTAAAGCAGAAGGAAAAAGGCAGGCATTTAAAGGCTCAACAAAAGTAGAGGAAACACATTATAGACCAGATTTGAAAGGAGATGAAGACTTGATCCCTGTAATCTATATTGATCATGGCATTTCCAATATGCTCATCACAGGCAGAGAAAGGAAACGAGGAGAGTGTCATTAATCACCCTAGGGCTCTGCCTAAGGGCTCTGTAAATCACGTTCTTGTACTACCTAGGCACAGTATTCATATGCAGAAAGACACACTACTTCCTGAACAATTTACAGTCCAAGTACGCGTTTTACAGGCAGGATCACAAGCCCTTTGATTTTAGGCACTAGGATTTAACAGCTGAGGCCTTCTGAGCCTGAAACTTGGCAAAAAGTTACGACAACATGAAAAGAGCATGCACAGGGAGCTGCAACGGAGGCTCTTGCCATGAGAATAGAGGGATGAAGGAGGAGGCTGGCGGTGAGTGGAGCGAGGGAGGCAAAATGTGGGAGCTGGAGCTGGACTAAGTTCATGGTGCTTAAAAAAGAGAGTCTCACGTACAGCACTCACTGTGCTGAAACTGCTTACTCAGAAATGGCTACCAAGCTCTTGAGAAGCCGACATGGGGCAGAGGGATCTGAAATTAGAAGATCCATCTCTGCCACCTTAAAGCCAGACAGGTTTTACTACCCTGAGAAACTACAGCCGTATGAGGCACATGATCTCTGTGAGCAGCTCACAGGAAAGGTTCTGCTTAGAAACAATACTGTCCATTGCACTATATTTAACAGATGAAAACATTCCCACATTTTTAATTACTATGGACATGTGTTCCAGTGGCTTATTCATAACCTGTAGTTTTTATAATCTTTGTAGTGTCTAAATGCAATAGTACGCCAGGGACATAAGCAATAAAGACCTTATTTCATGCAAATATGGCTAGCAAGAAGAACAGCAATCAGGAGGAAGAAAAATAGAAGGAATAGGTGAGTATTTATCAGTGCAATATTGCCCAAAGCTCTCTGCAGGATCTTGATTGGCATTTAGTGTTAGGGAAAGTAAGAAATGAAAGATAGAAGGTGGATGTGTCTGTGGTTTTATACCCAGTTACACGAATGCAGGAACTGAAGCACAGAGCTGTAAAATGCTGTGTCCAGAGAAGCTTGTTTACCGTTTCAGATCAGGTCTGGTAATATGGCAAAATAGCAGCAGAGAAGGTGCATATGGAGTAAGAGTAAGGGCTTTTCTGAAGACTGTTTTTGAGTGTGTTTATTGGTTTTTGTAAAGACTCCTTTAGGGAGCATGCCTTGAGATCAATTTTTAATGTGCTCTAAAATCCCCAAGACGTTGCTTTGGAAGTATTATAAATGAAATTAGCATTACACTTAACAGAGGGAAGTTCAAAGGTGATAGCAGGCAGTTGGGATGGCAAAACAGCTGGGCTTCTCCACCTTTCACGGAACGCCAGCACTGAATGCAGCCCAAGGAAAATGGGCATACATGGATATTAGGGGGAGTGGAGCCACCTCTTCTCCTTGCCTCCAAACTCTATTTACTCTTCTCATCTCAGGAAAGGTTCCTGTTCCCTGTGAAGTCTTTTCAGTGTCTGGCAAATTGCTGCAGAAAGCAATTTATAGATTCAGCTATTCTGATGTTTCAGATAAATATTAAAGGCAGCACAGATAGAATTTCCATGTGCAAGTCATCTCCCTCTTTCACTTTCTGAAGAGTGTGAGTGAATTCTCCTGGAAGCAAGAGAGAGCAAAGGAATGATAACAACTCAAGAGCCTTGGAGAAAGCATGCAGCTTCCTCCAGTCACTGCTCCAGTTATCGGCCTACGGTGTGTGTGTTGTTCTCATTTCTGATTTTGCACAGACCAGTGCACTTCCGTCCCGGGCAGCAGTAACTGGGCTGCTCTTGGCCAAGCCTCAGGCAGTGCTGCCTTCCCATAACCCGGCTCACCAGGACTTGCTAGAAGTAGGGATACGTAGGGAACCACCCATGTCCAGTGTCTTCTGATGAAGATGCCAGACGAACAGGAGAGAGGAGACCTTCAGGCAAGACGGCAGATGGCCAGAGTGGGATTCCTCCCTTCTGACCTCAGATACCTACAAACCAGATATCCGCATTCCAGTTCTGTATAAGCACTGACGTTAGGACATGAGGCATTTCACCATAAATGCAACTTAATTTTCTCACAGAAATACGTATTTCCATACACTCACATACCCCACAAACTCTTGTCTTGCCCCAAGGTACTTTCTGACACATACTCAGCAACCGCACTGCCATGCATTCACAAGTATTGCCAGATTGTTTGTTAATCTTGAGATTTTGCTCCCAGTATTTCTACGAAATCTGCTTACGTATGCCTAGAATTTATTTATTTATTGCCTTCTGCTTTGTGTATCAGCAAAGTGATTTCTTTGAAGACTGTATAGATTTTCTCTTGTGGTCTGTTTTTTGTCTGTACTGAACTTGAAGCCTTTGGGAGGGAGGGAGAGAGCGAGCGTTTTCTTAGATTTTTAAAAAGAAATTGCTGGAGATACTTACGTATTAATAAATTTGTACTGAAAGACAGACATACCCATAGGTTTTCAGCTCTAGTGGAATAAAATAATCTACAAACAAAGGCAACATAAGAAAGGCAAGTGGGAGAGTGGGTATAGAAAGAAGATGGAGTGTCCTGTTCTGTTCTAGCCCTTTTTTTTTTCCTGCAGACTTTCAGCAAAACTGGTCTCCAGGTTTATTCAGCCATTTACTTCTAAACAAGGTTATTATGTCTTAACTCCTTTCTTCAAGAAGACTTTCCTGCAAGCTTCTTTTGGTGCTAGAGCTGTATTCTGCAGCGGGATAATTTCAGGCAGAGGTGTCTGTTTGTTTGTCCAAGGCTCAGAGTGGAGACAGCTGGCTTTAAACCAACGGCTTGTGTCTGTGGTTGCTTTGTCATTGCAAACACATTTGAGAGATGGGTACATAAATGCAAAGCCCAATCTAATCTGTGCTAGACTAAGGAAGAAACAATTGACTCTGTTGTAACTGAGGATGGTCTCTCATGTAAACAGGGAGGCAATGCTTGTCGTGGATAATGAGGGCCTGCAGTGAAGTAAATGGGTGTTTTGCTTTCACTTTGCAGGGCTGTGCTGTCCTGGATGCTTTTCTCCCCAGTCTCTGCACATGTATGTGCTGGCTCCTCCTCTCTTGGGTCAAGCGTAAGTTGTCTTGGCTTTATGGGCCTACGAGACCCACCCTGGGATCTGTACCATCATCTCTTATTCCCTTTAGACAATTTCAGTGCCGTCTGGAGACCTGTCCACAATGCCCCATCACCCATCTGTTAGATTTTTAGCCAAGGGTGTTTGTGCTGCCTCCCGTGCTGCTCCTTACACATGATAGGAACTCTACGCAGACAAGCTCAGTACCCCAAGAGCCTTCAGAGTCTTCCCAAAACCCTCCTTTCCTGAAGTCCTTTTCCCGGCATCTGTGAAATAATTTGACAGCAGTTACTAATCAGCAGAGAACAATTACTGCCATGCTGAATGGCTCTGCTGCATTGCTCTCTCGCTGTTCTCCCCTTGCTGTAGCCAGCTGTTGGCCTTGGTGCAAAGCCTTTCCATCTTTTCATCCTTCTTCTGTGTTTTGTACCACACCTGGCACAATTGGGTCGTAGACTCACAGACCTTTATCATATAAATAACTGGCAACTATAATAACTACACCCACAAGCTACAAGCTGTTTTGCCTAGCTCTCTGGAAGCTCAGAGTCCCACTGCTTTGAGCCTCATTCTTTTTGAGCATAGACTGTCTGCAGTGTGCTGGTCCAACACCCGCTCAGGTATTGATCACAAGTCTCTTCTCTATTGAATTTCTCTCCAGGCAAACGAATGAATTAGATTCTCTATCAAAATAGCGGAGCCCAGCAGCAAATAGAGTATATCTGGGCAAAGATCTTTCTCGGTTGTTTTGTAGCAAGCAAACAAAACTGTGAATCTTTTGTGCTTATTTAAAAAACAAAAGTTCTGGGTTGGTTTTGGAAATAGTGGCCTATGTTTTCATCTTGTATTTGTATTCTTTTCATTGAGGCTGCTGAAACTTGTGTTCATTAGTCACAGGAGTGACGCAGATTTTATGAAGGAAAACTCCTCTCCCGAGGTGGCTGTTTTACCATGCCCAAAGCTTGAGATTGTGTTCAAACCCAAAGTTCCCAGTAACTTACTATTTTCGCACCGTGGACTCGCTCTCAGACTGGAACCTGGAAGTTTCCCAAGTTGGGAAACTGAGGCAGAGGAGGGAGATGCATTCCTCCAGCACTGGTATGGACACTCCACCTCAACCTACACTGCACATGTGGAAGGTTTTTTTGCACAGTGGACAAAGGAGTCTGGGCCATTTTTGCTCCAGAACAGTGAAGTAGAAAATGACCAATTCAGAGGACATGTGCATGTGACGTGCAGCTCAATCCGGACACAACACTTACTTTCGAGATGATCTTGGGCAGCAGGCACCAAATATGAAGGAAGAAAAAGCAGTTGGTGTAACCATATAACAAGTCCTTCTCTTTGCTCACGTGAGCATTGGAGAAGGGACAGGTTAACATACCAGCACAGATAAGATGCTCCCCACGAGCACAGCAGCTGCTGCCACATGGTGTTGCTATGTGTGACTCCCAGGCCGGACACTTTGGAACAATTTTTCTTCAGCTCTAACACTTCCTCCAGCAAAAGGAAAGGTAACCCTGAACCACAGTGCTTTCTTCCCATCAACTATCCAGAAAGTGAACTGAAATGGCTACAGCAGCCACAACCTCCCAGTTCTACTGATTGATGCGAGACTAAAGTCTAGGCTGATCTGGAAGAGAAATTTCAATCCAAATACTGGTGTAATCAAGGGCAGGAGATCCTGGGATCCCTCACCAAGCTCGTGCTGTAAAGTCTGTGACTTCCTTATACATGCCCATGGCTTGTCTTTCATCATAGTGAAGTTCATTTTTTCTCCACTGGTGAAGACCTTTCAAGAGAGAGCAGAATTTTCTGTGCAGCTGTTTTCTGATGAAAATATTCCCACTGAAATCTGGGACAAAAAAATTTTCCTTTCTCACCCAGGCAAAGGAGTAGGTTTCAAACAACTACAACTGAACCTCTGCAGTTTGATCTTTCACTGCACTTTTTCCATTGTTGGTTGACAAAAAATACTTTGCTGTCCACTGAAACCCTCTATTCCTAAATAGCAAAATCACATAAAATGACAGTTTAAAGAATGGGCTCTGGTGGTACCCCTGTGAATTCTCATTGACCATTCAAAGAGTTCCTTCTCAATGTGGATTAAGCTGCAAACTCCCTCAAGGATCCTTCCCACTTCCTTTTTGGCTTTTATAAGCAGCCCGGTAAAGGCTTTCATTTTCTCAAAAGGAAAGATGCAACAACATGCCAAGCCAGTAAAGCATCTTCTTCTGTTCCAGGCAGGGTGGAAGCAAATTCCTCTGGGTTATTTACTACTTAGGGTTGTGGGTAATAAAAGCTTCTTGCAGCTAAAACAAAGCAGCGACTTTACAGAACACAAGAGTGGCTTAGAGGCTGCAGGGGTGAACACAGCTGCCCCTGGAAGATCTGCACAAACCTCCTGTATTTCCTTTAGCAAGTTATAAACTAGGAAAAAAGGAACCAAAAAAGTAGGAAGAGGATATGGTAGTAGCAGTGGGATGGCCAGTCCTCGAGCTGCAGGCATGAGCGGCCAAGGTGGAGGGGTCACATCAGGGAAGCGAGCACTGAGAGCTGCCCGTCCTGCTAGGAGTGAATGACTCACTGACTCGCTGAGCTCAGCAACCTGCTCGGGGTGGAGCGTCGCCCACCAAGAGTGTTTCGGGGCAAGTGAGAAAAATCCCCCAATTCTAGGAAGCTGAGCTTGGCAGACCTCTGAAAGAGAAGTGGTCTATAAGTGGTTAGGGTGAATCCTAATACAACTGTATTTCTGTTTCCTGACAGCTAATTATTGCAGAGCTTTGTAGCCAAGGCTTCGCTGTGATAGTGACATTGTTTAATGAGTCTCCATTTGTTTTCTTGTCATTAATATTTAAAGTATCTTCTATTCTCTATATGGCCTTTTGCCATCATAAAGGGACTCTGCTCTCAGAGATCAGGCTGAATTCTCCCTTCTTTGAGGGGAGAAATAAATGGCAGACCTGCAGAAGAATGGGCTGATTGAAAGGGAAAAAAGAAAGCAAAAGATGTTGTTTAGGAAGACCTCATTGTATTAAGCAAAATGCCTCCACCACTGAAGGCTCCAGGCAAAATGGGCAAGGGACTAACGTCAGGTTGTGGCTGTGTGTCGTGTTCCTACTGCCATGGTAAACTGAGCAGAAACTTGGAAGCCTTGGAAGTACTGTCATGGTAGGTGCTTTTCCCCGAGTCTTTCAGCTGCCTATTCAGGATACGTGCGTACATGTACGTGGGCTGCAGAGAGAAAACTGCAGTTTGTAAGGGCTTGGGAAATGTCCCACCTGCCCCTTGCCCACTCCACAGATAGGAGATAGGCTCTTTTTCTGCAGACAATACTGCTTGACATATTCCTCCGGAAAGGCTGCGTCTCCGTAGCAATTCTCTTTGGAAAAGGCAAACATGCTTTGTAAAAATGATGTCTCCCAGGCAATGCTCTTTGGAGGGGAGAAGCCCGTGCCTTACTTGGAACAAAGAAGTTCAGAGCATGAGAAAGGGATGGCAGCGCTGACCCCGGGCACTGAGGAAACATTATTGTGACACTGACGCCCCGAATCCTCCCTATCCACCGCTCACTCACAAGTGGCTTATGGAAAACATTGAGGAGGAAAATCCTGACCTGAAGAATAGTAAAAGAACCTTATACACATATGAAATACATACATACATGTATGAAACACGTACATGCACACCGTAAGATGAGGACTTAGAGGAAGCAGAGTACAATTCCCAGGGCATACACTTTCCCTAGAGATGCTGTTGTGCTCATCCTCCTGCTGACATTCTCACCGCTTCTTCTACCAAACAGGCAAATGCCACTTCACACAGAAACATAGATTCCCAGGGAAAAGTTTTTTAATTCCTGATGGTCCCCAGGCCGTACTGTGAGAGCCTTGTACTCATTCATATGAGTACACATACGTATTACACAAAGGAGTCATTCATATGGACCGCTGTGCTGTAGGCACCTACCGTGAGATGAAGCTGCTCCAGCCCTCTGTGGATGTGGACTGTGGGATCACACCACGTGGGTGATCCACACAATATGGGTGACTGGGGTGACACAGGCATGGGCCGGACTTGTGTGGATGATTTGTGTGGGCTCATAGCTTCTAGCAGACTGGTTGAGGGCATGTGTTTAGCTTTGTTTCTTTTCCTTCTTCAGTAACACTGAAATTTCTGGGAAACTTCTTTCTGCACAGACACAGATATTTTGAAACAAAGGATTTGGTCCTTCTGATTAGGCAGGTCTCTTGAAAGGAAGCCTGCAACACCATGTTTCTCAGTGGACCACCTCTGAATGATAGTCATCCTTTCTTATTTGTGCTGTGTTTTGCCCTAAAACAAAATTCAGGTGGAATTTGTGCTGCATGGGAACAGTCTTTTCATCTGGAAAGAATCTTTAAATAATTTTCCTGTTTTGAACTGGAAGAAAGAATCAAAAATCTGAATTTTTTTATCACTAACTGAGGAAGGAAAAGCTTGAATCAGTAAAAACATTGGGTCTTCAAGCTGTTTATTTCCATTTGACCTTTAAAAAACATTTGTAGTGTAAACTAAGTTACATTTCTAAGCTAGAAGTTATTCCAAACAAAAAATATTGGTTTTGTTGAAAATGATAAAATAGGCTTTCAACAGTTTTTCAACATTTTTTTCCTCCAGCAGGAGATTCATCAAATTGATCCTTTCTCACAGATATTTTTGGCTTCAACAAACTGGCATTGTGTGGGGAAGAGATATTTTGCTAGCGAGAAAGCTAGACCAGGAGTTTTAGGAACAACCACGTGTGGCTGATTTGTTGGACAGCGTAATAGTAAGGGCAGGTGACCGAAGAGTACGGGAGTGCGGCCTCTGCTGTGAATCCTCCATCAATCTGGGCAGGAAGCGCTGGTTCAATGCCATTTAAATTGTTACCTCTTATCAATAGGTCACTAAATTCTCCTAATTGTATGGTGCTCCCCATCCATCTCCCTAGCTGATGTGGAGACCGGGGGGCACTGATGTGCCATCTGCACACTAGAGCACGTTTTCTTCTCGCTCTCCCAGGCTCCATCTGTTGACACTCATGCATTACTGACACATTTCCTCCTAAATTTCTGTGACTGCAGCTTTATCCGTTAATCAGTAATTAATTTTTTATAAAATGTGCATGAGTAGAATCGTAATTTATACACTGGACCAATTCCCATCCCTCCATTTACTGGTCTGCCCTATCAGCTTTGAACGTATTGCTAGAGAGCCCCTGGGTCTTCCCGTTCTGCTCTGGAGGCCTTTGGGGGCCTTTCAGACTGTGCCGGCATGCTGGAGTGTGGTCCCCAAGGGACCCAGCCTTGCAGGCTGAGGAGGGTAACACACATAAGACCAGCATAAGAGTTTACATGCCCACTTATTAGGTTGAATTTTCTAAATTTGGAAGGATTTGTGCTTTGTCTGAATCATCTCTTGAACCTGCCTTTTATCCCTCTGTGTTCGGTCCTTGTCTTTCCAGCTCTCCTGTTCACAC
This sequence comes from Calonectris borealis, assembly GCF_964195595.1. Classification (NCBI taxonomy): domain Eukaryota; kingdom Metazoa; phylum Chordata; class Aves; order Procellariiformes; family Procellariidae; genus Calonectris; species Calonectris borealis. The sequence goes on along the minus strand of NC_134333.1, from coordinate 6,152,533 downwards.
TGGCTGGTTACAGAATCTCTCCGTGTGTGTGTCTGTATTTTGGCACATTAAGGACATTTATTTCTTTTTCGCCTAACAGTGTGTTTTAACTCACCACCTTGGTTTTCTGACCACTCCCATCCATTTGCATGAGATCTAGCTGCTGATCCGTGTTTGTAAGTAGGTCTCTGAGCAGAGCGTGGGTTTTTGGTGCACCCAGCGCAGGAGAGCGAGCTCACCGCGTGAGAAAACAGTGTTGTATCCGACCTTCCCTCTCACAGTGGAGATGTAGACAGAAATCCTGCTCTTAAACACAGGACCCAGCTGGCTGAAGCAGGAGAGGCAGCTATAGGGTGCAGGACAGCAAAGCACAAGCAGGCAGAACAGGCAGAAGTGGGGAGGGGGGACGGGGCGAGGCAGTGATTTATTTGTGGGCTGCAATGAGGGAGCTTTGTGTACAGGCCTGAAAAATCTGTCTCAAGGCTGACAAATGGGATGACAGCCCTTTCAGGCATTTGCTTTATTGCTGCTATTAGTTATTTTAGAAAAAGCATTGTAATCTGCCATTTCTCTCATGCATTATTCAATACACTTGTTCGTTTCCCGTCCCATACACACGTATTCGCACCCCCAAACACACTTAAGTATATATATATACACATGAATAAATGGACCTCTAGAATGATTTCAGGAGCAGGCTGAGAGTCAGCAAGCCCCAGTGGTGTATTATAGCCCTCTATTTCCACTGCACTTTGCCAGTGTTTAGTAATTTAGCAGGTCCATACTGCACAGAGGCTGAGGTGCAGATTTACGCTGATGTTGTCACAACTGTGGACTAGAGGAAACACCAGATCAGGGCAATAAGCTGGCTGATTTAGGATGCTGTCTCCAAGAGCGGGCAGCAACAGACAATTTGGAGTGAGGGTACTCAGCCTACACCTTACAAACCACCTGTGGATCAGCAGAACATTGTGTCTGACCCATTAGCCATTTTCTCTCATCCTCTTTCCAGGTCTGTTTAGCTCCCTCCCTGCTTCATCCTCTGACCAGGAGTAGAGCGGTCTTATGACAAAAACTGCACACAGCTCCCATCAAGTGGTGGGACACACTTCTGGTGTGGGATAGACGTGCATGTGGCTGTCAGGTCACACAGCAGGAAAGCTGTGCGGGGGAAATGGTCAGGAGAGGAGCACAAGGGCCTCTGACATACAGGAGATCAGCCTGGTGAGAAGTTATGGTCTCTCCTAGTCCTTAGGAATGGATGCTGTGTAGCTTGGGAGCCAGGTTGCATTTCAGCAGTCCCTTTGACAGAGGCAGATAGCGTGCAAGGGAAATACAACCAAGGACCCTGCCCTCTGTCCTGCTGGGCGCTGTCCCACGCTGTCCCTCAGGGACCAGCGCCCTTCACCAAAAACAAACAGAGGGAAAGCAGCCAGTGGTAACAGGCAAAGCCCTCCCCTCTCCTCCTCCCGGCTTGGTGGTGTGTGACTAATGTTCTGTGGTTCCTGCCAATGAGGATGGGTCTCCCAGGGGAAAATGGGTTCTTGTTCGCTGTGTGATTCCAAAGTGTTGTTTCCGCTACAAGCAAAAGCAAGTAGATTGGAGATGGGCTGACAGCAATGACAGCTGAGCTGAAGAGCAGGAGCAAGAGTGAACATCTTCGGAAATGGGAACTGCTAGAGAAATAATCAGAGCTGAGGATAAGAGCTTGGAAATACCTTAGAGGCAAGGAAAGATGAAGTCATATTCAGCATTACAATTCGGTGTCTTTCTGTACTGACAGCACTGTGGCAGAAAGTCACCAGGGAGGAAGCATGTTCTGTGAATGCGGTAGCAGGATGGGCTCCGAGAGGCCAGTGCTGGGCTGTGTACCTGTCCCGGGCATGGGAGCTGGTTACGCGACGCGGCTTCGTTAGCCAGGCAGTGTCACACCATCTGCAGGCATCCAGCTGAGCAGCCGTGGAGAACTTTTTAGGCAAAGCTGGCCAGAACCAGTCACAGAACAAAGCCAAGCTCTTGAAAGCACTGCAGGCACTGAGAGATACTTGATCACCATATGGCTGAAGGAATAAATTGGACCTCAGAAAATACCCCGAGGAGAACAACAGACCTCTGCCAGCATTAAAGCTCCCCAGATACATGGAAGACCACTGGCAGACGTTGAAACAGCTCTTCTTTCACTCTCTGTGAATACTGGCTGCCAACAAAAAGGCAGGCAGGCAGGTAGGCAGGAGCCTTGTTTCTGGCTCTAAAGCGCTTAACGTGCTTAGTAGTTTCCTGCTCAGTCAGACAAGGAAAGTTGGACTACAAAGTTACACTGAAAGGCTTTGATGACTACTGCACTCCACCAAAAGCAAGACATTTCAGAGACCTGTACTGGGACAATTCTCGGTAGAGTTTGTTCCTTGCTATCTATCTGTCCTTGCTGACAATTACAAGTTTCCCATTCAAGCTAGAAATCATTAGTACTGGTGATTTAAAGGAGGCGTTGTCATCATGATCCCTTCCAATGGCTGAAAAATGACTCGGGTAGCATTTGGAGAAAGGGAGAAGAATTCATCAGAGGAACTTTGTCTCATCTTCCTTTTCATTTGCTTTCATGAGCCCGGCTGTGCTTGGCAGAGAGATATGCATACAAGAGAACGGGGATGCAGAGTAAATGGCAGCCTGTCTGACTAATTGCCCTTGTTTGTAATTCACTGGCTCATGCCAACTCACTGTGAGATGAGAAAGAGCTGGGGCGACGCGAGTACTGGTGAGCCAGCCCCAGCTGCATGGATCATGTTTGCAGTTCACCACAGGCTGTTGCAACCTGTTTTCCATCCTGGCAAGAGACAGAGGCTTTGGTGAAAAGCTGCCTGGTTTCCCAAATCACAGTGCCCACAACTGCCAAATCAGATTCACTTCCACCCACGTTAGGCCTTTTGCAACATCTTTGCTAAGCCCCAGGGACCAGGTTGAGGGACATCCTTTGGCCAAGACCTTGCAGAGGATTCTGCTAGGAGCTTTGCTCACTTGCATCACCCTGCTGGAGAGGGTTAATCACCTCCCAGGAGCATTTAGTCTTTGGATATGCCTGTCCCCTCCCTTCCTCTGGCAACTGAATCCTGTCAGTGGCCCTCCACAAAGAACTGAAGGATGAGATAATTGGTCTTGACCCCATTATGGATCTTCACCCTCAGCTGGAGAGGCATAAGTCATGAGCTGAAACCACAGCTCTGCATAATGCTGAGTGAGTTAGGCTATTGCTGAAGGATGAGGGGTGTTTTATAGCTGACAGGGGCTGCTTCTGTCTCCGAGGAAGTGATGATGCATCTTGCACATGACAGGCTTTCAGCTGGCAAGCACAGAGACAGCACTTTGTAGGCTTTTCCCTGTAGGGCCCTACCAATTTCAAGGCTTCATCTGCGTTGTTCCTCGCTGCTCTCCTCTTGCCTCATCCCGACCCTGTGTGCAAAATGACAGTCCCAGCCTGAGTCCCCTCGTATGGTGTTTGTCTTCACATAGTCACCAGGGGAGCAAGGCAGCCCACCGAGGGCTGAAAGACTCTCTCCCAGTTCAATCCCACCTTCCAGCCCCAAAGCTTTCCTCTTTCTTGCCTTTTCCTGGTTTTCTATAATGCTTTCCTGGAGTAAGCACAAATATGCAGCTACTTCCAGTCCATTTTGAATTCCACTGGTATGTTTGGGCATGTAAATTATCTGTCTTCAAAATTTCCCCTAACTCTGAAGTTGACATGTGCATAAACTGAAGCATGCCAGAGAAAATCAGGACTGTCACATATGATTTCTCAGAAAACCTAATATTGCCCCTCCAGCCTGAACGGCACAGTGAATATCCAGCAGCGTCACCTCCAGAAGGAAAAGGCAAACGGATCCTTTGCTCCCTGACCCCTCCTGGCACCAAAAATGTTTTCTCCTTCTTTCTAAGTCAAAAGGTGCCATTGCCTCTTCTGTCCAGAAGAGCTTGTTACCGATGCACACAAAGGGGAGAAGGAGCAGGAAGGGTTATACAGCATGCCTAAGATCATAAAGTGCCATCCAACCTGCTGCATGTCAAAAAGAAACTAATAAGTACCATTAACTAGGAATTATTTTCTAAAAGGCTCTCCAAAGCTCAAGAAGCTCTTCAGCTCCAACCTATTATACTCTCCTGACAGCCGCGCCTCAGTTTCCTTGTTCATTAAGTGGGGAAGGAAAGCTAAATGCAGACAGCACCTGAGGGTAATTAGTTAAGCTTACAGGAGTGATCTGAACATCAAACTCACTGTATGAATTATTTATCCAAGCTAACATTTCCAGCACAATGAGAAAAATTATTTGCAAATAACTTGGTGACTCCTGGGCTACGTTCTGCTTAGCTGTCTTTGCAGGATCTTTTCATTCACTTTGGCAGAAACATTGGCAGCAGCGGATGTTTTTTTCTGGTTGGTAGTTTTTTCAGGATGTGACCTATGCCCGGTGGGACAAGCTTCATTTAATCACAAGATGAGATTTATTTTAGCTGGAAATAAAATTAGGTTGACAATCTTTTGAAATCCCCATCCAAAATGAGAATAAAATTATTGAATTGGAGGTAAGGTTGAATGCAAAATGCAATAACCTAGTCAAAAAATGTTTTGGGAGAATGCTGCAGGAATGATTTGAGCTAACATGTAATACTCCAGGAAATTCAGAGTTTGGTTAGATTTACAAGCAAGATAACAATCTGAGAGTATGGAAATAAAATTTAAGACCTCCTACAACCTTATTTCTGCCCTTGCGAATCAGACAGTCTCTAGACTTTCCATATTTGTTCCTTTAGTGCAATCACATTCATATTTCCATATATTTTGAAGTCTGGTGAGACCACACAATAAGAGAGAAAAATAACAGCAGATGACTACAGAGACATACTGTCTCACGAATATAAAGAACTCGTGGTGTCCAGTTCAAGAGTTATACTTAAAGGGAAATATTTGTTGAGCAACACTGGTTTTGAGCAACAAATTTAGAAATTTTGTCTTTTTTTCATGGACACTTATTTCCAAGGAAAAAGGCTTAACATACAGACTCCAGAGCTGGTTGTGATCTGTTTCGCTGGTTTTATTTGTCATTAATTGGAATCATTGCAAAAATCTGTGCTATCAGTTGCGGATTGTGGCCTTACAGAGAAAATAATGAAGAAAAAAATCCTAGATAAAGCTGCAACAGAAGCTCAGAATGTGATATAAGATGCTGCTAATAAGAGCAAAGTTTCTTTGTGCCAAGAAGTGGCACAGCAGAGGCGTGGACATGTATACTGCCTGTGCATATATTAACACATACAACTTTCACCAAACATGAGACCTAGACTTTTACAGATGGCAGCTTGGATATCAAGAGCTTTTTTGGAATCTTTTACCAGTTTCAGGAAGTTTCTCCACTGCTTGAATGTAGCTGGATTTGGTGGGGGATCGTTTTGTCTGTAGCCTGGTTTCCAAAGGAACATCGTTTGTGTAACGGTGGTGCACATGTGTGTGCATGTGTGTCTGTTAGTCCTCCTCCTTCACTTCTGAAGGCCTTGGCCAATTTCTGTAAAATTTGACCTCGTGGTTAAGGAATCAAAGCTATTATGGTTTAGTGGAAACAACATTCCAAGAAGATGCGCTAGTTTATGTGGTTGTAGAAGAAAAAATATTCTTAGCTCACCTCCTCATAGACACCAAAGAGTCCACACAAGAAACAGCTTTGAAAACCAGGCTTTATTCTGCTGTTCTAGGAACTACTTGCTTTCTAATCCAAAGCAAGACCCACTTTCAAATCTGAATTGCAGTGCAAGGCTTGAAGAGTATAGCAACTTCCTAGAAACCACTGGCACAGCAAAAAAAAATTACTTGCTTATATTAATAGGTTATATTTTTAGCTTAAGCATTAACTGTTCTGCTCAGTGAGCATCCACTCCTGCAGTGCATGATATTATGTATCCTCAGGACTAACGCTGAAAAATAAGAAACAAAGAAAATCTTTTCTCCACCCAAAGTGCCTGTTGAAGGACTGGCCAAACATTTTTTCATGAAAATTTTCTTAGTTTTTTAGATAAAATTTGAAGGAAGTGTCTGCTTGCCCCAAAACTGCTCAGTTTTTCTCCATGGAACCAAAGTCACAACATTTCTTTTTACACATGGATGTCCCATTTTTTTCCATTTTTTTAGGATTTCATTTCCAATATCGGATTGCAGCCAAAAAATATTAGTCTTCAATTACTGAGATTCAATTTATTCTCTTTCTGAGCACTTGGCTTAATCCAGTGCAGAAAGGTACATTAATGAACTCTCTTACAGATGAAAACAGGGAGCAGTACTTTGCATTTCATTAGCTCTTAAAAGAAAGCTGAGCAAGTTAAGCAGGGGCCAGCAATATTTTAATTAGCCTTCCAGAGACTGTCTTCTGCAAAAATAGTTCCTTTTAATTACATTTGTTAAAATGTCCTGTAGCAGGTTGACTCCTTACTTAAAGATTGCTCCACAGTGTAGTTGCTGTACCATGGGCACGCAAATAAGCCCCAGTGTTTTCCCCGGCGTTGCAGCCTCTGATAAGTCCTGTCTCCCATCCGCGGCTGAAAGTGCTCCTTGCACAAGGTTACCTCCAGGCCTGGGCTGCCTGAGCTCTTAGAAGCTCTTGAAACGCATTAATTAGCGTTTGTCTCTTTGTCGGACGGATTTTAGACATTCACCGTATGGCCTTGCTATCTATCAGGGAAATTGCTACTGGTTATGCTGGCAAAAGCAGGCCTGGCTCTAGATAAAATATATCTGGGAAATTTACGGTACAAAGCAGCATCAGTCATTTCACAGTCTTCGCCTTCGTGATGGTGCTATCGTCAGTCCCAGTATCAATCACCGAGTCTCTCTGCGGGCATGGGCTTTTCTGCCGTTTTGCTGCAGACAGCCTGCTAGCTTATTCCACCTCTGTGCTAATTACCACGCCCTCCGTTAGAGTAATTGGTTGCTTCTCAAGCTTTTGTGTGGGGATTTGGAAGAAAGTCGGCTGGTTCGGCTGGCGCGAGCGGTGCTGTTACTCGGGAAGGGCGGTGTTGGCGTCTGCCGGAGGACAGAGACCCGTGTCCGCCATTCAGCTGTGTCTGAATGATACAGAAAAAGAGCAAAGGTCCATCTGGACCTTGGAGGGCAGTAAGTTATCGATGGCCCAGGTTTATCCTGGCATGCTGTAATGGCCTCTTTCCTGTCCTCTTGCAGGGACAAGACGGATTTGCTGAAATATTTTCCTCTTAACAGTCCACAAAAGAATTACGGTTATGACGTCACATTCATCTCTTTGCCTTCGCATCTCGCATCTCCCGCGGTATGCCACCGCCTCCTGCCTTGGAAAGCAGAAGGGGATCGTGGGATTTCCTCATCTTGCTGCATGATGGCAAACACGATGTGGGCTGGGAGCCTCCCTGCAGCAAAGACTGGGGTCAAGGGACAGCCAGGCTGCAGCTTCTATACGCTCCTGCCGGGTCTTTCCAAACTGGACCACTCTGGTGTCCACTGAAGTAGCTTTGATTGCTGGCATTGCACTGTTCTGCAACAAACAATAAACTCTGTATTTTCTGGAGAAATTGCCCCCCAAAACCAATATTTAATCACCAATATTTGGCATCAATTTTCTGCCAAAAAAAAATGTCATTAGAAAATATTCCATGAGAGCTGGCAGTCCAGCTGAATTTCCATGCTGCCTCTAGCTAGCTGCCTGCTCTCATCCCTGCTGCAGCGTTGACAAAGTCCTATTTATGGAGCTCCCCAAAGACCCTGGAGTGGTGGGAGATGCACAGCACTGGGAAACTTCATCATTTACAGCTAAGTAAATGTTGCTGCAGCTGCTTTACATACACGGAGCCAGCCAGCCCACTGTACTGTGTGTGAACTGAGATGAGTCAGGGCTGTTCTCTCTTTTACCCAGGAGGTCAAAAGCCTCTTAGGGTATGCTTTCCATAGCATGAATGCAGCAAACTCCTCTCCAGCCCATTGGTCACATTCAGATCATGTCTTCACCAGATTTTCAAAGAACTTAGACCCCATATTAAACTCAACTCCTTTTTTTTCCTTCTGTCCCAACTGGCAAGAGTCGGGGATATTTGGTATTCACCAAAGCAGAGCTCTTCAAGGCCACATGTCAGTTCATTTGCAGACGGATGTTAGTTGTGTTGCTGAAGGCAGCAGTGTGGGAGTGCTTGGACTCAGCAATGAGGGCGGCATGACAACATGGATGCAGTGGGATAGTGCCGGGAGAATCGAGCAGGAGCCAGTGCTCGCTGTGAGGCATTTCACTACTACAACTTTTGCATAATGTCAGATCCTAAAGTTTCTTCTCCCACTAGTGTAGGCTCTGGATCAAAGACTCCTCATTCTAGCTCTTTGGACACTGTCAGGAACGATATTTCATCCTTCTTCCCAATCATGTAGTGGGATGTTGGCAATCAAATACTGCCACAGATGTCAACAAAGGGTAGCCTGAAGACTGTGTCATGAGATGTGGCAACATTGACAGCCATATTATGGGGGACTTATACCATGGTGAGGTATCTCCCTCAACCAGACAACATCTTGACCTTAGCAAAAGAGCATCTTTGGATCAGGAAAAATATGTGGGATGTGTCTAAAACTGTCTTCCCCACACTATCAAAGCATCTTGAAAGTGAATCTAGAGTTTTTGAGCAACTGGTATAAGGCGCTCTCTGGACACATGATACTGCTCCCAGTCATACTTCAAGTCATTAAAAGAAGCTAGAAGAGTTTAATCTAGATTTTGTAAGTTGCTGATGAAGCTGTCTCAGGGAAATTATATGACCGCTCTTTGTAGAACAAGGCAATTGTATTGCTGGGAGGGGAGATGGGTTGCAAAAAGACTATGACAACATGTTCTGTACCTGGAAGCAGTTTGAAATATGTAGGTCTTACTCTGTTGTCAAGATCTCATATGCCATTAATTTTCTCTAAGCAAAGTAAATATTGTAAGTGACATAATGGTAGGGAAAATGTCACTGTGAAGTATGGTTAATAACCATAATCAATTCTACTAAAGAAGCACTAATCAAACTTACTACCCATTGTAGCAGACCCGTTAGAAATGCAGCATAAGAGATGTCTCTACTCCTAAAACCTTACAAGAAAAATCCCACTTTCCTTGTGTGATTTCAGGGCAGCAGGAAGGTTTGGCCAGTTCTAATTCCTGCTTTAACTAAAACTTTACTATTGCTATCCCTGAATTCAATAGCGTGTGTCTAAACAAAAATTTAAAGCCAGGTTTATATGTAACAGTCTAAATAACTGAAGGGTGTTGTTTTGCCCCCCACACCTGTCCTTGGAAGATCTCTTTTCAGCCCAGCACACTCCATCACTGCGAAGGTTTTCCCTTCGCAATCTGCACAGTACCAGTGAAAGAATTAAAAGTTTCCCCGCGAGCCTTCCCATGCCCTCGGAGAGCCGGATGCGCTGTGTGCCTGCTGTGGCCAGTTCCCCAACAGCTCTGTGCTTCAAACTCTCCCAATAAAGTAACCCAGAATCAGAAATGTTTCTCAGACAACAGCAGCTAGTCCAAAATACCACTTTTCCTGGGACTCAAAATTTTCTTTTTTGTTTGGCATCCAAAGAACCACATGTTAATTTGAATGTGGGGAAAAGGCAATTCTCAGACAGCGTGCATCAAAGGACCTTTATTTCTGTTTTTCACAACTTTTTCAACAGTGGGAAACTTTTAATGAGCAGAGATTTTTTTCATTTTTTGTTCAGTTTTGAAGTTGGTTTTGAATTTTTTTTTAATGGGGAAATATGTTTCTTAACTTTTCCTTTCAGAGGTTCTGGGCAGTCTGTTTTCACAGGCCCCGACTCTACATAACAAGCCTACAATGAGTGTGTGATAGAACGGCAATATGCTGCTCAGATCACTACTGCTTCCAAAGCAAGATTCAATTTTAATCCGTGGTCCAATTTGCTGTGTCAGGATTCCAAGTCGCAGCACTGGCTTCCTTAGTGTTTCAACATGTAGTTAGAAACACTCCATCAGCTGATGTCCATTTGCAGCCTAGAAATGCCATCAACACATTTCTCGTTTTGCAAAAGCACGTGTGCCCAGTGTCAGTTTTATGGCTTTGGGGAGGGTTGTGTGTGTGGCTAATCCTGAATTTCCCCACATGCAGAAAGGCAGGAGAATCTTCTGGTTTGAATGGCTTTTGTTTGAGTTTGCAAGGACGAGCAAACAAAGAAGTGCAAAAGGAAAATCTTCAGCAGAATAGCAAAATACCACATGACAAAACCTTTTTATACAATACAGTATCTAGTGGCCTTGTGCAGAGATTAAAACCTGATTCATAGTCAAAGGGCAGAGTCTGGCTGGAAGAGGCTATATGAAGGAGGAGGAATTGATTTCTGAAGAGCTGATACATCTATTCCGTCTGCGGAGGGACAAGACTCCTGGGGGATGAGCTTCTGCCAAAGCTTCAGACAAGGGACGTGGATCTGCCCTGGCTTGGGACTGTTTTCTTCTTTTCATTGCAGTCTCGCAGTTGGAACCAAGCAGGTATAGCTAAATTTGGACCTTTTTTTCAAATCAAACCTTTTACATGTCTTTGTGTTCCTCTTATTTTGTCTTGGAAACTGGGTGGACTGTGAGTTTTACTCAGCATGTTTCTGTAACATATGAAGAAAATTCGTAAATGTATTCTTGAGGAAGGAGATCATTAAAAATTAAGCCACTTTGAAGTGCTGGATTTTTGTCTGTTTTTTCTCCTTCCAGCTTGGAAACAATTTTCTCCTGTTTTCCAGAAACTTTCCCCAGAGTCATATCTCCTTAAAAACTCCTCTGAGAAATGCCCATAGAAAATGTTGATTGCCTAAAATGGGCACTTCCCACTAGCAAAATTATCCAGTGGAAAATCCTTGCCCCATCCTGCACCATTGGCCTGATTCTGGATGGTTGTACTCCATGAGTAAACAAGTTTTCCCAGAATGAAGGATGTAGCCTTTTTAGGATGAATTTGGCCCTCTTTTATAATTAAAAAGAAAAAAAAAAAAAAGAGCTGTTGCAGTTGGCTTTGACCTCAACATGGTCCTGAGAAAGAGACAGCTTCCAAGGGCAAGAACAGCGTAAGATAAGAGGAAATTTCGCCGAAGGGCTTATGTCCTGTTTACAGGCTATAGCTTTTTGTTAGAAGTGAAGGTGTGAATGCAACCTTCATTTTCACTCTAGTTCAGCTGAAGGGAAAAAAGAAAAAAGATCTTGTTATCCAGTGTGTTTATGCAGACAGCGGTCCTTACCGGTAGAGCTGGACCTGGATCCCTGAGCTGCTCTCATTTCCCCATGCAGTCAAGAGCTTAGAAACATTTCTCCATCTGGGTGTTTCCACCTCTCCAGGTCCTCTGCGCTCTAGTGACCAGCTTGTGTGGCTTTTTCTCTCCCATTGGGATACTGGAGTTTTTAAGACTTTTGGTCTTTTCACCGAAGGCCTTAGCATTGCAGAACAGTGTGGGATAAGGGGCTATTTTGTGACGTTGGGGACATGGGGTTCTCTTGAGGGTGTTCTGTAGGTTTTGGCCTGACTAGAGGGAGGTGAACGGTGCGTGGCTACCCCGGATTCAGCAGATGTGCTCAGTGTCTTTTCTATTATTGGGCAAGATCGAATCCTTTTCCTTTGTTTCCTTTTTAACAAAAAAGGATTTCAGTAAAAAACCCACTGAATTTGATGCTCTGTGTCTTCTCTCAGTGACAAAAGGCACTGCATGATTATAACTAAGAAGGTCTCAATGGGAGCAGAGATGCTCCTGGTTTCCACAGTTCCCAGTAAGCTGTGTTATTTATTTCTGAATAAAAAGTCTCTGGAAAAGTCTTGCTCGACAAATGCTTGCTAATGAGGAATGCAGACTGCTCCCACAACTATCCTTGAGCCTCGCAGGGTAGGAACTTCGCATTTGCTTATGGCTTCTTAACTACCACTGCTGAAAGACCCAAGGGAATACAGGGAGATTCCCAGTAACTCTGCTAATGAAGAAGGAACGCATGAGCACTCTATATATTTGTTGCCTGATTACTATAGAAATAAATGAATCAGGGAAGCACATATTGAACAGTCAATTCTCTCTTATTCAGAAACCAGCACAATTTAATTAAGTCTAAATAGCACTTAGAATGGTGAATACTGAATCGATTGATGGGCCGAATACTCCGGAGAGTGTTTTATTGGAAGCTCTGTCTGATTCCCTGGATGCTTGAGCAAAAATTAAGAGAGAGATCCTTTCAAAAACCTATTCCTCTCAAGGCTACAGGCTGTTAGGTTCATTTCCAAAAATGATTTTCCTTTCAAGAGTTAATTGGTCCCCAGTCTTTCCAGAGACGTGAATATTTATTGAGTCTTAAGCCTGAATCTTTTTTAGTTCACAATGGTGTAAATTAGTAGTGATGGCACTGAAGTCACTGAGACTACATGAGAAAAGGAATCAGGACCTTAGGCCTGGGAATGATGCCACGTCTTACCGTGCATCTTCATGTCAGTGTCTCAGCTTGATCCAAATAAAAAACCGTATACACACTGCACCTGTAGAGAAAGAGCATGTATTCAGTGGCCTGTCTCATCCAGCAAGCTGTCTTGCAATGTCCTGAACATAGTATGTGTCATGACCTAATTAAAAAAAACCTGTGGTGGTGAAGCTGGCACTGAAGCACAGGTTCTCCTCTTAGTTTTGCCCACCTTGGTCTGGAGTATCTCTGCCGGGTGGGTTGTATTACAAGGTTATCAAAGTTATGAGTAGAGATCCCATTTCCTAACGGGCTTTCTCTCAGTGACTGTGCAGTTGCATCTCTTAGAGGAGCACAAAGGCTGTCTCTCCATCCACATGTGGCTTGGGAACAACTGCGCTGTAAGCTGACAAAGCAGCTGATGCTCTCAGGTGTAGCTGCTAAATGCTAACACTAACCAGTCCGCCTTCCTTTTCACAAAGTACCTTCTTCCCCTCTTGGCATTTCCAAATAGCCCTGACCACAGGGAAGTACACGGAAGCCTAGGTTAACAGATTTCAGCAAAAATCCCAAAGCAAAGAAGTTCTTTGCAAAGGATTATAGCAGGATTAGCGTCACACCCTTCAAAGAAACTCTAATAAGCAGGGAAGTGCCTGGTTCTGGTGCATCACCTAAGCCCTGCGCCAGCAGAGTCCCCCTCCCCTGAGCTGTTGCTTGTGTCCCCTGGTGACCTGCTCTCATTTTGCCATTGTACGAATGCAGGGCTTGATAGATGGGATGAAAGTGGACATCACCATATACAGCCACTGTAATTAAATCTAGTGCAGGCCCAGGGGGGAAATAAGTCTATCAAGTCCAAGCCCAGGTGCCTTTGGGCCACTCTGTTGTCTGTCCACGCTGGCTGGACATCACTCTCGACATCTGCTCTCTGCTAACAGCTAAACTCTGGGTATATTTGAGGTGGTAGCATCCAGCCTTCCGTAAGTCCATCCACACAACAGAGGGAATCTGAAGCCTCAAGGATCTTCTGTCCCAGCTGAAGGCATGCAGACATCCAGATGTGAGCTGGGCACCCTTTAGAGTCAGTGGAGAATAATTTTTAGTTGCCTAAACCATAGACCAGGGGAATCACTTATCTGGTCCTAGGTTTGAGCTAAGTCAGCACGTAAATGTTGTGACTGAGAGTTTATCTACATTTTAGTGTGGACCCAGACCCACATGAAGCTGAGACACCCCAAGAGCAGACAGATGTTTTGGAGGAAGATGTATGGTTCTCACATCAGGCAGCCGTAAGATACTGCTCTCACTACATCACACACTTCTAGCTCTTTTAATGTCTTCTTACAAAAGTTCTGCTGAACTTTTTGCATTTCCCAACTGCCTGTATTTGTCTTACAATAATTAGATTTTTTTTCCTGTTGGTCTCTTTTTCTTTTGATTTTTGCCAGAGCAATAGTAACCAACATTACCAAGGGCAATTGATTGAGTGGGAGCTCCTGAGATAGCAATTTCTTTTTTAATTAGAACATTCAATAGATCCCATTGGAAGAAAATCCGTTAATCAGTTTTTAAATTGTGCAGTGGAGAGTTACAGCAAACACAGACATGTAATATGGATGGTTTTCTGAAGGGCAGGGTTTAACTAGACGCAGGAGCAAGTGATATAGCTGGAGACTGCACAGATGTTTTTTGACTATAATGGGAAACCATAAAAAAAGAGCAGTTTGAACAGAATCAGATTTTTATTTTAAAGCTTAAAAAGGACAGAATTGTTTCTAAGACTTTTTTTCCTTTTTCTCCGGGGAAATTAAGCTGCACATTAAGCCACTGACTTATTCATAACAGAAGAAAATGAATTGTTTGAAGTAATACTTTTGTCCATTCTTTTTTGAAATGCCAGCATCAAATCCTCTTGTCCTCTCTTCTCAGGTGCAGAATTGGTAACAATATTGTGTTTTAATAAACAGCATACTGTTTCCGATCCAGTAATTATGCTCATTTTGCACACAGTATTCCTTTCCTATTGCTCAATCATTCAGTCTTTAGCTACCACTTCTTTCTGAGTCTAGATCGATTTTGTTCTTCATAACAAAAGAAATCACTGTGTTACATTGCAGTTCTTTGTGCTGCTCCAAGCCACAGTTCAACAACTGCAAGTTGCTTTTCATGGGATTTAGCAAAAGTCCTAATTATAAACCTACTCTTGTAAGTTTAGAATTAAGGGAATGCTAATGTTCTTGTAAGTTTAGCATTACAAATAGGGAAACCGAGGCACCAAGCACACATCAACCAGATTCCTCCAGCTAGAGCAGGGACTCCAGATAGATTTATTGAAGTCTCAAGCTGACACATGGCCATGGAGATCTCTGTCTCTCTCTTCCACATCAAATGCTCACATAATTCATGTGTTTAATGCAAAGCTTTTAAAAGTGGTTCTAATGAATAGTTCATTTTAATAATGCATGTGTTCCTGCCTGCGTAAGATACTGTTTTATAAACAAGAAGGTGAAGCTGTAGTAGGAGCAATTATTTTAAAAAATCACGTGAGCAAGTGTTTCTTTTGGTTCCAGCAAGGGAAAAAATAAAGAGGATGAGAAAGGATCATCTAATCTGACCATTAATTAAGTTTTGGAGAAGCTTATTAACTGCTTAGTGACCCATTTACTTGAGGGCAAAGCCCAGATGAAGAACTTCTATTATAATATAATGAGAGTCAAAGTGGATGGTAAAGTCATATTGAATATTTGTTAGCTGTGACTCCAAGCAACTGCCCGGGATCTAAGGGAAGCAGCAACCTTCCCCAACCAGAGAATGATACAGTGGAAAAATTCACAAGGTGTAAGAGGATATTTTTCCAAACTTTCTGGAGATTTCACTTGAGAATATAAGGACTGTCAAATTAGATTAGACCTAAGATCCATCAAGACCATTACTGCAGCTCAGAGAGGCTACGCTTCATCATCAACAAACGAATGGGAAATAATCTGTTTTCCACTTTCTTAATCCTTTACAACCGACAACTGATTCGAGATGTGGAGTTACTCTGACTTCTGATATCTTGTCTGTCATTAACTATTACAATTCTGGCTATTCTCACTGTTCATGTAAAGATCAGTCCCTCTCTGGCTTCATACAACTTCCCAAGGCAATGCGGTCCGCCAAATCCAAATGCCAAATCCACGTTGCATGTTCCTCAGGGTGCGGACATGTGCTCACAGGACACACACGCACAGACATGCACGCAGTCGTGGCTGGGATGGTTCATTCACCTGAGTTTGGGATCCCTTCCTCCTTGCAATAGCTAAAGCCACAGTAATGTTTGCTAAGAATCATTTCCCGGTCAGCAATAATAAACTCTCCCCGGCTCATAACTTATTTACATTACGTAGTCTCCTGAAGGGATGTAGGAAATGCATCAAATGTTTTAGGGTTGTTGGGAGTTTTGGGCTTATTCTTTTTAATAGGACTACTTTTTTCTTTCCTGCAAGCTAAGCAAGGGTTCCCAGAGCCAAGTGCAACTCTGTGGGTCTGGAGAGGAGAGTAAAAATTGGAAGTGATAAATGCTGGGAATTAAAAGTGATCTGAAGCTGCTGTCACATTACAATGCAATTTTCAGGTACAATATCTCATATTCTGCAAGATTTGGACATAGGTTGCATGCACCGTTGGAAAGGGAGTACTCACCCCCTATGCCAGGCACATAAAGCAGTGGCTCCGCACGGGGAGTGTTTGCAAGATCCAATAATAAATAATAATAATAGGACTTTAAATATGTCACTAAGCAGGGCTGAAAAATGCCTGTTATATATTGCAGACCAGTGCTCCTGGAGAGTTTCCTCCTGGGGTGAGGAAGGCAGGATTTTTTGTGGCTTATTTGAGGAAAAGCAGAGGAAAATTGTCTGAAGGTTGTGGGGGAGCTGCCAGTGGCCAGGCAGTGCCGGCGGAGGGGAGGGCAGGGGCTGGCAAGGCTGTTGTGAGGTGCCAGTTCATCACACCGTAACCCAAAAGGTCTGAGCGCAGGGGGAGATATATAATGCAAGACTCAGGAAGAGCTTTGTATTATTTCTATAGCAACATATAAAGCATCTGGGATTAGAAAGTAGGCAGCCTGGGCTCTGGAAGAGGAGCCAAACTACAGTCTTTGACTTTACTATCAATCCCTACTTGATATATTCGCTATACCCACTTCTTTCCCAGGGAAGGCTTAACAAAACAGCGTGGCTTGGGCATGGAGAATTGGCTCCTTGCACTGCTCTCCCTGATCACTCAAGCTAATGATCACTCTGCAGTGCATAATATTTTTTCAATCTGATTTAAGAGGAAATTCAATTGATCATCACTTTCTGCCCAGACTTCTTAGTTCTCGGCGCAAACTCGAGGCTGCTTTGCATTCCAGACAGGTTCATACTGCATTGAGCCAACCTACGGGAAATTAATTCAGTACAATTTTTAAAGTGCACTAGGTTAAGTCTGACATGCCTTTCATCTAGTAGGACACAATGTGCAGTGTCTTGCATGTCACCCTTATGGAGGCAAAAAGGGGATGAGGCAATGTATGGCTGGAAAAATAAGATAATCATTGACACATGTTTCAGGTTTATTCTTCCAGATCTCATTAATGATGTATTTTGGAGCTATTGATAAAGAGACAGGGAAACATCCATATAGATACATTGTTTGCAGATAAGAGAATATGGCTGGTCCTGCTGACAATTTACTGCTGAAGCTGAGAAGCTGCTGAAATTCAGGAAAGCTCGGTCTGGCTGTATGCAAACATTACAGATGTGTCGCACAGAAAGCAATAGTCATATGCGGTGTGCAAGGGGGGCAATTGCAATGTGAGGAAGATGAAGGAGCCGGGAAGGGAACACTCCTCAGGTGATGAAGGGAAGCACCAGAAAAAGCTTACTGCAAAATGTTTTACCACTGCTCTGCCCATTGCCTGCAGAAAGTGCAACCTCTGCCTGGTGGCTGCCTGTATTCTACGGCGAGCCCAAAAATACTGCCCTACAGTCCACTCCACCTCTCCTTCCTCCTCTCCTGTCTCTTCTCAATAACCCCTGCTGTGCCTTCGAGCGAGGTCCCTGCAAACTCTCCATCGCTCCTACTCTCCTCAACTTGCTCACTGCTGGTTACCCACCCTGGGTTTCTTCGGGGCTCCTTATCTTCAGAAAGAAATGCAGAGAGGCTCAATGGTGTGCGGCGAGGAGCGATGCCTTTCTAGAGACCTGCAGAGGTAATGAATGCTCCAAGGTACTATGGACTCAAAACCCAAAGTCTTTATTCAGGTAAAATTTCCCAGCGGAGTGTGAATCTTGAGACTGTGAGAGGAAGGGACTTGCCTGAGACTAAGTAAGTGGGTAAAGTGCAGAGACCTCAGTTCAGCAGAGAATTTAGCCTATGCTGTCAAGCCAGGAAAATCAATATGATGATGGTACATGTGGCTGAGAACTTGCTGAATTGGGGCCAATCCCCTACACTTGGTGCCGAGGTGGATGCTAGCACTTTGAATTGCATTAGGGAGCAGCTTGAGAGCAAGAGAAGATTTGAGAGTACGGAAGTATTACAAAAGGCTGGAATTTTTTGTTGCCTCTGTGGAAAACAAGCCCCCAAACACCTCCCCTCTTCATAGTATTTCCTTTGACATTTGCAGCTGTGTCAATTTTTGTTGAAACCCAGTCTTTTCAAAAAATAACAAAAAAACCCAATCCAAGTATGTGTTGGGTTGAAAATGAATGATTTTGATGAGCTGTGGGAGTAGAGAAGTCAATTTTCCAACAGAAATAAATTCCCACTGGTCTGGAGGAAGACTAACACATTCTGTCGAAACTTATTTGTTTTTTTCTTTAATTCCATCAAAAAACCCACCCAAATCTGCTGAAAAGCTCTCCTTGTGTCATGCTAAAACATGTTTCTTATTAAAGTGGCAGCTGAACTCTGTACAGGCTTGAGGGCCAAGGTAGGGGAGGATTTCCCAAAGTGACAAGGAGGGATTGCAGCTGCGTGTGCTTCAGGGCTATGAGGGTACAGATCTTTGCCTCTGCATTGCTGCTCAACATGTTTCCAGGGGTCTGTGGCCCTCATCTAAAACACTGAAACCCTTTCTTGCAGTAATTCAGCTGGCAGGTGACAAAAACAGGAAGGGAAAGCCAAATGTTCCAAATGCAGAGGAGGAATACTGGTTCAGTACTTTCTTCCCAGCCAGCACAGATCACCCAGGGCTTTGTCGATCTGTCAGCCCCGGGGATGGTGCATAATTCACAACAATAATTTCTCTGGTAGCTGAAATTTGCTCTGGACTGCAATTTCTTCCAGTTCATTCCTTCCTTGTGTTTGAATCATGTTTGTAGTCTGCAGTATTCAAAACCTGAGCTCTGCTGCTGAGCTATGATTGCTCTGATAAGCCCGAGGTATCATTTCTGATCCGTGGCTGGGAGTGCATGCTATCCATTTTCAGAGTGAATATTTGGCTGCAAAAATTTGCAATGCATCGTTCACACATGCTGATTTCCAGCAGAACCGGCTGCTTCAGCTAAAAATTTCAGCCCCCAACCAAAGCAAGAGCAGCTCCACTTTGGGGCAAACCTTACCAGGATGTGCTTTTCATTTCATTCCTCCCTGGTCCCCTGGGAAGGAGGGTGAGGTGCCATCTGAAGGGCTGGCTGGAGCTAAGCCTGGGAGGAATGAAATGTCACCAAGCCTTGGTTTACAGACGGGGAAACTGAGGCACGGGGTGATGTGCTGGAAATCCAGCAGAGAACCAGGGCTAGTAGAATCGCTAACATTATCCTGATGTGCTATGCGTGCCGCTGCCCTGCCTCCTTGCTGGGGTCCCACAAGCACCCGCTTGTGAGTCTTGGGGAGCAGAAGGCTTTGGCTTTCCTGCCTCCCGCCAGCCCGAAGACACAGCCTTTCAAGTTGAGCAACTGAGGCCCTGAAGGCCTTTCCTCTGCTTTGAACCACCACAGCAATCACGAGAAAAGGCTTTGTGAAGGCTTTTTTTTTCCTCTTTTTTTCCACTTGTAAAATTAGCTTTTCATGAAAGAAGGCAGCATCTCCTTGCCACCCACTAAGATACGTATCCTTAGGTAATGGCAGAACCAGTGCTGGGCAAGGGAGGGGAGAAGCGAGATCTGCCCCCACCACCCCATCAGAGGCGTGAAAGCTTTCATCTGTCAACGCGGAGATTCCACCTGGGATCCTGCAGTGACAAATCATTGTCACTAGGATAATCAAGCTGCAGAGACAGGGTCATTTATCATGGCTCTTTGCTAAATAAAGCACTTCCCTCCCTCCTGCCTGGCTCTTGCAAGGCTAAGGGGGCTGCGCTGTCTGGGCACATACCGGCAGAGGTCCCCATGTCCCCACCGCTGTCAATCAAAGCCTAAATTACCCAGGGATGTCAGAGGTGGGAAGTGTACATGGGCCTGCAGCATCCTTCCAGGCACCCTTTGCCAGGGAAATAGAAAAGCCAGCCAGCCAGCATAAAGGCACTTATTGCTCTTCACCTCTCCTGAATGCTAAGCCAGATTTGCAGGATTCACCAAACCTGCATCCGTGAGCTGGGTACCTCACCTTGCTGGTCCTTTTGCGCTTAAAATGGGAAACATATTTGATTGGAACTGGCAGCTGATAAGGCCAACCTGGTAGGTAGTAGCTACAGTGGGGTTTGAGAGACTGGTGCTCATTTCCCCAATGCCCAGCTCAACCTTACCCAATCAAAATGCTCATGGCTCAATTTGATGCCTAAATCTCAACTGCAGAAGAATCAGATTCCTGGACTAGGATTCAGGACAACTTGCTTGCCCAGTGGAAGCCATCAGCTTGCATCTCTTCTGGCTGAAGGTTTCACTTGCGTTCGCAATGAAGCCATACAACGTAAGTCCAATCACTCACAGCAGTTCAGCTGGAGGTGGTAACTCATTAAGACCCAATAATTGCTTAAACTTTTATCTATGTGCTGCAGCAGAAGCCCTGGGTTGAGATGTGGGTTTGAATTTGCTTTTAGGTCTTGGGGAAGCTTTGCAGCAGTCAGAGGTAGTTGTGGATGTCTGATACAGAGCCTGGTTCAAGCAGGACCGCATGGCTCAGCGCTCTGTTGTGTGTGAGGGTCTCACACGTAGGACAACAGAAGTCAGCTTTGCTCTGGCCAGCCAGGCTGCCTCTCCCTGCTGAAACGGAAGGCTGGGGTTAAAGAGTGATACTGTAAGTTGTTTTTTCTCTTTAATAGAGCGAGGTGAGCTCTCTGAAGCAAAGCACTTACTGAGTCCTTTCTGCCACTTTCTCTGATCATGGCAAATGACTTCTCCTTTTCACTGACGTGTTCACAAGCTTCTGTTATTTTGAAGTGTGGCTGCTGGGAATGTATTTCAGGCTGTAGATTTTCTCACAACTTCTTTCCTGAGGCTTCCAGTTCTCCCTGTTCATCTCTCCACTGTTCTCACGGTGTGATTGATCTCTTAAGTCGATATACTGTTTCTCCTTGGTGACTGGCACACTCCTGTGCAAAAGTATACAGACTGTGAAGCTCAATAGGCCAGCTACTGAGCTAGGAAAAAAATAATGATTTTGATTTGATAATGATTTTCTCTATCTAAGTAATTTTTAAATTTAAGGTAGATGTTTATTTACAAGCTGCCTGTTCTTTATTTTCACTTTTTTAGTTGAAAATTGCTGGTGTGTAGCAAAAAGTGTACTTTCTGTCAGATCATAAATCCTAAAAAGAGTAGAGAAGGCAGTTAAAGAAACAAGTACATTTCCCTGCTAAGAGACTCTGGCTACCTACATGCTAATATTTTACTTGCTAATATGAAGTGCTGCTCGCATCAGTGAAGTTACCAGCTGATGCCTTGGACTCATAAATTTTACAGAACTTTGTCCTGATTTCGGTTCCCCCCTTGCAAGCTGTGAGTGCCATCTCCCAGCCATGGGTGTGCGTGTTGTGGCTCTCCTCTCAGCAGCGTGGCTGGGACCCCTTGACACTCACCGGGGAGAGAAATGAGAGCTTCTAAGCTATGTTCAGTCCCATTCCCAGGTAGACATTGAATGTGGAGAGCCTGGAAATTAGATGGGGTTGAGCCCATTCCCTAAAGTTTTATGTGATTAATTTATTTGTGGTTGGACCCTGGGCCTTGAAGATGCCCCATCTGCCTGGTATCAGGGACACAGCATCAACCCCAAAGATGTTGTCCCTTCTGAGGGTCTCACCCCAAGGCAGCTTGATGTAAAGCGGGGTTGGGTCCCTTCTCCAAAGTCTCAGTTACTGCCTGGAGCTGGAGAGAGGGTTTCCTTTGCAGACAGGCCTTGGATCTGAGCCAGCCCAGCCATTCTGAACTCCTGTAATTAGTCAAGATATGAAGGTGAATTATTTTCTGACAAAAGATGTAGGCAGACAGGATTTTTAAGGCTTCATTAGTCCAGACCCTGCCAGGGCCAGTCTTCTCAGCTCAGTGGCCTGAGCCTGTGATGGAGAGCAGATTCTGATATGTATAATTAACAAGCACTGAATAATTTGACAGATTGGAAAAACATTTCAATATCTGTTCCAACAGGGGAGGTGATTGGCATTTCTGTGTTACTTCCCTGCTAAGAAACTTTCCAGAAGAGATGTCAACAGTGCGCAGTAATGAGCCCGAGGTGATTTGGGGGCCCTTGCAAAACGTGATGTACACCTCCACGCTGGCGGTGGCCAGGGTATGGAGGGGGCTAACCCCCCGGGTTTAATAACGTTGCTTAAGGTTGGCATGGGGCTGGGAGCACCTTCCCGTGATCGTATTCCCATAGTTCCTGCAGAGTTTGCGATGAGGAACTGGCTGTGACTCCCTGTAAGTCAGGATACACCTCTGACTCGCTCTGTGCCTCAGTTTACCCCTTTACTAAATGATTAGCTGAGCAGTGGTGGACCCTACCTGTGTGCCACACCTTCCAGACTGAATTCACTACACACATAGAAAACATCAGGGCTGGCTTCTTATCTGCTGGAGATATCTCAGACCAGGAGAGATTTTCCCAGCCCCACAGTCATTTAATCATACTTGCAGAAATCCTCTGCTCAATCTCCTCCTCCTCTTTCTCTCTGTCATTATCGATATTTCCATTTGATGGCAAGCTGGAGTTTTCCAGCGAGGCAGAGCCATCCTGTGTGCGTGCAGCATACACGTACACAGCCTGCACTGGGGACAGGGGACGGAAAGAGCTGCTCCTTCCCTGATACACAGATTTTCTTCGATCCAAGCAGGAAAGGAAAGGTCTTCCTGATATACAAACTCCAAAGAAATCCTGCCTTTACATCCTATTATTGAGACAGTCTCATTATCCAGTAAAAAAACTGGCTGGAAATCTGCCTTTGAATATTCTTTTCCCCTTCGAAATCTTTGGACAAGATAGGCATTTTCCCGGGAAATTGTTTTTTGTAGGACTTCATTGCAAACTCAATGGGAGCTCAGGAAAAGAGGTGAACTGTCCCAACTCTCTGTCCTTCTGCCCTCCTTGTTGTTCTGCTCTTCTCTCATTTCTTCCAGCACATATCTGGGAGTAGTCCACAGCTTTATATTTAACACGTTTGTGTGTGTGTGTGCAGGCGGCAGAGACCAGCCATCCCGCAGCACCTGTAGCCCAAGTCCCCCGGTTCCTTCCACCAGTTCTCCCATCCTTATAAATCTAATCACACAAGCCAGGTAATTGGGATAAAGGCTCTTCAGTTCCTTTTCCACATGACACTCTAGGTTCTCTAATTAAGGCAGGTTTCTTTCCTACCTTGTTCCCTTTACCCAGTAATCCTTGGAAGCACTATGGTAGGCACTGAATTAAAATGTCCCTTGAACAGAGGCATTATAATTTATATTCTGTTTGGGTGCTTAGGCTTCATGTTGGGTCATTTCAAAACAAACCCTGGAGAGTTTCGTTAACTGAAACAACAGAAAGAATTTCCCTTTCTGCTTTCTTTTTTTTTCTTCTTCAGCTGAAATTTCTAGCCAATGCTGATCCAGACTCTTCAGGCCCACGGCAGCTGCCTTTCTCAGGTCGGGGCCAAAGGCAGTATTCACCAAGGCATGCAGTGAAACAAAAATAAAAAAGAAATTACTTAGTTCTACCTTCTGTCTTCCCCCGAGCCATTCATTTTCATCCCACCCATCTTGCCCTGAGCTGACCTAAGTTCAGAGGAAACCATATTCCTTTTTCCTGGCGTATCGGGGTCTCTGTGGTCTGGCTTCACCCACCAGCTTGCATTTTCCCCCTGCTCTGGTCCAGCGACTGTGGGCTGCCTGGTGAAGAAACAGAGATGATGAATTGTTGAAAATGAGAAGCACGAGCCCCTCCAGTGCTGTGAGGAAGCGTCTGGGTCTGCTCTGGGAGGAGTCACAAAGCTCACGTGTCCGGGAGAGACATGATCTAACTCTGTCTCCACGGCATATGAGGGGGAAGGGAGCGTGATGGGACACGAGACCTTCATGTCTTTCAGACATCGCCTTCAATAGCAAATTGTGAAAACAAACATTAGCTTCATGATGCGAGGCTAGTTCTTGCTTCACACGCTCTCATTAATGTAATCAGAAAATGTGCTGTTGCAAGGCTTTCTCTGGCTCGCTCTACAATACTTGGATGCGTTATAATCTATTGAATTTCTCCTCGCTGAATCTCTGAAGTGGGGTGCTCTACTTATCCTACTTACCACCTTTTCCCAGCCCCATGGAGGTAGCAGTACTGTGCAGCACTGCAAGCTTTCATGTCGCCTGTGTGTGCAATGGAAACATCTACGCTGTACCTCGGTGGCAAGGTCGCCTTCATGATTGATGGTCCATGGGGTTGAAGTTGCGACTCACCAGACCAAGCGTGGTGAGCGAGCAAAGGCTCCCAGACCTGGCTACAATTTCACTAACCAGTTCCTGGCTCCCACTAAAGTCCCTCTCTCAGTGGGAATCAGACAGCAAACCCCTCATGCATGAAAACCTCGTCCTCTGCAAATCCAACACCGATCCCTGCCTCACTGATAAAAGCCTGAACTGGCTCCCCTAACTACCAACACCTGCATACCGCAACACAAAAAGCAGTAATGGGCCTTTTCCTTGCCTTGTGCTCCATGCATCGCTCCTGGGAGATTTTCAGGGTTTCTTGGCTGCTGTGGGAGGTGAGGCTGGTCACAGCCATTGTTCCCATAGAAATGGACAAAACGCTCTGGAATAGCCATCAGTGAGTCACTTATTTTCCTGAATATGCCACAGTAATGCATTTGCGCTTTTTAGGAAGGTTAATGTGATGGTCTAGCTAGCGAGGAAGGGCCCGCTACTGATCCCAGCGCAGCGGGGGGGCACCCAGAGATGTCTCTCCCTTCTCATCACTTCCACGCAGAGGGTGACAGCAGTGCTGATCTCTCTCTGATTTCAGTGCAATGATGAAAACCTATAGCCAGAAGTGCCTCCGGTGTCTGCGGATGGGTGGCGATAATTGTGCTTGAGGACAGTGAGCAATGGAGACACTTAAACGCGGGGTCATCTAGGAAATTACAACCCGGGGGTGTTTCTGAATGCTCCTCGCTGCAGAGGAAGAGAGAACTGTCATCTCATAAAACACATGAGGTTTCTCGGTGAAATAGCACTTCTTTGCTTCGGTGTGGATATTAGCAACTTCTGAATGAGAAAGGAAAAATAAGAGATTGCCAACAGCGCTGTATGAGGAAGGGTTTGGGGTGCAGCTCTGAGCAGTAATGCAGAACTCAAGGGTTATTTTCCTTGTTCAATGGTGAACTCACAGTGATACCTCGTGCAAGAGACTTGTGCTGATCCCTGACTTGCAAAGCTTGAGTAGAAAAGAATTGTGATGGGGTCCATGATAGGAGGTGGGAGGAATCTCTGCTTTTGGCTTATCTAACCAACCATGTCGCAAATACCCCAGTGGTGAAGCACTTCCACAGACTCCCTGCTGCCTGTGCAACCCGTAAGAGGTGCCCCACTCACTCTGGATGCACAAGGGCTATGGAAAAACAGAAGAGACACTTTTACTCCTCATTTACCTCCAGAAATCCATCTCTTGCTCCTGCTGGAGCAGTTATCCAGGAGGACACACTCTGTGCTGCTCAACCCAGGACCAATAGTTACAGTCACTGCTGGTTTCCCAGTGCTGTGCTCATTTTCCACCATAGGGATGGCTGCTGTTCCAGCCCATTTGGTTTAAAGGCTGAGACTGTTTTCACACCTAGCCCTGGTGATGCGCCCTGCCGTGAGAGCTCCTGGCTGATCGCCCCTCTGCTCCGTCGTGGTCCAGGCGAACTATTCCCCACTCCTTGGTTGAGTCAGTGACTGTTGCAGTTTAGTGAGCATCCCCAAGAAAAGGCATTCCCTGCCAGGCCATCCCGGCGGAGACTTTCTAAGCAATCCCTCTTAGAGCTAGTTGGCAACTTTTCAGCCAACCCTTTTTTTTTACACAGCAATAAATGGTGCTTTGATGAGTGAGACCATTTTTCAAAAAAATAGAATTAAGTCCTTTCAGTGAAGCTTTTGGGATTTGGATTGAACTTGTGGGTAGAGAGCTATGAACTTACTTGGCAATGGTCAGGAGACAGCGTGAGCAGCTGCCGGGGGTATCTGTTTAAAGACGTGCTGCCGTAGAGGCAGGGTATGAACCTGAATCAAGACTTTTCTGGTGGAATGACCTGACTGCTGGGCTCTCCTCAGGCAGGTGAACAGCTTCTTTCTTTCGAGCTTTTTGATCAAAGTTTTGAAGGGTCCTGTTTTCACATCGGCGGGGAGTGAAAATGAAAGTGTAAATCCTCACAATACTTTGCAAAGGGCAATTCTCGTTTCCCAGCCATTCCCTGCTGAGGTGGATCGGAGGGGTCCCCGTGCGGAGGAGGAGAGCTGCGTTTCTGTGTGCCGGGGCCACCCCTGCCGCGCTGCCCCCCTGCCCAAGCCACCGCGGGTGGGCAGGGCTGCAGGGTGAACTGCTTTGGGGGGATCACGATAGGGAGTGATTTACGGTGAGCACAGGCTTGCAGCTTTTGAAGGAAAGGAGAATGGGAGGGATCTGATGGAAAAAGTTGGTGTGAGGTGAGTGGGATATCTACCGATGGGACAGTGGTTCAAGGCAGTCATCTCGAGTAGCATGGGGAGGGTCACCCCACCACCCTGAGCAGAGAATAAAAACTAGTATGTCTCTATATCAAGGGAGTGGCTGTTCTTCATGTAAAGAAAAGCAATATAAAGACTCTGGCTAAAGGACAAAGTTACTTTTGAAAACAAGGACAATTATCTTTAATTGTTTATTATTTACCACTAATGATTTGTCCTTATCCTGTTAAAAAAAAGCTTGAGACATCAAATTGAGAAGCGGAAATAATGCCACAATAAATGGATGAGAAATTGTAGTGAAGATTAATGATTAGTAAATAAATGAGTAACACCTTAGTGTTCACATATCCTGGTTAACAAGTGTAAGTAATGAGTAAACTTGTAAAAATCAAACTGTGGGTTTTTTGCGACACAGTAATTAAAAAAAGAAGAGTCAAACAGTTGGTTAATTTATATGCAATAAATAAATGAATCAGTTCTATTTTATCCAGTGGAATAAAAGCAAACAAGAGAAAGAAGTTATATCTGTGCACATAGCATTGTTTTCAAACCTCAGCTGTTACAAACCAGAAAATATTTGCAATGGGGAGAATGATTTGAGAAATTAAATCGGAGTGGGAGGGGAGGTCTGCAGTACTGCCATTTTACTGATATTAGCAAAGCCCGTCAGTATTTTGTGTTGGTCGTGGGGAGCGGTGCTCTGAACAGAAAGAAATGAGAATGGCACAGGAAGACATCACCTGGAGAATAAATTATTGCTTCATTGTCTCCTACAACGCTTCTAACATGCCCACTGAGAAAGGGGAATATGAACTACAAAATCAACCATCATAACCAGGAACGGGGGGGCATTATTATCTCTGTGTCCAATTTGAGTTAAACATGGGGGTGATTTGTTGGGAAAGATGGTCTTGGCTCAGGTATGGATGCCTCAGGGAGCCTTCCAGCCCAGGCAGGCATCACTCAGACACAGGAACTTTGAACAAGATGCCTGGTTTGCAATAGCTTTTGTGGCATTGGCACCTTACAGTCCTTGTTTATAGTGGGAGTATTTAGTCCGAAGACCCTCCACTAATGCAGTCCTCACCACCTGAAAGCAAGTATTTAATTCCTAGTTAGAAATGGTTAGATTTTTTAGACTGAAATCCCAGCCTAGGCTCCCCAGATCGCACCCGCGGGAGGGTTGTGCTCTTTGGGCATCGCTTTTCTCAGTGCACCGACTCTCCAGTTTCAATCCCAGCAAAAGCAATATCCTGCTGGCACTAAGTTCATTAATGAAGTGGACCCATCATGTGGCTACTGCATAAGGTACTTGGCAACTTGTTAAATCATCTGAGATACATGCAGATCCCAGTGCCATTAGCTCCGTGCACAAAGCCGAAGAAAGCCGTCTGAGGAGGTGTGAAAGGCGGTGACAGAAGGATGGCAAATTCCAGACTGTGGAGCATCTCTCCTGGGCAGCCACAGAGAACTGCATTTTTATCCACTCCTTGAACAGTGCTGTGCCACGAAAAAAATAATCTGACATCAGAGATATCATAACAGTCTTATTGACAGGCTGCTCTGTACTGGCCCGTGCGTGCTCCTTACCAGTACCTGCACCAGTTTGTTGCACAGACTATCGAGATGTTCCCCGTTACTTTTGTCCTGCTGCCTGGCTGTGTTGTCCAGTTTGGCAGATTCTTTCTTCTCCCTGATATGTTTTCTGTGAAGCAGGAGCAGATTGTAATAACAACAGACAGCAGACCTGGCAGCTATGTCAGCTCTCTAGTTTTGTCCAGTAAAAAGAGCAGTAATTGCTCATCTCAGCTAACAGACTGACAAACCTGAATGTTTTCTTATCTTAAAAATTCTGTTGTGAAAGCAAGAGGCATTAAGGGTTATTGTTCATAATGAAGCCTTAATGCTCTGCTTTTTCATGCTTGTGCATGTTTCTCTTCTTCTGTGTCTTTAATAAAAGATTATGGTTTGTTACAGGTTTGTAACAAAATCCAAGGATTTTGCTTTGGAACTAAGTGGGTCAAAGCCTTTGAATGCAACATGCTTGGACCTTGACTGTCTAGGGGCAGGCTCCTCAGACAGGTCCCCCCGCACTCCCAACCCTCAAATCCAGGCAGACTGGAGCCTTCAGCCTCTGTCATGGAGGGGTTCTCTGAGCCGCACACGAGCTGCACAGTTTGCTCCCCTCTGATGCCCACTGATGCTACCGCCCTTCTCCTTCCCAGACATCCCATTCCCAGTAAAGAAAGAGATCCTGAGCCCTGCCTCAGTGAGGCTGTGCGCAAAGGTGCGGTTTCTACAAAGCATTGTTCTCCAAATAAAACCATTTTGTCAAAACCCAGAGTGCTGTCCTACAAATCCTTTGGATTTGCTCAGCCCCTTTGCTCCCTCGCAGCAACAACACAATCCTTCATGTCCAGATGTGGATCTCCCATTTTCTTCTTTTCTTTGTTGCAGCACATGCACCTGCAACCATCTTTCTGCAGTTACAAGTGTGGCAAATAGACTGAGCAGTTTCACTCTCAATGGCAGAGAAATTCTCCTCGTTTTGTGCTGCCTGTATTGCCCATGCCCCAAATTCCCATTCTTGCCTCTTGTGAAGGGGCAGCGAGAAGGAGCTGTGGGGACGAGAGAGGCAGGAGGAGTTAGAGGGCTGTTCAAGGGCCCCAGCATAGGAGAAAATGCTCCAGGCATGCAAAAATGAAGACTAATTAAAACTAATGAGGATTATTTTTATCTCTTTAAACAATTGTACGATCACATTTTAATTAAAATAATTTTAAAACGTTTCTTTTTTTTTTGGTAATTTTGCTAATGTATATACTCATGCACTTATCAAAAATAGACAAAGAGACTGGAATGACTTTTCTTTTTCCTAAAAGGCTTTTAGTGGCAGTAAATTAAGATATATGTATATATGTAAGGATTATAGGCACAAAGACAGCACTGAGTTATAGAAGGCTCTGTCTGGGTGAGATTTTTTTTTTCTTGCCAGCATTTAACTAGGTTTTGATATTGTAAAGACATTCTTGCATGTAAAGCTCTTTGCAGCTGGTAGAAATCTTCATTGAAAAATAATTGGAAGCCTTGATCCACTGAGGGAGGGCGCTGGGTTTCTTGGATGCTCTTTGCACGTATCCCGGCTCTTTTTGAGAGTTTCTATGCCCTGTATGGAGGCTAAATTACTGCTATTATTCCTTCTCTGTTGTTTGGGTAGGTGCAGGTGCCCGTAGGAGATCTGGGGTTTGGGGTGGAAGGAGTAGTTCAGGAAGGATGACTGAGGTGGAGAG
Source organism: Calonectris borealis (assembly GCF_964195595.1). Lineage (NCBI taxonomy): Eukaryota > Metazoa > Chordata > Aves > Procellariiformes > Procellariidae > Calonectris > Calonectris borealis. The sequence continues at coordinate 6,122,731 of NC_134333.1, read as the reverse complement.
AAAGGGGAAACCAGTGGAGAAATAAGAGTGGAGGAAGTGAAATTTCTATCTGGCAATGGCTAAAAGATCACATATGTTAAGGCTGAGGAGAAGAGAGGAGGTACCTTCATCTGTTCAGCTATGGAGGGGTCCAGAATCCAGGGAAGCTTTTTCCATGCCAGCAACCACTGTTGTCTGATGCATTTTTCAGCTCTCTTCTGGGTGCTGACATTGAATCCACCGACCTGTCCTGTGATGGCATCCTTCCCTACCCACGCCAAGGCCATGCTTGGTGTCAGGACCGCTCACCCGCAGGGTGGAGGCTTTCAGAAATGGGTGGCAGCCAGGAACAAACCTGCCTTTTTCCGTGGCTGCTTGGTTATTAAGGCCAGGTGGTTAATGTGCCTGCGAATTTCGTGCAAGGACTGCTCCAAAGTCATTAGCTTTGTCTTGACAGATCCAAGCTGAATAAAGCAAACATGCGTGTTTTGATGCTGGTGGCTGATGATGCTTTTAAAGAACTCAAGAAATATTTGGATATGTGGTATGATGCATGTATAGCCTATCACTAGCATGCATAGTTTGGCACAATTATTTTGCTCATTACACATTCAATTAAATCGGTTTGAAATTGTTACTTAAATAAAAAAGCACTACCAGAGAGAACAGGATGTGGCTGCCTTTATGAAGATGATCGGATTTAGAAATGCAAAATTACTGTGCTGAAAAGCAACAAGAATTTTAAGCCAGCGCAGAGTCAAGAAATGCTTTAAAAGGTTTGAAGCAGAAAATTCCAACGTTCTGGATTTTTTTGGAGGTTGGAATGAAAACTCTATGATTTACTTATTTGTTCATTCCTTTTTTTTTTAATTTCCTCCCCCAAAGGAAACCCTGAGCTTGAAATAAGATCATTTCTGTAAATGAAGTAGGACTTCAGCCAGTCACATATGTGACATCGCGTATTTGTATCAAACTTAGTGATAATTGCAGTGATGCCTCTCTCCAGGAAGGAAAAGCACTAAAGTTTCTTCCAGCTAGCTGAGCTGCTCTGGGATGAAACAAAAACATTTGTCTCCCTTGTGATGCATTTCCTAGCATGTCCCTGTGTAATCTGCAGAGCCATATGTGTAATAAAAAGATGGAAAGAAAGCAGAAACAATAAGCGGAGAAAATAAATGACACAAGAGAAAGAACTTGGTGGTGGTTTCAGACCAAAGTAGATATTAGCAGAAAAGTTTGGAGCTGATTGGGAGGAAGAAATATTCAGAATGTTTAAGAGTTCTAAGGCTGATTCAAGGCTAATTGGAGCGGGGGGAGTTGAATTAGGTGTTTACCAGAACAACTTTCTCCTTTGCTGAAAATGTGTGCTTTTCTTAAAAATACATAAAATAGAAAACAGAAAAGGTGCATCTGAAAATGAAGATGACTTGGTTTGGTTTGTCTGTATTTATTGCAAAAGAAGGTTGATGCCTTTGGGCTCCTTGGCGATGATGGGGGCTCCTGGGCTCCCACTGATAGTCTAAACTAAGACCGAGGATCAACCCCTGCTCAGAAAGTGCTTTCCTGAGAGAGGAGCTCTCTTCCCTGATACGTTCACCCCGGGACCCGTTTCTCTCTGCGATATAAAGACCTGCTCTAGTAAAACTTAACCCCCATAATTCAGTTCTAGAGAAATCTTATTTAGGGTAGTGGAAGAAGGATTATAATATAGGCGATGTTCGGGCATTTTAATAGCACTATAAAACCCTATTAAAGCCTTATCTCCAGACATATTTCTTTATCACACACACCTACGTTCATCCTTGTCCTTTCCGTTGTTTAACAGCAGCAGCAGGAGCAGCTCAGCTGAGGGTGATGCTGTGCTGTGTCTCCCAGTCCGTGTTAGCAGGACATTTTAAAAAAGATGTTCAAACTCATCCAGCCTGCCAGACCTCCGAGACCACAGTATTTTCTGCTCACTGAGATGTGGAGGCTGAACAGAAAACCATCCAAACTGTGAAATGCCTCTGAGGGGCAGAAACCACTCCTGAGCTGCTTGTGTGGGAACACCTGGAAGAGCTGGATCCTTATCAGCATTCCCAGGTCCGTACTCAGCTCTTCACCCAGAGGATTAAAGGAGAAATAATCCCTTAAACTTTTAAAAGAAGTGAAGTGTATGACAGTACACAAGGAAAGGCCGCAAATTTTCCTCTGCTGCTGGCCATTGCATATCCCAGCCCCTGCAGGACTCCTGCTCCAGCTAGGGAGATTTTCTGATCCTTTCCTCCTTATGAGAGAGACAGGAGATAAATGTCAGATCTCACAGCAGAGGGAAAGGGAAGAAGCCTTCAGGGAACCACAGGCTGCGTTAAGGCAGGAAGGTTATGAACTTAAGTTGGGGGAAAGAAATAGGATTTTGTCAGACTGCAGCCCTGCAGTAAGAGCCACGTCGTACGGCTCTGCAAAGTGCTGCTTGTCCTGGGACCAGCCTGAAGCAGGCAGCCTCAGCAGGGCAGCAGTGCCTGTTGCAGGATAGTGCTGACACCTCTGAGCGTTGCTGTCTAATAACCTTGCTGTCCCTCCGGACCGTGCCGCAGCATCATATGCTCCTGTTCCCTCTCCATTCCTGCATTATCTGGGCTGTGGGACACATGGGTTCAATCTCTGCTTGGCGTTCCTCTGCCTGGAAGATGAATGCCTTGTTCCTCCGTGCCGACAGAAAACAAAGGAACAGCTTCATCATAAAATTACAGTTAAATTATTGTGTGCCTTTGGCCCCACTGCGTTCCTGTGAAGAGTTTAGGTTTCTTCATATTTTCTGAGCCAGAGACCTGGCCATCAGATAACTTCTGAACAGAGTGAACATGCCGTATCACTTGAACCATGCAGAAGTAATACTCCACTCACATCATTCCATTGATTAACACTGAGTTCATTAAGAAGTAAAGTAAAAGGACAGGAGAGTGAGTGATCTCATTTGGACCAGCAGAATGGCTCCAAAGCCATATGAACCAATTTCATTAAATTGCTGACTCCTGTGTCACTATAGTTTCAGCTCTGGTTCTTCATCACTTCTTTTCTTTACCCGTGTTGCTTGATCTGTGGCTGTTGATGAGGTTTGGGAAAGAAGGGATTTTTACTGTTGGAGATATGATACATCCTGGCACAAACGAACTCATCAGACACAGAAATTAAATGACTCTGCCTTTAGATCTTCTCTCTCTGGGCTCAGCGGGTGTCTCCACTGTATCAGTGACTTTCCTGGAATTGGGCTAGACCAGCAAAAGGTCTGTTGTTTCCCTCACAAGTCCCACCACCCAGATGGAGTGTTGCACCTGAGAGCATCAACAAAGAGAGAGAGGCAAGGAGAGAGGAAGAAGGTGGTGGGGCATGAATTATGCAGTATTATTAGATTGCTGTTACTTGTATCGCTTCTATAGCAGTGGCAGCTGGGGGCTTTAATTACAGAGATTAAAGGAAAAAAACCTCATAGCTGCTCATCAAATGATACATAAAATAAGCAAACTGGCATTGTGCCTGGGAAGCCATCTGAGTAGGGCTGCACCAGCAAACATGAACAGGGAATGCCAAAGTCAGGATCCCTTCAGATGAGGAAGACCATGGTATCAACTTGAGCTTCAGCAGTCGACAGAAAGCAAAGAGAGGGGAGTCAAGCCCTGTGGTGAGGAGAGCGATGAGCGATCGTAGCGCCTGGTTCCTCCTACTGCAGCCGGCTTGAGAGCTGGAGCATGGAGAAAAAGTTGCAAGAAGAGGCTGGAAAAGACACGGGGCAGTCGATGTGCATTTAGCTGACAGGAGTCCCTCCCTCAGCTCTTCATCAAGAACTAGAGCTGTTAATGAAAAGCCCATTTACTTTCATCTAAACGGAGTACTTCTTCCCATTGCTGCTGCTCCCTCTGATCTTCCAGGGCCCTTTTGGGCAGCACCGGGCAGGGCCAGGGGCTGGCCAGAGCCCCGGGGCACACCCCATACTCTGGACAGGAGCTGGTTTCTCCCATTCTGAGAAGAAAGACAGAACAAAGGAGGAATCGATTTGTCAAAAACCTCTTAATGAGCTGTTGAAGACAACTCAGCCAAGGTACTGATGACCTCCCAGGTTAATTAACCTGCAGCAAAACCTGATGTCTTTTTTTCATTCTCCCTGTCTAATTTTCTTCTTACAGCCAGCCAAGCTTTCCTCTAGTCTGGGTGCCGAGCTGCTCATTGTGTGACACCTTCAGGTGCTTTTATGCCTTCCTCATCCTCTGCCGGCAGATCTGGCACTGGACCGGAGTGCCAGAAGCCAACATCCCTCCCAGCTAGCTTCATGCTTCATTTTTCATTACAATGCGATTGCATCTGGCAGGAGCGCTCTGCCTCCCAGCCTGCTGCTGTCCTGTCTTGCAGAACTGCCATCCCAGCCCCTGATGCTGCCAAAGGTGCCTCCAGGGCCAAACCAGGCCAGGCTCTTTCGCAGGGCAGTGTCGTGTGGGATGGTGACAGAAAGGAGCACACGGACCCCCAGGACAGCAAAGTTGATGCCGGTGACAAGGAGGGACTCTTGCAAACACCCAGTGAGCCAGTGGCATTTCAGCTTCCTATGGAAAGCAGAGGAAGGGCTCAAACACTGGATCTGCAGGTGGATCTTCCCTGTTATGGTCAGATTTAGGTCCGGTTCATGCTACCTCTGGGAAAGCAGGCATGACAGCAGAGAGTAGAGCCGTGAAGTTGAGCAAGGATGGAGGAGTCAGGTTCCCAAGGGACCTCTGGGGCCAGGCAGTAGGTTTTGAGCCTCTCTAGAGGATCTTCTAGTTCAGATAGACTCCTTGGGAGAGCTTATAATTTCCAAACACACCGAGAGGACTGTTTCCACAGGAAGAGGCTGTGTTATCTGAGTGAATCTAACATCTGAGGGTGACACCTCTTTGCCAGGGACAGAGACTCTGTCCCTTGCAGCTATTTTTAAGCTGCAAGTGTGAATGGAAATGGAGAAGAATATGTACTGCAAAGAGGAGCAGAGTTGCACCAACTACTTGCTTTGACAATTTATCTAGCAGCTTCCTCCTCCGTCTCCTCTGTTACATTGACTGAAAGCCTTCCAGTGCCCAGGAATTTGTTTCTCCTTCATGCCTAGTTGACGTACTCCAGTTGATGTCTTATGTTTGCACAGATAGACCGTGCATAATCAGCTCTTTTATTTCCCAGTGGGGGAGAAAGAACAAGTTAAATGATGAGAAACAAGGTGGATTAATTGTTCGGAGCAGGCGCCACATCCTTTTTTCTCCAATGACAATCACATTCACAGATCTTTTGGTAAAAGGACATGGCCAGGTAGTAAAAGGAGAGCAGCCCTCTTCCTTGAATGGGAATGAGGTTGCAGATACTTCATCTAGAAAGGGTCAGCAGGCTGTGAGCATAGCCTTGTGACAAATTTTGGGTGCCGTCCCTTGAGGGCTCGCCGGGGTGCCCTGCCACCGAGCAGCCAGGATCAGAGCCTGCCTGGCACTGCAGCGTTGGCTGAAGCACGGAGGAAGCAGAGCTCAGCCTCATCCTCGCCTCCAGCAGCTGCCGGGACCTGAGCTTCCCAGTGCAGAGGCCCGAGGGCTGCTCCGGGTCGGAGCTAATGGAGCAGCTGGTTCAGGCCATCCCCTTCGGACAATGACAGAGAAAAACGTGCCCCAGCCGTTCCCCTTCCTCTGCCCTCCTCGAGCCGTGCGTCATGGGCATGTTTCTCTCACAGCTGGCGTTTTCCAGCCTCCCTCGCTGCTACAATCAGTTAGGGAGGATTTATTTTAATAAAAAAGGTTTTGTTAAACCTGACCAGTTTCACCAAATCACATTGATTGCCATATTTTGCTTTCCAGTCAGAACAAATAGATTTTTCAGCAGGCCAAGAGGCCAAATAGTTGAGTTTTCTCCTGCATAATGCAGAGCCGCCCTGGTTATATTCAAAAGCTGCCAAGACCGTATCTCCATGCAAAAAAATAAAAGCTTGAAAAACCCTAAAAGATTTGCCCATTTCAGAAAGCCAGAACTCAGTACAGGAAGTGGAAATTGTCATTTTTTTTCAGCTTAAAACAAACAAAATTTCCTAAAAGAGGTCCTGGGTCATTCTGAAAAATGAACGTTCCTGAAATGTTCTTCACATGATAATAACATCAGTGAAAACAGAGACATTAATAACCTACAGATTGTGTTAATTGCTTGTTATTGCATCACACATATATTTGTCATTAGTTATAACAATCAGATATTAATATTATTGTTATTTTATTTGGAGAAAAGGTTGGACATCTGCAGTTATTCATAATTATATGAGTAATCATTAGATTATAATTATTGTCATTATTCTTTATAAAACAGGGCTGAATATTGTGGTTGTTGGAGTGGACTTTTTACACCAAAACCTCGTGTATCTGTAGTTCCTCTGATCAGTTAATTCTGAAGGTTGGGGTGGTGGGGACAGGACCCTTTCCCAGGTGCTGGTGCCAGCAGTGTTTGCTGGAGATTCGCCGTCGCCCCAGCCCCGTCTCGCCCCAGCCCAGCCTCTCGGCTGCAGCTCTGGCAGGACCACGCAGCTGCTCGCTGGGGGCATCTCCTCGAGCATCCTCTGAGCGGTCTCCCTGCCATCACCTCCTCACAGGGGACACAGTCTGACTAGACCAGGCTCTTGGGGAGGTTTGCAAGGCTAAAAATCATGAGATGCCCTGATGCAATCAACCTTGCTCTTTGTACTGCCGTTTATGCCAACCTCGCTGCGCATTCTGTCGCTATGTAAGTTACAGAAATTACAAAGAAAAATTATTTCACCCCTTTAGAAGGAGGGTTTTTTTTTTCCTTCTCTTTTTCATCTGAAGCCACAGCATACGCAAACCTGCCCAGGACTCTCATTCTGCAAGCTTCACTTAACAGGGAAATTGTTTTATTTGTGTTTGGGTTTTGAATTGCAGCCTAATGACATGCAGGGCTGTGGGTTTTCCATTCCATTTTATTTTATTAGCTAAGTGCTGAGCATTTCTCATCTCTGCGCAGGACAAAGCATGCTCCTGTCTCAAGAGAGAGAAGTTCTGGTTTGTCCCTTTGTCCTCTGCAAGCTGCAATACCAGTATCTGCTCACATAATGGCAACACGCAGATACTTCTCACTGCCCCTGAACATAGCCTGTGTTCAGGTGCAGAGTCGGGACATGTTGGGAGCATGAGAAGGAGGACCCATAGGATAGGTGCAAACCCACAGACCGGCAAACCTCCCTGATGGGGAAACTCTTGTATCCCACAGCAGGGGTAAGCACGATGGCTGTTGTTTATGAGTGAGGGATCGAAGGCGTGCGTTTTCATGGTACTGAGAAACTAGAACATCCCCTTCTCCAAGTGTGCATAGCTGGAGGAGCTGTTTCCGCCAGGAACCTCCCCTGCTTTCTGATGTATTGGAGATCCAGAGCTGGACCTGAAGTCTTCTTAGGTGTCCTTCTTATGATCTTCTGTGGAGTTTGACTGTCTCCGTTCTTCAGCGATGGGGAGTAGCAGAGCTGTTGAAACACCAGGGAGTGGGGGAAGGCAAGCCCAAGCTGAAGGAAGCAATGATGTAATAATACTGCTTTTTCTTCGGTATTATCAAGTCCAAACATCCAGAACTCCTCATTCAGCTCTGCCTACATCACACAACTATTTCCCAGGAGCACCACCTTCCAGCAGCCTGGATTCCTGGAAGCACTTTGCCCCTGTGCTGGCCTCTGCTTAGGGAAACAGAGCCTGAAATCACTCATTTGAGAACCACCTGCAAAGTATTGCAACCTCCAAAACTTCAGAAGTCACTTTCTAAAAAACCTGGAGATTGTCTCTTTTGAAGCATGTAACTTTTTAAATGGAAAATTTGTCAGATGCTTATTTTTTAACTTATTTTGTGAGATTTGAAGCTGGAGGGGAGGTGTTATTTTTAAGTTGCTGGGTTTTATCAGCAGTGCTGGAAGTTACTGAACTGAAAGCTGAATCTCATCAGATGCCTCTGAGTCTTGAAACTTTAATAAAACCACAGCTACTCCACAACTCCCAATGAAACTTGGAGAGGTGATCTCTGACTACATGAATCAGCTCAGGGAGCCTTCTCCTAAATTTTTTAATGTTGTTTTTTCTGCCAGCTTTAAGTTTCTCTGGATATCAAAGGGCAATCCTATTAAATAATATTGAGATTTCAGTTTTGTTTGTTGGTCATTTAATCCACTTCTTTTATAAGGAATGTAAAGGGTATAAAGAGTATAAGGACTGTAATATGGTCTTGGAAAGCTGTCATTCTCCAACTCTGAGTATGAGGAATATGTAATAAGCTCAATGTCCTGATACGCTCATGTGGACAATTGAAGAGATAGAGATGAGAGGAGGTGAGGGCAGTCATAGGGCTTAAAAAATTCTTGGCTGGAATATGAAGTAGATTACACAGGAAGATGGTATCATTTTCATTTTACTGGAAAGAAACTGAGGCACATGACTTCCCATGTTTTTTCATGGCCTTCCTCTCTCATCCATGGACACAGACATCCCAGAGTCCCCAGACCCTGTACAAAAATCCTTGGGCACCAGTCAGAAAGCAGCCTGAGCTGCAGCGCTGGATGCGTTCATGTGTGCGGTGTTGTCGGAGCATGGCCCATCCAATTTCCGTGCTTGGTGCTAGCTATTGAAACACCTCGTCAAAATCATACTTTGCGCTTCCCAAGCTCCTTTCATCTGAGGATTTCAAAGCACTTTGCATACATCAAACGCACCTTACCAGCCTGCTCTGCAGCTGGTGAGCATGACTGCTCAAGAGGATAATCTCAGCTAAGCAGAGATAGGCTTTTGCTCTCTCCCCTGGCGAGGCAATGGTCTGACTTGAGCTACATCCCATGGCATCTTGAGCTCTGCAGGACCTTCTGGTGGGGAAAAACCTCCCTAGGCTCCTTCTCTTGCCTCTCAGAGATTGAAACTGGATCTTGCCCATGTTTTTTGACTATCGTTAATAAGCTGAGCCCCTTATGAGCCTGGAGAAGTCAGTGCATGGACTCTCAATGAAACGTAAGGGCAGCCATGGTTGTCATCTCAGGTATCCTCTGAGATAGACACAGAGTAGAATAGCCCTGCTCGTGGCCTGATGTGGCCTTTGCAACTCAGGCCTGGATGGCCACGTGTCATCCCTGTTCCCCTGGGACACATCACAGCCAGGCTGATACTTGCATGGCTGTTCCTAATTCTTCAGAAACTCGTAGGAAAGGAGGGCAAGAAAATACCAAGAAAAGAAAGAGAGAAAGAAGATGAAAGATGGCATTTCTCTCTCGAGGCAATGCAAGAAATAAACCAGAATCGTGTCCTCCCCCTGCCCCCCTTTTTTTTTTGAATTAACATATTTTTTCTTTTCATGGCCTAGAAGATGGTTGTGTGCCCCCAAAAATAGAATATACTCCTTCATTTCTGGCTGACCGCTTCTGAAGTGTGCAGGGGAGCTCTTCCTTTCAGCTCCAGCACTTCGAAGGTGGATGCCTGACTGGCACGGAAGCGCAGGCTGAGGCAGGGCTCTTGCACTGGGGTCCCAAGCACTTCCCCAAGCTGCTTCAGGCAGTTTAACTTGAAAATAAGGCTAGGACAAAGGCATTGGCAGCTTTAGAGGTGGGCATTTAGGAGGACTAGATTTATCCAGCTCTTAAAACAACAGATTGGGATGGTACTATAAAAGGGATGGTACTCTGCTTTTCTCAAGTGTGTGAAGAAAAGTGGTGGCAAAGAGCCTGCCTGCGACCAGCTGGGCCAGGAAAGCTTGGGGTACACCCAATAGACAAAGTCCCCAGGACAGCTTTGAGGACATCAGTGTTTGTACCTTCTGCTTAAGCTCTCTGCCCAAGCCTCACCTCCACTGTGTCAGTATTTCTTCAGATCTGATGCTGTAAGACAAGGAGTGATTTGGTAAATTAGGAAGGAATGGGGGGAAAAGAAATGGGATCTTGGAGAGAAACTGGTCTGAAGATAGAAGCTGTTGGAGCTGGTGCCGCTACTGAAGTGCCTATTTAATTTCTTGACCACAAATTTAGCTACTTAAATTTTAGAGCCTCCATTTCCTTTGTAGACTGGAAATGATGCATGAGCTCTTGTATGCCCCTTGCTTTGGGATGCTGGAGCAAAGACACCCAGACAATGTCCCAAAGCCGAAAGTTAGGAAGAACCCAGTATCATGACTGTTACATTTCCTCCGTGGGCTAGGTATCTAATGCCAAGTGAAACTGCACTGGAACCTTTGAAATCACCATCCGTTTCCTGAAACAGACTCTGCTCAGGGTTGAGCCAACTGGCTAACTCTAAATTCACTGGCAGCCATGGCAGCAAACTCAGAAGTATGGGACTAAATATATCACAGCCCTGCAGCCTCCTTCCAGAGAAGGGAGGAAAAAAATAAATAAGAAGATGGAATGAATGAAGGGCCTGAGCATTCCCAAAAGTCATTGCTTCTCGCATTATGAAATATAGATGACATTTATGAGTCTAATACCAATATTGATGTTTGCAGAGACATTTGTTCAGTGCTTGAAGTAAATACCTTCTCGATCGATATAAATAAATGCAGCTGAGTTTTTGTTGTGTGTAGGTTTTATATTTGGAGAAGAATTGGAAATGCCTTTTCTTTTTTATTTCTTGCCTCCTTAAAATGTTTAAGATATTGAATCACGAATGGACCATGGGAGGGGCAGATGATAGATGAGACAAAGACAAGAACCATTATTTGCAAAGATTTTATTGAACATCCTGTGGTTTTTTTTTCTGCAGCCCCCCACAAATTATTTCCATGGATCAGTACAGTTAAGCTCATAATAAGGAAAATAAGGGTTGGGTCTTGAGTATTATTCGACTAGCTCCAGTGTAGAAAAACCCTGAGCTAGGCTGAAAAAATCTACCATCTTGTTGTTGCACAAAGAAGGTACAAGCTCTTATTCCTTGGGTATTCCTTGACTCAGCTCGCTGAATGGGCAGAAAGATAAGCCAGTAATAAAAAAAGCAAGGGGATAAAGGGGCGGGTAGGAACAGTCCTGTCTTATTTGGAGAAAGACAGGATGCTCTGGCTTAACCTTGGAGTGGAGCCTTGGTTTAATGGTAAAATCACCAGCGGTGCTGCCAATTCCAGAGGTGGACCCTCGTGCAAATCTGATCTCCTCCAAAGCAATCTCTGGGATTTCTGGTGAAGGCTCAGGACAGTTGCTTGAAACAGTCAAGGCTGTTGTATTAATACTCGGTATTTGTATGGGCTCAAATATGAGGATCCTGGCTATGAAATTCTGCAAAGCTCAGATGCAGAACCTGAGATGCAACTGCTTCTTGGGTGGAATTGCCTGCGAATATTCCTTGAGGGAGACCAAATGGGAGTTCGGACAGAACAGGGGAAATAAAACTCTGCTTGCTCACATAAACTGGTCACAAAGCTTTCCCAAGGTGCTGGCAAGGTAGGCAGGGCCTCATTTTTCAAATTCTACTCTGAAAGAGCCCTTAAAATAAAACTGGACTTTCTTGCAAAATCAGCAAAAAAGCTGAGCCTATTTCTGCTGACTTTGAGATCAGTTATTCGAGAGGTGTGGTTCATGTTTAGGTTGCTAAGATCTTTTCTTCAGTTTAGTTTTAAGCTTGAATTTAACTTGTCCTAATAGGAGAGGACTAAATGAGACCAGACCGTTTCAGTACAGCTCAGCTTTGTCTGAGTCAGTACATTTATTACCTGTAGCTGTCATGCAGAGAGACTTCTGTGCTGAGGAGTCTTGGAATGAGAAATTGGATCCAGGGTTATTTTATATGCAGTTCTTGTTTGCCAGAAAGCTGGTTTTACATGACCAGCATATTTGTATTAAAGATTATAAAAGGTCATCAGAAACCAGGCAGTCTCTTTACTGGTCTGAGCTTGGTCTTCCATTTGGTACAGACAATGCCTTAAGTAGCACTACCAAGATCAGGGGATTTTGAAGCGATCACACCAGGAATTGAAAGCATGAAAAAACAGCCATGTTTGCAGAGTCTGTTATACTTTCTTATTAATGGAAATGTAACGAGTAGAAAAAATCTATAGTTTTCAGAGCCAATAGTAGCCAGGGCTTTTCAGGCAGGGAGAAACAGCATATCCTACCCTTTAGGTTTACAATGTAAAGATTAATCAAATGCATAATCCTTGCTGTTTCCTCTGTATCACAGTTTTAATGTCTGCGTATTGTTAGTCTTGTAAAAGGGCTTGACTTTGTGATGGCAGAAGAAAGAGGCTGGGAAGGACTCTTTGATCATAAAAGTCTCCAAACAACATATGACTGCTCTGCAACTCCTGGCAGGGCATCCTGAGCACTTTCTTTGCTTTTTATTTTTCTTTTTTCTTTTTGTAAAGAGAACCATTTTTCATGTCCACTGTGATGGTACTCGACTGACATTTAGTGACAGGCTGAGGGTGAAGTAGGGCTTCAATGTGGAGCGGCCACCAGCCAGCTGCTCTGCTCAGCCCCTGTCCTCCCCAGCGCGGTCCTCTCCCTTCTCCTCCCTGGTGGCTGCAGCCGAATCAAAGCTCCTCGATTTCAACAGCGAGAGCAGCTCATGTATTACTTTCTCCGAGGAGACCTGTGGAGCCAGCGCTGCGGTGGGAGAGTCTGACCTACGAGCTAGAGTCAGCTCATCTGCCGGGGTTGCACATGGAGCCGTTTGCTTCAGTCTTGTGCCTCCGGGCAGCTTGCTAAGGTCTGCCCTACAGACCTCCTGCTACAACAGACTAATTGATTTTAAAGCCAGCAAGAATCACGGTGATTGTCTTGTAGGTTTTCTACTGGGGCAATCGAATCTCTCTCTCTGATGTACTTACAACATCCTCGTAGCCATAGAAACTAGGAGAATTTATAGGCACCACACAGTTTCTTTGGCTAAATCTATATTGGTAGATAACACCTTGCCAGAGAACATTTTTGGGTACCAAAACGTGCTTGTCCTCACAGTGATGTCGTTGGCATGCTCCCTGGCATGGCACCCTCCCCGAGTCCTGGCCACTGCTGAGATTTAGCATGAGTCAAGCTTTGCTGGCAACAGGCAGTTTGCCTGTGGGAATTTAGCAACGTCGATTTGGTAACGAGCTCTTTGGAGTGAGAAGGAGACTTGGTCTGTTCCTGGCTGGTGCAGAGAGTGCGCCATGCTGACATCCCATAAAATTAAGTGTCACATCATGGCGGTGTTTGGCAGTTTGGCACCGTCTTTAGTGAACATGTACTCTTCAGCAGATGGTCGTCCATGTAGAAAGTCTCCTTGATTTTGGGGCTATTAGTCCATTTGTACCATATACCACATACAAAGGTCTAGTTTCAAATATCTCTGCATGCAAATGGCTGTCTAAGGGCGGAGGCTTTGATTCAGTTTGTGGGGAAGAAACAGGCAGTTAGAAATGATTTATAGCTTAAGACTCTGATGTGATACTTATCTCTAAAGTGAGTTTGAGTTCAAACCCAAGACAGATTAAAAAAACCCCAACTGAACCTGAAACTTTTGAAATGGAAAATCAGGTTTTGGATTTTCCTGTATATTTCTGGAAAAAGCACCTGCTTTTCTTATGTTCTTCACTATTCATCAGAAAACCCTGAAGTCAAAACCCAAATAACTCTTAACAAAAAGGCAAAATTCTACAGTGATAGAAGGGGTAGGAGGGAACATTTTACAAGCAGCTCTATTCAAAACAAAGAGGTTTTTTAGCTACTTGATCACAAAAAGGATGTGAAAAAAAATGAAGGGCTGTAGATATTTTTTATGATCACGTAACTCAAGAAGAGCTGATTAAGTTCTTCTGAAATGCAGAAAACATCTGAGAAATGTCAAACCAATAAAGGTATTTCTGGTGTGACTGTTTTAAGCAACCAACAACAAAGGTTTAGTACAGAAACGCTGTCTCAGTGGTGCGATGTATCACCACTTTGACAAGGCAGGGAAAATATTAAAAGACAATAACTAGTTAACTGATTTTTCCATGACTGGCAGTCGTTTGGACATGTGTGTTTCCCTACCTGAGATGCTAGAAAGAGAAGTAATTGAACTACCTAGAATCAGTGGATTTTTAATTTGGGGAGTAGGAGAAAAAAATAATAACATCACCCAGTGGAGAAGGCAGTTTTCTCCTTTCTCTGATACGAATCTTCATGTGTACACAAGCAATCCAACCCAAGTCAACAAGATTTCTTGTTTGTACAAGAGCTGTGCTCAGTAAACATCATGCTCAAGGCTTGCCCAGAGAGTAGCAGACACATCTGCAGCAGACACTGCACGTCTGCCTGCTCTCAGCCAGCTCGAAAGCTTAGCTTGAACTGCAAAACACTCTCCTGAAATTGCTCCATGAGAATAGGACATCTTTCTGAAAGCTACATCTTAGCTTGCTGTCTGGAGGGCACTCTTTGGAGAGCTGACAAGCACGGGAGAGTAAGTAGAGCATTTTTGAAAGAAGAAAAAGTTTTTCCATCCAAAATGCTAACTCTTTGAAAACATTTTTTTTTTTTCTCCTTCATATGCATAATTTTAAGTAACCACTCCTCATAGCCAGACTGGCATTTCTGGATCCAAAAAGAAAACATCTGAACTAGCGTGGTGGTTAAAGGCTTTGCTTTCCATTGGGCACATACGGGCTCTGCCTATGTCGGTACATTTGATGTGCCTGGAATATTGTCCAACATTGAGACGGGTCGTTACGAGGTTGATATGCCAGGAGACTTCACAGCCCTCATAGCAGGGAGGCTGAATGCAAACTGCCCTGCGAGCATCATCACGGGGCTGTCCCATCTGCTGATCTGTGCCTGCGAATTTCTTGGGAGAGTGCCAATGGCCATGGGCCCAAAGCTTGCAAAGGACCATTTAGATAGTTTGGCAGTCCCTGGAAATGTTTGAACTCTACTAATACAGATGTGCAGTCAGGATCTAAGTAAAAGCAGGGTTTGAATGCACGCTTCTTGAGTGCAGGTAGGAAGTGCTAATTAGCTGTTTCTCGGTAAGGTGTGGAGGGAGGGAATGCTCTGTTTCCACCTGTCATTGTTTTCTTCCTTTATTTTAATTAAAAAAAAATCTTAGAAGTGGTCACATCACATCGCCAGCTGATTTCTACTATGACTTTTTGTCCTTGATCCACTGCTGTCCCTTAGTTTATCAGCACGATTTACATGCTTCAGAGGCACAAGTCATCTCATCCTAAAATAGACAGTTACCTTTGATTAGTTGGCTTTGAAAGTGACTTTTTTAGCCTTCTGGATAAAGTGTTTCTCCATGTCCTCAAAGCCCAGACCAGTCATGCTGCAGTGCTGGGATGGACAGGGGTCCACACATTAATATAGACAAGATCAGAGGCCTTTTAAATCAGTGCAAAGCTGGATACCTCTTTCCTGGGGGAATTGCTTTTCCCTCTTGGACCAAGCTCTGTTTGATTGTACCTTCTGAGCCTCTCAAAGTGTTTAGTGCTTTGCTTCCTGCACAGAGAGGAGGGTGAGGTTAAACCCTTAGACAGCATCAGGCTTTGGAATAACAAACCACCAGCACTTGCTGTAGTCAGGATAGCAGAGATGAGGTTTTGAGAGCTTAGCCACTGGAGGCCACTTACTTTTCAACATTTTGCATCTCAGGGCTGAAATACAGTTTTTGTCTTCTGAATTTCAATAACGGCCTCTCGGGAGCAGAACAGCAGCTTTGGCAGAAACGTGTTTTCCACCTGCTTATTGCTTCGAACAAAATGCTGCAAACAGCCAAGCCTACCTGGCACGCACAGCTCCTGTGGATGTCTGCAAGACACACTGGCTTGGCCCATAGTATTAGCTCGGAGCGTGACCAGTTGTGTTCGCGCATAGAATCCCTGTGTGTTCTTTCTATGCTCTTTTGCACAGGCGCCAGCACAGAAACTGTCCTCTTCTATGCTATTAAAAAAGCAAGGTCAGTCTCTTCAAATGGCCATGCTGATGTTGTGATCTGCAGGTTCATATTCCTTGGGGATCATTTTTACTTGCTTGCCGTTAGGTGGTTGCTGAATCCAGATGTTCAGCAATCCTGCAAATTCATCAGCCCATTAACTGTAATAAATTCTGACCTGGTAATTTCTTCTACAGCCTTATTTCTTTGATCCAAAATCAGAAACACGTATTTGAAAGCCACCCTGATCCCTACTGCAGTTCTGGAGGATGAATACCCTTCCTGTGGCTATGGTGCAAATAATGGAGCGTCCCTGTACAGGAACACAAATGAGAGGTGCCAAAACTGATTATTTTAACAAAAATGTGGAGATGTGTGTTGTGCTGCCAGGTAGCCTATAAACATCCAGTGAGGAGGGCCAGGGGTTGGGGCTAAGCTTTTTCTCCCATCTGTCCTGGAGCCTGGGCATAAGGAAGCAGGACATGGGTACAGACGAAGATCTGCTTAATAAATTGCATAGACAGAGCAAAAATGTGAGCTTTGTGGTGTGTTCCTCCATGGGGAAACGCACAGAGAAGGTTGGAGATGGTCTTGCTAAGCCTGGCTCAGCCAGGACGATTTCACAATGTTGGGAAGTCAGGGGTAGGATGAAGGATAAAAGGCATAAACATTCGTTGATCATAACAGTCATTAAAATCAGAGAAAATTTTGGTTGGGAGGGACCTCAGGTGGTGTTTGCCTTGCCAAAGAAAGGAGCATCCAGTTGTTCCTTCCTGAGAGATGCATGTCTAATCCATTCTGCACAACTCCAGAAATGGCGTTGCTACACCTTTGCCAGGCAATTTATTTCAGTATTTAATTGGCCTCATTGCAAAAAAGTTTTCCCCGATGTCTAACCAAAATCTCTCGTTAGAAATTAAGCCAACTGCTCCTTGTCCTACCTCAAAGCTCATTTATACAGGATGGGCCACAGGGGCTGCATAATGTATTGCTTCATCAACGCAAACCCAGGAAGAGGAGCTCTTTGTGCAATACCTTTTCCTACATCTCTGTGCTGTACAGTACTGAACACAACAGGGACTTAATCCTGGTTGATCCTTAGGCATTCTTGTAATAAACATGTTTAATAACAGGATAGCAAATTCCTTTTGCTGCTTTCCTCTGGCAAAAATAAGTCAAAGCACAGGAATGAAAAGATTTTGCAGCTCTAAGATTGTGGCTAGTTGTAGGCAGAGACAGGCAGCCACAAGCTGACAATATGCAGCAGCAGATTCTTGGGCTCAGAAATGATGAAATGTTCCTTTTTCTATCAAGAGAAACCATAGAAAATACCCTCAAGCAGAGACTGCCTTCAGGCTTGAGAAGAGAAGGATTGGTTTCTGCTTTCTGCACTTTTCTTAGGAGTATGAAAAGCTGAAATCCCAAATTCATTGTTGACTTATTATTCTCCCTTTCTTCACGTTTCTCGTTTGCTTGCCAAGTTTTGGAATACAAAGGGAAATCCATTAATATAAAATTCTCCAGAATCCCACAAAACATCCAGAAAATAGATAAACATAAATGAGCTCTCTTCCAGCTGACTGGGATCTGTATTAGCTCCTAAATGCAGCTTTGTCATTCCCGTTCTCTGAGCGCTGCACATCTATTTACTGCTCCATTGTAGTCATCCTGTATCCTCTGCCACATGCGCTAATGCATTTTGTTACTTCTGAAAAGAAGGAAATCAAATATTTGCCTGACGTAAATCAGAATGAAGGAGTGATTTACAAAGAGCGTTTCCTTACTGAAATGACGAGCTGGGTATTGCAGAACGGAGCAAGCAGTTCCTGCAAACAGATGTGTAATTTCAGTCATGGAAAAAACCGGTAATTCAGATAACCCATCTATTCAGGAAGGATTGTAAAGCATCTAAGAGCATCCTCTGTTACAGCCCAGACACCTCCATTGCTGGACCCCAGACGCAGCTAATTCCTGTAATTTTTCTTCTTTCCGCATAAATAAATCCAGTTTGGCTAGTGGCTGGGGAAATCCTTTAAGGCCGTGGGTGGAGAGGATCTTGACCTCCCTGGAGATTGTGGTGTCTTCAGAACAAGCATCCAGGAGCTTTTCATTGTACAGAAGGTCCTAATAACAAAAATGATGGAGACCGAGATGTGTGATGGATGTGACACACTGGGAGCAAAAGCCTGGTCCTGGAGCAGTCAGAGGCAGGAGGTTTGCTGCGACTTGAACCTCCCTGAACTTCCCAGAATGTCAGCAATTCCTTCTCGGTTGAGCCAGAGCCTGGCTAATCTTTCAGCTTAAGCTTATTGCATTTTGATTTGAAAACAAAATCCTCCAGAAGACAAAGATCTGAAGGGAAGAAGTTCTCCCCAGGCAGGAATCTGCAGTGGCAGGTTTTTACACTCATCAGAAGTGAATCACTGCCTGCTCCGCATGTGCAGAGCTTCGATGGCGTGGCCAGGGCTGACAGCTGGTTCCTGTCCCCATCTGTAGTGCTGCTGATGGATGAAATGATGCACGCTGTGTCTGAAGGGGTTGCCAAGTTTAAGATGGGGTATGTTAAAAAAGGCAGATAGTCATGGCAAGGTTTGGGTCATTCCTCCGACTCTGAAGGCGTTTCCTAGCTGTTTAATTATTCAAGAACAATTTTTGCCAAGACCAGGACTCAGATTCGCTGCCTGCTCTTCCTTCCCCATCTGCTCCCTGGGGTCTCTGCTGACTCTTTGGATTTGTGGGGTACAGCCAATCTTCCTAACTCGCTGTGGGGACTAATCACTCTTTTTCTTCCAGATTTCCTCCTTGCTCAATGTTTTCTCTGTCTTTCTCATGTGTTTGGGAGCAGCAGATAGAGGTGGATGCTGAGGCTGTTAAAATTAGGGACTGAGCAATAATTGAGGGACACAGAGTGCCGCTCAGCCCCGCAAGCCCATCTATTTCTATTCTTTTCTGACTAAAGCCAGCTCCAGAAGGTGAAATAAATATGACTCAGTACTAGTAACAGCACTGGCTCTGGATGGCGAGTGCAGGGAAAGAAAGTGTGGGGGCTACTTGGAAGGGGCAGTAAAGCAAAGGAGGTGCGAGGGAGCCGGTACTCCTGTGGGGCAGAGTTAAGGGTATGGCCTGTGCTCTGTGGTCTGCCGTCCTCACGTACCTGCTTGCTCAAGGGTGCGAGGTTGCACCTCCTGCACTGAGCACGATTGCCATCTCCCTGAGCCGTGGCAGTTCAGCTGCTTTTGGCACAGCTATTCATGGTGCGGGAGTGCCCTTCCTCCATGCCGTTGCGGTACAAACCAGCTCCAAAACCAAAACTGATGCCACTCTGGTAAGGCAAGACCAAGCCTGGCCACGTAGAGCTGCAGTGGGTAAGCAAAAGGCAGCACATGGGGAGGATTTAGCTTGGCACAGGTCTGAACGACACCAGCTCATCTGCAGCTGGTTTGGGAGAGGAGGATGCCTTGCTGTGCTCAGAGGGCTGCTGGCCCCGGGCTGAGCGGGTCCCCGGCAGAGGGTGGCAGAGCTCCGTGCTGAGCAGCCAGAGGTTGCAAACCCGTCCTGCTTCCCTGCAGCCGCAGGAGCAGAAACCCTGCAGGCTGGAGACGAATATAGTTGGTGCTGACCTTTTTGCCCTATGCGAACACGGCCCAAAATGTTGCTGGATTCATGGTCTTTGAGCGAGCCTGGTGATGTAGGAAGGTAGAGGAGCTAAAATGTAAACCTGATGCCTCACTAGAAGGTAGAAAGGCAGGGATCAGTACTTTCATACTGCTGTAGCCACAGAGGCGCTCAGGCAGCCCTCTCCCACTGAAATTTATGGCAATTAAATAACTGAACATCTCTCATGGCTCTGGCTTAGCCCTCCGAAGGTGTTCTTGAAGCCTTGACCATACAGAGAACGGCTTCTCTCAAAGCCTGCTGGAAAAGGGCAGTGTTACAAAATGAGAGACAAAATACAACTCCTCTCTTTGGGGAGGTTCAACGTTTTGAAATTCATTTTCCCTTCACATCAGAATGAAAAGGGAAATTTAGAAATATTTCACCAAGCGGAAATGTCGTTTTGGAAATGTCAGAACCCCCTTCTGGAAATGCTTCGTTCTGTAATACTGAAGCAGGATGATTTGAAAAAGCAAATGTAATGTATAAATATTAAACACCTATAAAATATTTATCACATTCTGTATTATTTAAATTCTTATTACACCTCACTGTGTTACATTAAAACAATAGCGTAAAACCAGAGTTAAATCAAACAAGAAACTGGAAATTAAGTGCCCCATTTTCACTACAGATTATTTCCATTTCCGAGGGTGACTCATTCTCATTAGATCTTCCCATTTTGGAAAAAGAAGGCTTTTTTCCTGAAATACTGTTTCATTACACATCCCTCCCAGGTTGTAGCAATAGGTACAGTCCTTCTCAGTGCTCCCAGCGAGAGGTTTCATAAATGTTCACCTAGGATGGGAGGTTTGTTTTTATAATTTTAGATATGGGGTGATCAAGGAAAGGAGGAGAAGAGGGGAGAGGCTTTACTCTTTCCTAACTTCAACAACTACTGCTGAACTTTCTAAGTCTAAACTCCTTGCCTAGAGGCCCTCCATGGAGACTCATCACCTGTCTTTCTTGAGGAGTCCTTCCCCACCAAAAAAACAGAAGACCAGGGACCACTGTTTAAAGGGACAAATTTTGCAAACTCTGCGCTGGAAAGGTCACAGGCCGCGGGGCTCAAAGTTGCTGAATGAGCAACTTGCTCATTTTGGAAAGACAGTCCTGGGGCTGGTCATCTCAACTCCTGGAGAAACCTTCCAGACATGTAGGATAATCCACACAGGACCTGCCTCCAAGCAGGACAACCAGGAGTTACTCAGCGCCCAGCCAGCAAAGCCCATAAACCTGCAGCCAGGGATTAAATAGCTTTTTTTCAATCTACGCACAAAGTCTATAGCAGAAGATGAACCTGGTTTTCCTTTGACTTAGCTGCCAGGTCTCCTATTAATGCTGCTGAAACAAAGTTTGCACGGTCCTTTCCAGATTCACTGGGCAGTTTGGCTGAACGGAGGTAGCATCACTCAAGTTTAAAGCCTAAAATGATATTTAAGATTCTAGATCAGTAACACTGCTTCTGCTCAGCCTTAGACATTTACATCCTTTAAAAACAAGTGTTTTGATTGTGTTTTATGTAGAGTACACATAACCAATTGAAATGTAATAGCCTTTATGTTACTGAGCTCATTTTTGCATTGCTGTGGCTTATGTCTTTATGTCTTTAGGACATTAAATCATCCCTAAGGTCTAGTGTTTTCTTACGTCCTCCAGCACTGTTTCTTTTATGGTAGACTAAGTCTCTACATGGGAGATTAAGTTTTACAGTGTGATGCCTCAATCCAGTTTTTTGCTACTGCTGCTTGTTCTACAGACTTCCACTTGCACATGGGATAAACTTCGGCTCGTGGGAACTGCTGACATTGCTCCAGATTGTCACACACCAGCTTCCATCTTTCTAAAAATGAGTTTTAGCTACAAATGACCAAAGGTGTTTAGCAGCACCCTGGCATGAAGCAGGACACTGGGAGAAAAGGGGAAGACACGGCAGTGTTCAGGACTTTTTTTAATCTATGTTTAGCATTTCCTTAATCATTTAAACGCCAGCGCTTCTACATTTGCAACACACCTTCTGCATGACTGTGATACATTCAACAGTCACAGACTGGAAGTGAAGGCTGTGGCCACCAGAAATTTTTCAGTGAATTTTCTTTTGTTGTTTTTGTCAACACCAAAAAGTGCCAGTTTGTGACACCCATAAGAGGCAGATTTGAAGCCTTGCTTGACTTGAAATTGGTTGTGAGAAAAATGCTGCCATAGTCCAAACAGTTCAGTTTTTAAATAAGGAGTTTCTGGGCATTGAGTCGGGGGCTTTCTGGTCAAAAATTTCAGTTTATTTAGACTAGGAAAAAGAAATTAAGAAGCTGAAACCACAACACACCGCAGCATTTTGATTGATTCTTGCTGGAATCCCTCCCCCTGCACCACAGGAAGAGGAATTGCATTGGGTTTATTTAATTCACAACCATTTTTGCCACAGCTCAAGACAGAAAAACGTTTCACTGGTACCGAGATCTTCCTGGGACAAAGCTCAGTTTCTCCTTTGGCTCAAGTTAACGGCACTGCCCTTCCCCAGGACCCCGCGTGAGTACATGAGGGATCGGGAGATGCTCAGGCACCATAGTAATGGGGCCAGTTAAGCAAGACGGGTTGTTGTGACCTCTTGTGACTATCGTTGTTATGTGTACAGGTGTGAGGGGACATCACCACACTCCTGTACAGGAAGGATGTTGCTTGTTGATCCATTCTCTTTTTATATCTCTTTGCCTCATTGCCTTTAGCTCTCTAACTGCCCTGCCAACGAGCTCCTCATTATACAAGTCCCCAAACACATCCCTTAGAAAACAAAACCAAAGAAGAAAACATATTTAGCTCTAATGATGCACACACTCTCTTTGTGTTTGGATCTATTGCAGTTTAATGAGCGAAGGAGTTGCAGCCCTGTTGGAAGGATGAGCAGGGCACGTGGCTTCTCCAGCACGCTTCCCCTAAAGGGAGGCTCGTGCTGGCCACGGGTGACACAGTTAAGGTAAAGTGACCTGAAGGAAACATACTGTCAAGTGGAAAGTCAAGCTTGACATTTAACTAGGAAATATCAGGAAATTATTATGGACAAGAGGGATGTGGTGGAGCCTTAAGGTGGGCCTGGAAGAGACAGATGGGGACCCGGTTTCCTGCAGCAGACAGCGTGCAGCTAGCGGGTGAATTATGCTGTTGCAAAATCCCTGCAGCACAGGGAACTGCAAGTCCAGGTGTTCAAGCAGATGTAAACCAGACCAGTAATGAATCTCTCCATAAGTCTTTAATTTTGAAGCCATGAGGAAGAGCTATTGGGGTAGCACTCCTTTCTCTGGCACCCGCCCTAGCCTGGCATAGAGGGATGGACGCTGCCACATCTCCCAAGATGCATCAAGAGGAAGAGGTGCTGCCTGGAGATGGTGTCCCTTCTTTCCAGAGCCGCTTATTAGTTGACCCTGTGCCCCCCCATTTCTAGATGCCCTTCCTCTTCCTCACCCTCAGGATCTGGAGCATCTGCCAAATCAATCTTCCCTTCTGTGTACTCGTAGCCTTCAATTGCACAGATTTCTCTCTTCTCACCTTTCCAAACTACTTGCTGCTTAGCCACACTGTAGGTATTCCGCTCGTTTAATCTTCCCTCCTAACTCAGTCCCACTAATGCTTTAATTATTTTTCCTTCCCATTTTTCTGATCTCACTCCAATCTTTCTCATAACGAGGTGCTTTGAGCTGCTTGTAAAAGCCCAGTTTAGTCTCATCCCAGCTGGCAATGGCAGGGCTCGCGTTAGAGCCAGTAAAAACTCTCCAGCAAAACCAAGTATCCTCATGAAAAACATCATTTCATGCAGCACTAATTACCTCATTTAACACCTCTGAGCTTCAAATTTGTTTGGCCAAGCCCAAGGCCAGGTTCTGGGAAATGTCTTTCCAGTTAGCTCAAGGGCCAGGAGTACAGGGAGCTGCGGGCTGGTAGCCACCGGGCCAGGC
The DNA here is from genome assembly GCF_964195595.1 of Calonectris borealis. Lineage (NCBI taxonomy): Eukaryota > Metazoa > Chordata > Aves > Procellariiformes > Procellariidae > Calonectris > Calonectris borealis. Next base: position 6,099,270 of record NC_134333.1, on the reverse strand, counting down.
AGGTCTGCGGCAGCACCAGGGATTTTGGGGGTGTGCAGAATCTTCCCCACCAGCGTTTCAGTGCCATTCACAGCCTTGCCCATTTCTATCCTCAGTGAAGCTGACGGGGATGGTAGTTTCACGGGAGCAGCTGCAAAACTGTGGGAGTTTCTACTCTGTGATAAATTTAAAAAAATAGTATTGGTTTCAGTTCAATTTGGACGAAAATCAACAAGGGAAAGGAAAAAAAAAAAAGGAATTTCTTACAAATTTGCTTTTTTGGCCATCTCCAGCTAGTGTCTCTCTGCTCAAGGACGTGATGAGTTTGTGAATGCTTGCTTTTCAACTTGCTGCTATGGCACACTTCTTCAAGCCAAGAAAAAAGTCTGCATAAAAAGTATCTAAAACAAACAATCTTTTTTAGATAAAGCAAAGGGGGGGCAACTTGCATGGCTTGATGTAAGTGTCCAAGTGGCGGTCTGTCTGCTAATAAAACCCTCTTATATTAGAGTAGATTGTGAAAGTCGATGTTTTTCAGGTATGGACTAATTTGGGGGGCATAGGGGAGGAATTTTAGGGATTTTGTTGCTTTTCCATTCATCCTTCAAATTAATACGTGCAGTCTGTTACACATCCTGGGTAACACGATGCAGTTACATTTGTAACCTCTCCGCTTTCCTCAGATCCCAGCTGCCTCTGTGCCCACTTTTACGCCATTAAATCTGTTCTGTATTTTGATGAAGACGTTTGAACCTGGGCATCTAGCCTACAGATATTTCTGAGGTAGGCTCTGTTGATCATCAGTTCCCCACTGGTTTCACATGTCCCCTGCTGAGTGCATCCAGCAATTTCAGACGTGCTTGCTTGGAAGTGAACTCAGCATCACAAACACATTTCAAGCAAACAGCTTGGTGTGGTCCTTTAAAATCCATACTTCAAACTCGATGAACTCACTGGAGCATTTCAGCAGATTTTTTGGGGACCTAGGTCTGATTAACTCCTCTCCTAATCTCTCAAGCCATTATGTTCAATGAGAAGTGTAAACAGATTGGAACAGTAAACTCAAACAAACAGAAAAATGTCAGTGCATTAAATTCTTGGCTGAAGCCTAGCGAAGGAAAATAGGTTGTAAAGGGGAAAACGGAAGCGGGGGGAGGTAGGAAGGAGCTTGTGCATCACAAGCCTGTGACAAGCGTCCTTGCTAGTGGCAGGGCAAGAGGCATGGGAGTATGGCAAGCCAGCCAAACACCCTCCAAGAGTGAAGGACGAAGGGAAGGGTGCTCCCTGCCAACACGCCTCCTGCTCCCCGGGCTGCGGAAGGCTGTGGGAGTCCTAGGACACCAAACCCTGAACTGAAACGTTTCATTTCACGAATCCGGGTGTGTTTCGTGCGCTGCCGTGTTGCACAGGAGATGGGTTTGGGTCGTTTCTTATTTCCATTCAGTGAACCTCATCTCCTGCGTCACTGCAGCCCTCCCTCTGGTTGCAGCTCCCGAGTGCCCGGGCACCCTGCCTCATCCCCGCGCAGCACGGGCCGCTCGGCCACCTGCCCAGCCAAGGGAGGCATAAGGGGTGCGACCTTATCGGATGATGATTTCCCCCAAAGGAGGTTACCAACCCAACCAGTCAGCAAAGGATGTGAAAAGAAACAAAACAGCAATGTTCAGGTCTAGGGAAGGCAACGTGAAGCATTTCAGAGGGAAATTTTTCATGTTTTCCTGTTTCTAAATAACATTCTTGTCCTCATCGGTGTATGAGCTCTGCAAAGCCAGTATTTTCGGAGACTATCCCAGAATTCTTTGTATTTTAATTTGTTCTGTTAAAAAAAAAGAAAAAAAGATTGAAAAACAATCTTCTGGCCTTCTTTTTGTGTTTTCAGCTAAATGTTTCCATTTCCAAGGTATTTTTAAAATGAAAGATTGAACATTTTTTCCCTGAAAATTGAAAATTTCTACTTCGTATTGCCAGCCAATTTATTCCTGGTTTTATTTTGGTTTTAAAAATGGTCAAGAGCACTGTTTGGTTGAGAAGGCTTTTCATTCTTTCAAAATAGAATTAAAACCACCACTCTGAGCCAAAAGGGCAATTGCTCCGTAGCCAGCCCCCCAGCAGTTATTAACGGGGAGCATGGCCAGACCACATCATGGGACTTGCAGCCTAGCTGGGGAGACCTGGCTTATAGGAAGGGAAGTCACTGTGAAATGCTCCCTGTCATAAGAAAGAAAATTGTTTTTCTTCCCCCTTATTATATAATTTTTTGGCAAGGCCAAAGGAAGCTAGTATGTTCCCCAGCTCTGCGACTCGGACAGACGCTGGTGCTTTCTCTTGAAGACTACTGCAGAGTAAACGATGCACCAGGGTGTATTTTGGCACACAAATGCTCCTGTACAGACAGTCATTCCTGCAGGGAAAATTGCATTTTTTGGTATTATTCTGATCTGCTCCAGCAGCTCCTGCGGAGTTTTACTCAAATATTCTCCTTCTATCACTGACCTTTCCTCTTCTGCATTTAGTTTATCCCGCCTGGGGGATCCCTGCTTAGCTGGGTTCTCAGTAAAAGCTTGGGGCCCGCGTGTTTCCCTGGGCAGGTTCAGTGGCTGAGACAAGGTGCATCCCGGTCACGGTCCCTTCGCTGGACCACGTGCACCCCATGCACTAAAGCGGGAGCTACTAGGGGTGACTCTTTGTGGCAGCATCCAAAGCCACCTCCCGCTGGATAGAAGAGCACATTGAGGCCATAAAAGAGACCCAGGACCATGCTGTTTGTTGGCACAGAAGCAGCCTTGCTGTCCTCAAGGGCTTTTAGGGCAGAGAAGGTATCCTCAAGACACATCTCAGCTGGTCTGGAAGCTCCAGGTCATAGGATCTCCCATCCCACGGGCAGGGTGAGGTGTCCCCCCGCAGCTGAGACAACCACGGTGCATGGAGAGCCCTGTGCTGGGCACCCCGAGGAGCCAGGAGGAGATCTGGTCCCTCTGAGCCTGCGACACAGCATGGAGCGGGGAGGAGAAAGCCAACAGACCAGTGCAGAGACGTGCATTAATTTCAAGCTCTGTTAAGAACAGTGCGGGAAAGGAAAGAGAGGATCGATTTCTTTCAAAAAAATAAAATCCAGCAGGAGGGACATCTTATTTCAAAGTTGCTCAGAGCGTTCTGGAAGGAGGCATCCGATGTGTTTAAAACTGACCAAAGGCTCTCGACGGTGCTGGCGTGAGCCTAGTGGCAGGAGGCAATTTGGAGCAATGGGATTTTCTATAGTAAAAATGAGGATGTAGAGTAGGAGTGAGGTGAGAGTGGACCAGTTATGGGATCAGGCCATGGTCTGGGAGGGATTCAGGTGGAGGCAGTGAAGTTAGACTCCAGGAAGACAGGGAGGCCGGTTGTTGAGGGATGCTTTCACGGGAGAAGGGGAGATTCAGAGAGGGGAGCAGGGTCTGCACATGGAGCTGACCTAAGCTCGGGGTTTCCATCCTGAGGAAGGTTTTCCTTCGGTATCAGAATGAAAATGAACAACAGAAATGAGAAATGGATATTTGGTTTAAGAAATATTACACTCCCCAAGAAATTCATCAACATCAATAAACGCTTTGCGAAGCATGTTGAAATTTTATTTACATACCATTTTCCAGCAGAATATAATGATTATGAAAATTACCCAGAAGGTTTATTCCTTGGGGAGAGAGGAGGAAAGCTGAAAGTGAGGATTCACCTCTGAAGCTTGCAAACGTTAGTCCCTGTCGCAGATGACTGATACAGCTTAGGCCATGAAGGTCACTGCAGAGGTACCTAGGGATGTTTAACACACTATGAAGTCAGATAAGCAACAAAAGGAGTGGACATGAGAAATGACGAAGGTCATCTCTGTGGCCATGCTGTGCAAATCTTCTTTTTCACAGCTTTTGATCCCAACTCAGAAATGTCTTTTTATCTATTTAATTTTAAAATGAATTGTTTTCTATCCATCTCTGAAAAACAAAACCTGCCAGATAAAAGTAAACCACACAGGCCATTAATTTCAGCAGGACTTAGGCTGCTTTCCCCATCCATTCGGCAGAGAAAGCGCATTCATAATGCATTGAGTGGCAGGAGGAAGCAGGGGAGAACATTGTCTGCAGTTGCTCAAAAATATCTCCTCCATTTCGAACATGCCTTTTTTATTTCTTTTCTTGGTTTTTTTGTTTGTTTGTTTGTTTGTTTTAATGCAAGAGAATCCTGCAGGCCACAGCTGCCGTCACTGCCCAGGGTAGGTTCATCTTGTGCACTGAGTCAGAAACCATGAGGAAAAAATAGCATATGATGATACAATTAATGACTGTCTTCAGGAATAGGTACAAAGGGCCTCGGATGAAGTCACTGGACCCCATGGCACTTCACTTGCTTGTTTGCTTCTCGGAGCCTGTTTTGTTTAATGAAGTATTTTGTGATGGGTGGAAATACAGACTGTCTCTGCTTCCTTTCTTACCCTCCCCAAAGCAGGGCTGATTAGCTGCAGGAAGAGAAGACCGAGGAGGGACTTTCTAACAGTCCTTAAATATTACAAAGGCTACTGCAAAGAGCACAGAGGTAATTTCATCTCTTTAGCTGTGATGGCTAGGACAGAAAGTTCAAGGGCTTTGGACTGAAGCTCAGAATTAGCCACAATGCTGGTTTTTTATCAAGTAGCTAGCGATTTAGCAATTTGGGGCATCTACCTAAAAATACTTTTAAAAAGCCTACTTTTAAGGTCATGAATCCCTAGTGAACCCTTCTAAATACCCCTTTCCACCATTCTTGAGTTAGAATCATCCAGAGCAGAGAAATCCAAAATCAAACCAGGCCAGTTTTGTTAAGTTTTCTCTGTGAAGGCAACGTCCAGCGTGCTTTAAGTGACCCTGGAAGACTGCTGTGGTGTGACTTCACTGATGGAAGAAGAAAAACGTAATTTAGGGCTGACAGTGTAGCTTTTTCATCTATTCTAAAGCTGCCTGCAGGGTAAAATTTTCTGGTGCCAATCTCTACAAAGAGTTTTGCAAATGTTCCAGGTTAGGCGATGTACTTTTAAAGTTTAAAATGAGATAGCTTGATCTTCTCACTGTCTCACTCAGCATTTTGGGGGATTCTCCTGAAGACTTTTCATTGCTGGCTGTAAAAACTCCCCAGGTTAGAGAGCTCACCTGCTCCCGTGTCCTCTCCTTCAAATCTGGCACCAAGATTCAAGTCAGCAGACAAGTGGATAAGTCCTATGGGTAGAGGGTAAACTTGCACTGCATAATTCAGGTACTTTCAACAACTTTTAGGGAATCTCCCTTCCTCAAGGCATCACCACCCAGTGTGCCAGACTCCTGCCCTTGGCCCTTGGCCTGGCATCTCAATTACTTTTACTTCTGCAGATGATGCCTTTTCTTTTCCATTTTAATTTCTTGGATTTCCAGGATGTCTCATTTTTTTGCTAATTAAAATGGTCCCATAAGATTGGTTCACCTGGAAGCCCCTGACACGAACTCTTAGCTCAACTTCCAATTCAATAGAGCATTTTGTTCAGGCAGTAAAATCAGAGCAGTCTGGTCTTGTCAGCAGCAGCTGAGCAGCAGCCGTTGATCAAGCCAGGGCTACGCTTCCTCCATCAGCCACCCGCATCAGAGTTAAATGCACCCCGGGTGGGGAGGGTAAAGCCTGCACTGATTTCATTCCAGTGGTGTAGCTGAAGCAGCCCAGGTTTCCAGGGGAGGTTAGAGAGAGGATGGAGCAGAGCTCTCCGAGTTGCTCCACCTGTTTGCTCCCCTTGGTTAGTTGACCGTCACTGAAGGGCCAGGACATGATCATCCTGGGTTTGCTCTCTAAATCGTTCAGGCTGTTTTTGTGGCGTTTCTTACTCAGCAGGCCATCAGTCTTGTTGAGGTTTGGGCAGCCAAGGGCCAGAAGCTCCAGAAAGCACATCCATCACTTTACCAGAACTTGTCTTTCTGAGGGCTGCTGCCTGCTTTTCCAACATGTGTCCTCCCTCAAACACCAGCATTCTAAATAAAGAATGAACTTATTCCACTGTCAATAAATGTTGCCCACAAAACCAGACAGGTTAGTGAGTTCCTCAAACCAGCTAAGACAGAACCTCTGCTTATTTTTTATATGTAAAGAAGCACTGCAATTAATTCCTTAACCTTCTTTCAAGAGAACTGTAATTGCTGCTGTGGCAACATAACAAGAGATCCTGTTTTCCACCCAATGCTTCATTAACTTGACCCTAATTGGCCAAGTAAACAAAAACACATTGCTGCTCAATCTTGACTTGGGCTGCATCTCTTAAAGGAGTCTGGATAAGACAGGCAGAGAAGGACTTAGTGCTTGAGACAGAGGTTGCACAATATGCAAGAAAGCCTTCAGGTCAAAAATAATCCTGCACCTACTAAGAATAATCAACCGTACGCTTTCATGTCATGACCAGAAACATTAAGCAAACGGTTGCTTAAATTATACAAGGGCAGTTTTCCCCCCCTTCTCCTATTTATGATGATTGGGACTGAATTAAATGGCTTGGCTGCTCATTTTTCATCCTTCATGCTCTCAGACGTCTCTGAGAATAGAACAGCAGACGGAGGGAAGATGGCCATAATGTGTACACACACAAGCTGCTGAAACCTCCAATGTGCTGAAAATCCTTGAAAGCCTGGGAAAGGGTGAAAACAACAGCATTATCCCGTATTCAGGGTTAAACTAAGTGCTGTGGCTTCTGGCCAAGGCCAAAGAATGTTTTTCCAAGCAGTTGGTTGCATGATCGCTGGCACAGCCCCTTCATCCACAGGTGGTTACAGAGAAAAAAGGGAGTGACAAATTAAAGTGGTCATAGTTTGTCTATTGAACATCGGGTTTAATTCCCCCCCTCCCCAAAGGGTCAGGGTCATTTCACATCAAAATCCCTCCATTACAGACATAAAAGGCTATCTCAGCTAGTCACCCTCAGCTGCCTTTATAGGCAGTGGAGTTTAGGGTGGGAATCATCTGGTCAACTGAAGGCATCCGCTTTAGGCCGAGATGAATTGCACCAGACCCCGTTAACAGGATTGACTTTGAATTGATTTCTGCGGACCTTAAAAGAAGCCCTGCTCAGGCAAGGCATCTCCCCTCTAAACATCCTCCCAGTTCCATCCAAAGCATCCGCTTCCTCTTAGGTTGCCCACTTTTGGAGGACAAAATGCCTGATAAATTAATTAATTCAGTTTGGATGTCGTGTCTCGATGTAACTGCAGGTTGAATGTCTCGGGCATCCTGACTTGCAGGGTCTCTGCTTGCAGCCTGCATCTACTGTGGGGGGAGTATCTAATAACAATTTTGTTTCTGTCCTTGGTGGTTTCTTCATTCCTTTTTTCCAAAAATGCCCCAAGGCAATGACAAAAGTCCCACTGACTTCAGCAGGGCCAGGATCTTGCCCTTTAAGTCCATAAAAGCTTTCTTGACAGCTGCTGATGCTTGCTGGGCAAGGGTTAAAGTTGTGTTCAGCTTTGGAGACAGGAAATAAAATGTTTACATCTTGGATCATTAGCTTTTTTCTGGCTGAGTGCATAGCATGAAATTCAAGGGCAATATTTATCAGAGGACAAAAAAAGGATTGTAGAGGCTGAATTTGTCTCCTTTGTTCATTAAACCTCTACCAGGTCCCAACTTCTACAAGTCCCCAGTGAACCCCATCCTGCACAGATAAGTCAGGCACCAAATCCTGCAGAGCTGTTGTGATCCAGCTTCCCATCAAATCTGCCCTGGCACTTCAGAGTCTGCATCTGTCACTGTTCCTTTTTTCTTATTATTGTTTTGATTTCTAACATGACTTTAAATGAGCAGCAGCAGTAAAGCCAATAAAATAAAACTGAGGAGAACAGGGTGGCTTTCCTGCATGCCCCAATTACCCAGCACTGGAGTCCTGCTTCTTCTTCTGCTCCGTCTTCCTCTGGTCTGATTATGTTAAAAGCTTTTCTGCACAATGACAGGACTTCAGCAAAAGGGGAGGTGGGAAAACATCCTCTGTATTTCTGGTAGGAAATGCAGTATGAATTTCACTGAACAGGAGATGATCTTGGATTTGGTTCTGCAGGTGTTCGTAGCAGTAGGGTACCCTGGCAAAAGAAGGTAACTGTCCCTCCAGCTTTGTTTTCCTATCTGTACCGAGAAGGGGCTGAAGTGAGCTCGAAACTAGGATTGGGAGCACAGAGATACAACTTCAGATGCCCAGGGAACATCATGGTCCAGCACATTGAGGATTAATCCGAACACCTGGCATTTTCTAATTGCAATTTTGCATTTGAGGGTCTAAATTTCACCGATCTCCTCCCTGGGCACCTCCACTCTTCAGTAGTTCTGACTCTAAATGGTTTGTGCATCTGTGCCAGATTGGCAGGAACGGCTCCCATGGGCTTCGTGAGTGTTGCGTCAGGCCCTGCCTGCAGACCGTGCTGTAGCAAGGAAGTGCATAATGATTTGGAGAAAAATGATGTGTTTATGAGCATCATTTATTCCTTTAGAGATTGGCCACTGAAGCAGGGCGGATGGACTGGCCAGGCTTCCCCTGCGCAGTAAACTGCTTAATCTCTCTGCACTGTCAACAGCCGTCTGTGGCTTCCCATCAATTACCCATAAAAAAACCATTCTGGACTGGCGATGAAAGCTCTCCATTTCCACAGCACTAATACCAGATCTGGGTTTTAATGGCCCAGAGCCACTAAACGCATGATATACGGTTTGTTCTGAGGCATCTGCAAGTGAAGGGAAGGTGGGATGAGGGAAGAAGGAATGGAAGAGGGGGAAGTGATGGAGGGAGGTTTTATAATGCCCTCATTGCTAAGAAACTTCACAAGGAGAGTAAACAGTCAGAAACAGCTTGGGAAGTGCCGCTGTAAAAGGACTGCATATGCCTCTGTTTTTCCAAATACAACGAGGGAAAAAAAAGAAAATATCTGGGAGTTTATTTAGAAGGGTTTTGAAAGCCCCCGGTAAACCCGAGGCACCTGTGTTAGATCGCTGGGATCTAAAATAAATATTTGATTGCTATTTCATTCTCCCTCTGCAAGAGGAAAAGGTGAAAAATATTTAGGATGACCTCCTTGGTTGAGCTGTATTGAGTCAATAGATTCAGAGTATATAAATTCAGAGAGGCGGAAAAATCCCTTTTGATGTAAAAGAGACCTGTCATTGGGGAAAACACTAAATCCCAGAGATGAAATCTGTAAAAAAATCCCAAAATAACCCCCCCAGCACAAACAAACAAAAAACGCCCAGCTCATCCCTGGAGTTCAAAACCAATGAATAATCAAAACCCCAAACGAACCGCTGCAAGCAGAGAGGAGATAGCCAGGCATTAAACAGCAACTGCCCAGCCCAGGCACATCCTGAGAACTAAGCTTGTTGGCTCTGCGGCTCCGTGGTGCAACTGGGAACCACGAGCTGGGAAATGCAGTGTAATTATTAGTAGATACCACGCATCTGCATTTCCCATTTCTATCCTTGCCAATAGCCTCTGGGGAAGGGTTTTCATCTGGTTTTGATGAAAGCAAAATTAAGGTAATCATAACAGAAATATATCTGACTGCATCCCAGCCAGTGGAGAGGAGGAGGGAGTGGAGAAGAACCCCGTGCCGGTGCTTACAGAGCTGTGCTGACTGCGTGGTTCTCTTCTTGACAGGCACCTAGGATGGTGTGTCCTAACAGAAAATGTAAGATATTAGGCAGAAATATGGTTATTCTTCTTCCATGAAAAGGCAAAAACACATTTGCAGTTTTACTGTAACGCAGAGGCATCATCACTGGGTCTGAAAATGCAGAGTTACTCTGGTTGTTGCTGGCGTAAGCCAGAGGAGAGTCATCTCTGCAAGTTCATGGAGGTGGAGTCTCCTCTCTCTCGGGCTACTTTGTTGTTCCTCTGTCTGACAAGAAGAGAAAATCTGTCAGCCTTGGGCAAAAATCGTGTGTTGGGGAAAGCTATTAAAACACTTTTAACTGCGTCCAGATGATCATGCGTGTTCTTCCTTATTAGACATTTCTTCCTGCTGAATAGAGCCTGCAGTTGCTTCTTGCCTTTGGGATTCAGCTCTGGAACAGCAAGAGCTTCTTGTTTGTTCTGCAGCGAGTGCTGGTCACAGGCGCTTCCACCTCACAATTTATTAACTGAAAGTGGTTTTTAAATACCCTGCAGTTATTTTTAAATACCCCAGCTAGGCTTATTCAGTGGCCTGGCAGGAGCAGCTGAGGAGATGCACAGGTCTGCATCTGGCTTCCCACCACGGGCTTCTGGGGACTGGTTTTGAGTCGTAGTAGTGAAAGAGAAATCGGGCTCCTGCTTACAGTGCTCAGGCCCCTGCTCAGGCCCCTGCAGTTTATGCTTATTGCTGGGGTTTAGGGCTACTTTAGATGAGCTAAGAAACACTGTGAGATTCTTCTCTTGCTGGAGGCAGCCTCTCTGGGATCATTAGTGTGTGGAAAGGGCCAAGCAACTGCTTCAGTGGGTTGGGTTTGCACCTCTTCCTATCTCTGCTACTCCTCACCACCTGCTTGAACCACAAAAAAGCTGAGAAGAGCTTTGTATTACAGTCTTTGGTGCCTGGAGACCCTTTCAGGGTTCAGCAAGCATGAAACTGTGTTTCCAGGTAGATCCTTCACCTTGTCTCTGACTGGGCTGGGAAAGACAAGTCTCACCCTCCCTTCCTCCCTGTCTCTTGGTTGCTCCTCTGTCCTGGGCGCTGCAGACCAGGACAGAGGTGAGTTATGGCACAGACGGGTGTTACTACTGCAAACACACTGTTCCCTGGCTGTGGTAGACAAGCACCCTTTTGAGTTGTTTAGGCAGCGTTTGCTGAGCCATCACCCTACCAACCTTTGATGCATCCAGAAAGCCGTGGGCATTTTTTGCTGCAGATACCAGGGGAAAAAAGCTGACATGTAGAAGCAGGAGGACACAACTGGGTTTCTCCAACTCAAGATCCATTGTTGTTATATGTTGTATAGAGTAATTACTCTTTCTCCTGTGGCCTTACTGCTCCAGGAGGCATTAGCATTAGCAGAGCAGAAAGGTGAAGCTCTGGAACATCTTGGTATGTAGAACCGGTCTTCGAAGTTTCATCTTTTCTAATCCTGGCTTGGGTAGACCTGTTCTGGCATCTGGGTGACAGCACGGAGCAGGCACTTCTTGATTTGTTCGTCTTCATTGAGTTTCAGCCGTTGTAGTGGGAGTCAGAGGAGCTGGAACATGCAGTGGGGAGAAATATTACTGCAGCTGGGAAAGGAATGATTTAGTTGCTCTTCCGTAGATGCCTGCCCACCAGCAGCCCCCTGTGTAAATGCCACACGGCAGTTGCTTTCTCCTGCCAGGAGAGAAATGTTCTGCTGGAAACTCAGACTGCTCTTTTGCATGAGCAGAGGTTTAATTTCAAGCCATTAATCCACGTGATCTGCACTGAGGCTGCAGGCAATGTGTTCAAGCTGGATAAAATCCTCTTTCACGTGTCAGAGCTGGGCTGGGGGCATGCTGCCAGCGCTATCAGATCTGTAACCTTCCCCTGACATGCCACTCCTCCCTTTCCACCCCTGTGCCCAGCCCAGCCCTACCTCCTTTCACACTTCTGCTTCAAGAGACAACACTTCATTTGCTCAGAAGAGCAGAGCAAACGCAAGGTGATTTTTTTTTCATCCCCTGCAGAATGAATGTATTTTCCTCTCTTCACTCCAGTATCCCCTGATGGAAGGCTTTGGGCCAGATCTTCAAAGTCATTGCAGAGCCAGAATATCTTTGAAAGTCTGATCTTTAAGGTTTGAGAAAGAAGATGTACCCCCCAGAAAGAATGCAAAAGGCAAAAAAGACGACCCCCAGCAGACACCACAGCAGGTGCAAATCTCACTCCTTTACGGCAGCTGAGGTGGTTGTGCAGCATTGTGCTCACGGGCTTGGGCACAAGCATGGAAGTGAACCCCTTCCAGCCCCTGCCTCCTGCTTATGCTCACCTCTGCAGCCCCTTCTGCCCGTGGGCCCTGAGTCAGCTGCAGTTGTCCTCTCCTGCCAGCAGAGAAATATTCTCCTGGAAACACAAACTGCTGTGCATCAGCAGAGGTTTCATTTCAAGTCTTCCCATAGACTCTGCATGTTCCCAGGTCCCAAAATCCACCGTACGGGGCAATGATGTGCCCTGCGCTGAAAAAATTATTGTCTAAACTGTTAATGCAGAGAAGTGGTGTTTCAGCTGGGTTGGGGGATCTCTTTGTGTTAGGGGGCTTGGAGATGAAAGGGAGGTGATGTAGAGAAACATTAACGCAGACCTTTGAACTGATCGGTGAAAATACTTTAATTTTGCAACTGCAAGAGCCAAACCACAAGTTTCTTTCGCAGCGGTGTGATATGAAGCCCTGCCCACTCCAGGTGCCCCAGTACCAGCTCGGAGCTGTAACTCAGGTGTTACGTATCTGCTCCTCCTCTGCAAGCCGGGATCAGCACCTGAGCTGCCTTCCCCATGATTGCCCCAGCCGCAGTCCCTCCCTATTTAATGGCATCCGAAGCATTGCAGAGTTGATTGCTGGCAAGGCAAGGTGCTCTTTTTCAAGCTCTTGACTCTTCTTCCAAGACTTAGCCTGTAAGTCTGTCCTCTCTTTAATGTAGCTAAATTGCTCTTTTCCTCTTTGATTTGCATAATGATGGCTTTGGGGTTTATTTTGTTTGTAACGGAGCAGTAGACTAACCCGCTTTCTGCTTAGCGATAACTCCAAAGAAGTCATTAGAGTTGCAGTAATAGAAAAAGACTGGACTTAAAATTTTGCTACTTCCTGCATAAAAGCTTCTCTAGTACATTTTAATAGGGCTAAAAGACCTAATAAAAGAAAATAAGGCTGCAGAAAAGCATTTCTGACCTTGAGATACTTGCAGTACTCCTCTTAGGTCTGTCAGCCTGTGTAAGTTTAGTGGAGCGTTGGCTGGGCCAGTCCATGGGATTTTCCATGCTGATGGGGATTTATCTCTCATTTCAAGATTTAGCACTGGATCAGACTCTGGAAGGTGACAGTTTGAGCAAGGACTTATGCAGTGCATCTGTTATCAACCCTAGAGTGTCCCCCCCAGGGACTCTCTTAGCCAGGGAACCCCCTGGATAATTAAAGTAGTTTTGTGACTGCAACCAGTACTGCTGTGGGAACCTGCCTTCCCCTCCCAGCATAAGCTGGAGCAGGGGACAGCAGGCAGGAGAGCTGCCCTCAGCCTGGCCTGCCTACCACCAGGGATGGGGCTGTAGAGGTGACTTATAGCCACCATTGCAAGAGGCGAGCACCGCGTGGGGCTGGGTGGCTCCTTCTGGAAGCTGCTCCTCGAAGCCGTGCTGCTAAAATCCCGGTGGAGTTACTTCCCAGGGTCACTGTGGCTGCGCTGCCGATGAGACCTGAGCAATATTTATCATTCATCAATCTAAAAGAGCCGACAGCTACATCAACAATTGCTGTTATCCCTTTGCCTATGCTGTAGGAAGAATAACAAGTCTCTTTAGACCAAAACCTTGAGTTAATAGGATGTATTTCTAACTTGTTTCAGCTGCAAAAGCAGCTGTCAGAGCCCACCAAATCATTTGTGTTTGGGTACTTTGCTGTCAGCAGAGAGCACGGTTGCTCTCTGTGGCTGCTTACGCTTGCAGCTGCCTTGATTCAGGGAAAGGCGTGATTTATTTAAACTGACCACTCTTTGCACAGGGATCTTCTCATGCTGTTTGGAGCCTTCTGAATGTCAGTTTACAGCTGGTGCTGGAAAGCAGAGGGGACCAGTGTCGTTTGAAGGATTTTTGCAGGAAACATTGACCTTTCTTTTTCTTTCTTTTTTTTTTTCCTTTGTTTCTTGCGCATTGAGAGATTTTTGGTATTCACGGTCTAAAATGAAACACTTTCATTGACGGTTCTTGGCCCCAAGTTATCAAAGACAGTAGGCTCCAAAGCCTGGCACGCTATCAATTCCTTCGTGAACTTGGATGCAAACTGGAGTCGGGTAACCTGTGTTGTAGCTGTCTGGCAGGAACGGCGCTGAGAGAGGCTGGAGACAGAATGAGGCTAAACCACAGGACACCCATTTCTTCACTTGCAAGGAAGAAGCGGGCTGTCGCTTGGCAGAAAGGACTTGTGAACATTTAGGTTTGATCTAGCGGTGCAGCCCTCCTCTCATGAGGATGGGCAGCAGACTCTGGCCCGAGTACAACTGCCTTGGGCCACTTTGCAGCGGTCCCTGCAAGGACTGAAAAGGCCATGGAAGGAATCCCATATAGCTGTCATCCGTGAAAAGAGGTTGCTGTGAAATGTGGTCCCGCAGGCTGGACAAAGCAAACCGCTAGGGACTAACAAGCAAGTTGTTCTTTATTTGCAGCCACAGTTTGATTCACTCGCTGCTGCAGTTAACGACAAGGCTAAATGATGATCATTGTATGCTTTATGATTGCCGATAATTCCTCTTTTATGCCGTAGAAACCATACGGCATGATGGATCATGAAATCATTTTTAATGTGCTTTATACACTAAAGAAAGGCTTTCGAAACCAACTTAATGACAGCTAGTCATATTCATTTTCCTTTGGCCATTAGAGATTATTAGCTAATTAGTATCTCATTCTCATGCAACACAGCCTCCTTTTTTTGATTCCAGAGGTCTGAGGCCAAACCTGGAGATGTGATATCGTGCGTGGTCTTTGAAAACATTGCTTCCTTTAATGAAATAGCATCAGGACTTAAGCCGGGCGGATCAGGGATTTCTGAGCAGGCTTCCTCTGCAAGCACCGTACGGCCCCTCGGGTACGAGGCAATCCTGCATCCCCTGTGGGAGGCACGCTGGTAGGGGGGTGCCTCCAGGGTGTGGGGGCTGTAGGAGTTATTTTCTCCAACAAGCTGGACAAAACTCATAATTTCTGTCCTGTTGGAAATATAGAGACTTTAGGAGAAGCCTTCCGAATCCCACGAAAGGGAAACATTAAAGAATTTTCTTTGAAGGAGAAGAATCTGATGTTCTGTTGTGATTAAAATAAATATAGGGTATGTCTGAGCCCATGAGCTCGGATTCAGCTCTGATCACTTCCAGACCCCTGGCTGGCTGGAAGCCATCCTGAAAAGCCCCATAAAATAATGCAGTGTGAGGTTAAACAGGGACTCTGTGAGCTGCTGTAGTGCAGTGTGGAGAGATGCTCGCAGGTCCTCTTCCTCCTGATGAGCTGTGGGCTGCACAGGATTGTCCCTCATGGGACAGAAATCTTATCCCTGGACGTATTCCTGTTCTAGGATGTGTAAGTCAAAATATCCCAGCAAGACGGCTGTCAGCATTGTCCAGACAGCCTCTGGGGCAGCTGGAGTGGGTCCATCTGGGTGTACGGCCATTTCAGGCATCATTTATGCAGCAGGTAGCGTTCCTGGTACAGTCCTGTTTGTACCGAGGTGATGAATAATCCAGCTGTGTCCACAGCATCAAAGGCACTGGATTCCTTTTCGTATTCCCCCCCAAGAGGCTGAGACCATCAGAAATGTGGAAATGACTGCAAAAAAAAATCCATTGTCTCTAACATAATATTTAAAACAACGATGACAACGGGATGATTTCTGATATGCCCATGAGGGTGTATGGGTGACACAAGGATGGAAGAGAAACGTGTGCCAGCCACTGGGAAGGTCGGGACCTCTGTTGTGTCAGGAGCTGGCACCTCTGTAGACTTAGCATGGCTGTGAAACTGTGACCTGAAAGGGCACAGCATCGGCGGCAGTGGGCAGAACAGCCTAAATGAAGACTTTCAGCAGAAATATGATGGCAATATCTCACTAGCTTTTGTCCGAAGTGGATTTCAGGGTGGGGTTGAATTTGTGCAGTGCCCCTGGGATGTTTGTGCTGGGGAAGGGAGAAGACAAGTTGCTGTTATCATTTTTATAGGATGTCTTTGAATTCTGCACAGGCAAAGTCTAGTCTCTTCAGTCTAGGAAATAAGCTGTAGGACCAGCTATTCAAACTCAGCACCCCAACTCCAGCAGTGGTGACGAGCAGGATAAAGTCCTTTTCCCAGTTGACCCCTCCCAGCGCCAAGCAATCAGTGGTTTAGGAGCTATGAACCAGCAGATGCTACAATCCATCTTCCCGAAAGCTCTGGGGCTGCTGAAATTGCTGAAGGCTTCAAACCCAAATTCACAAACAGTTTTAATGGACTCCAAAGTATATTTGTTCGAGGCAAGTATACTCCAAAGCAAATTTGCCCAACACTGAACTGGTGTTAGCAAAGCTTTCAGCAAGGCTGTTATCAATCACAGTTCCAGCAGCTGAGAAGAATTCTTAAGCACAAATCCACATGTGGGGAAAAAGAAAAAAAGAATATATTTAACATTTATATCTTCACTTTATTACAGCAAATGCATTTTATGTCCAATAGATGAAATATATAGCGCCAGTCAAATTTCTTCTTTTGAGTAACATCCATTATGAACTCAGCCCCATTTTTGTTTAGTAAATCATTTGCAAGCCAATCCTGATGGCATTGTATATGATTCATAAATCTTAACTGAATAGCTTCTTTCCAGATAGTCAGCTTTTGAAAGAAACTTCATCTTCATGTTTACAGATTGGTAGACTCAATAGAGGAAAAAATTCTCTAACTTGAATTATATGGGTGGCTGTACTGAAGATCCAGTGGTAACTGTGTTAGCCTTTCAATATGTGAATCCACAAACATATGCTGGTCCACAGTATTGGTCCTCAATAGGATATTGAGAAAATTTTCTCCAACTTTTAGTTAAACACAGTGTTATGGATGAATTCTTTTCACTTGTACATCACTGATCGGATGTGAATTGTAAGAGTAGGTGGAGGTGCGAAGGGTAGCAAGATGTCTTTAAACTGGTTCTGGAGAGTTTTGGAGGGTATTCACAAAGATTTCATAATTAATTGTGTAATCTTTTACAAAACCCCACCCTGAGGTTTCTTTGGGGATGTTCTGTTTGAATTTTTCTCATCAGTGATTGTTCAATGTCTTTGTGAAGTCCAAATGAAATTGGCCTGGATGGAAAAGTTAATTTCCATAACTTCTGCAAAAAAAAAAAGTCAGGAGGTTTGGAAGCCACCAGCTCCTTAGTTTGATTTCTTGCCAGAGTGTTAGGAAGAGTGACACCATTTACAGAAGAGATTTTTTAAAAGTTTTGTCTTTCATTTTTTGAGGACTTGTGATCTGAGTGTTGCTCTCAGAAAAGAAAGAAGCGGAGAAGAGAGAAAGATCAAAGGCAAGTGACTCTGCAACGGGTGGAAATCAGCCCAGCAAATATCTTAGCGGGGTTTCCCATCACATCTCATATGTGTGAGAGAGAGGGGACAGCCCTGCTTCACAGGGCACTGTCCCAGCCCTCGACTCGCGTAGTTTTGAGTTGGAGATGAGCAAAGGACTTGGGCAAAGGACTCAGCCTCCAGGGTTGCAGCGAGTCCCGTAATGCTGCGGGGAAGGAGCATCCCAGAGGCAGCTCTTGCTCTTTCTCTTCACAGCTCTGAACTACCTGACCTCCTCCCGCAACCCTAAACTAAGGGAAAAGAAACATCAGATAAACAAATAATTGAAAGGTTCAATGCTATGGCAGAGATGGAACGCAAAGCGGCTCGTGTGATGTGGTAAGAGCGTGAGTTGGCTGCGCAGGTGACTGTGTAGACTAAATGCACGAGAAAGGGACCTGGGACGTGTGTTTTCAGATGAAATTATAAAAGGGCCATCTGGCTTAGGAGATGGGGAACAAGTAGAGTTGAGGGAATAACCAATTTTTTGGTTCGCTGGCTCTTCTGGATGGGAAAGAACAAGTCATTTCAGGTTGAATGAAGTGTTGCATTTCTCCTGAAATGAAACATTTCATTTGAGTGGCCAAGGGGTATTTTGTGTTTCAATATAAATAAAACAGAAGGTGATTTTGAAACCAAATTTCTTTTTTTCGCATCCTGAAGTTGAAAAGGGACTTGAGGTTAGTGAGAACGACCAGGAGGCTCCTGGATGTGTGGCAATCCTTTACAAAGGGCATTCCCAACCCCAGGCCCCAACTGCCCAACCTCACCGACAGCCTGGTGATTACACACTTGTTAGGGAGGAGGGAACTATCCTGGGAGCAAGGAATGCCCATCTCCAAGTCTCCAGGTACTCTAACCAATGGGACATGGTGTAAATATTTCCCAGCATGACAAATCAGAGCCTCAGATGAACATCTGGAACCAGTCACACACCCAGCACTGAAGCTTCAAAGACACAACCACACCTTAAAACTTTCAAATGCGTTCCCATGTAGTTAAATTTGGGTGATGTGTTAATTTGCATTGAGTGGTCATTGTGGAGTATAAATGTGGTTTCCAGCTCTTCATCTGCCTCAGCTTCCCCCTAGCAGTGGTTCAAGCTGATTTTAGCTACTGCAGAGGTCATCAAAGGAATGGGGACCTCCGATCATTTCAGCTACTTCTGCTGCATTACAAGCACCGTCTCTCTCCTGCATACTGTCTACAAAGACTGTTTATGAAAAAATGTTGTGACAATTTACTAAGCTTTTAATTAAGCTGTCTTGTTGAAACAGAAATGTCTCTTGGGAGGCGAACACACATTTTATGGTCATTTAATTTTTGCTTAGGATTTTAAAATTTACTTCTGGCATACTTAGAATTATTAAGATTCAGGGATTCTTGCCCATTTGTGGCAATTACAAGGCATAAATCATTAAGCTTAATAAGGGTGGGAAGAAAATTGCAAAGTTGGATTTTTCTGTAGGATTTGGGTTTGCTTCTACACACTTTTTTGTACAAATACACTCAGGTTGGGGTCAGAGTTGACATCCGTGGGAGCAGGCATGTGCCTGGGCACGTGGAGAATCTCAGCACCTGAGATAAGAACGGGGTTGTTTACAAAGGCAAATTTTAGCTGTTAGAACAGCCTCAGTCAGGACACGTTGGGAACAGCCTCGGTCAGGAGTCTGGAAAACCAGAGACTCACACTGCGATGAATTAATTTGCAAGGGACAGCAAGTACTTCTTCACGTAGTACTCTCTCCCTGCCTGATTCCCTACCTTCCCTTTTTGCCCTGCTCTACCCTTTCTTTTTGTCTTCCTTTTCCTCTCTGGGAACCTTTAAGCAGCCGAGAACAGGCTGGAAGTTGCCCAGCAGATGACTAAGATCAGGTATACGTAGCTAGGTGCTCCAGGACTCTACTGTCTGCCATAGACGCTGTAGGTCATGAGCATCTGGAGGACGTCTCAGTGTGATGCTGGCTTGTAGGAGGTGGCTGTGATGTTCTGGCCACTGCCATTGTCACTCTTGGAATGTCCTTTGTGAGGGGCCGTCAGGACACACTTCTGGCAGGTAAAAATGTTCAGCCTGCGAATTACCTGTAAGCATCGCAGCTGAGACAGCCACCGCAAGGGCTCTGACAAGCAATAGGTTCTTCCACGAGGATAATTTTGGCATAAGAAAGGCTGAACTCCAGTCAAGCTGTCATTAGAGAAGGGATATGTCTAAGATCCAGTAAAAAATTACTAAATGTGTTCATGGAGGAGAACAGCAGGACTACATTTCCTCACACATATTCCGTGGTCATTTCTCAGCGACCTTGTCTTTAAGCTCATTCTTATTGACCCCTGTCCTGGTTTTGGCTGGGATGGAGTTGATTTTCTTCCTATTAACTGGTATAGTGCTGTGTTTTGGATGTAGTGTGAGAATAATGTTGATGACACGCTGATGTTTTGGTTGTTGCTAGGTATTGTTTACGCTAGTCAAGGACTTTTCATCTTCCCATGCCCTGCCAGATGTGCAGGGGGCTGGGAGGGAGTGTGGCCAGGGCGGCTGGCCCAGCTGGCCAATAGGCTATTCCATACCATATGACGTCATGCTCAGCATATAAGGCTGGGTGAAGAAGAAGGAGGGGGGGGCGTTCGGAGTGATGGTGTTTGTCTTCCCAAGTAACCGTTACGCGTGATGGAGCCCTGCTTTCCTGGCGATGGCTGAACACCTGCCTGCCGATGGGAAGTGGTGAATGAATTCCTTGTTTTGCTTTGCTTGCGTGCGCGGCTTTTGCTTTCCCTATTAAACTGTCTTTATCTCAACCCACGAGTTTTTCTCACTTTTACCCTTCTGATTCTCTCCCCCATCCCACCCGGCGGGGGGGTGAGCGAGCGGCTGCGTGGTATTTGGCTGCTGCCAGGTTAAACCACGACACCCCTCTTTCGCACTACTAAAAAGTAAAATAGTTTAATGCCTTTCTTGCAGGAGGCTTGTGAGATTTGCTTAGCTAATGACTAAAAAGAGCTGTGAGAGCTTTTGGTGAAAAAACACCTTAGAAAGGGGAAGTAAAATTATTGACATTT
The DNA here is from genome assembly GCF_964195595.1 of Calonectris borealis. Classification (NCBI taxonomy): domain Eukaryota; kingdom Metazoa; phylum Chordata; class Aves; order Procellariiformes; family Procellariidae; genus Calonectris; species Calonectris borealis. The sequence continues at coordinate 6,078,977 of NC_134333.1, read as the reverse complement.
TCCTCTAAGTGTCCTGCTACTAATAGTGCTTTAAGATCATTTTGTGTTTCCCTGGTCTCAGTTAGACACAATTGTTGTCATTATAATTCCCTTCTAGATAACACAAGTGAGATTCAGATGCTCCTGAACATAATAGAAAAAGTTATCAGCCCCCCGTGCCGTCCTGTTGCTTAGAAGCCGCCTCTGTGTGCCGAGTTATTTTACCAGATAACCAGAAGAGTCTGCAAATCCAGGGCCCCACTACCACAGAATTATCTTCTTTGTTAGCATTAAGTGTCCAGCTTGCAAGTGGAGGGAGCACTCCCAAGGACAGGACATTGCCAGGGAAGGTATATTGCTGTGATGGTTTTGTACTGGGCATTACATGAGCTACCCAAAGATCCCAAGGCCAGACCAACTCATTGCAGACGTGCCGTCACTGGGAATGTGTAGTTGGAGAAGGGGGGAAGACCTGCAAGCAGAGCAATGGCAGACTTTGCAGTTGCAACTGCAACTGGAAAAGACATTTCGTCTTTCTCTGTAGTTTGCTATCTTAGGTACTTTGATGGACAGAAAATAGAGAGAAGAAAGCTGCTTTGGGGTAGTCAGTGCCTTAGAAGCACCTGGAGGTCTTCTCTGTGACCACAATGTGCCAGAAATCCCACTCGGATACTTAGAGCTCTTCTACTTGGCCTGAGCTAAAGCATCTCCAGGGCCACTCCTGCCCGTAGCTGCCTGATACCTGCCGCCACCTGGGAGGGCTCAGCAGCGTGGCTCTCTGCCCTTCCCCGCTGCTCTGGGCAGTGTGGGCATCACTGTGCAGAAGAAATGCAAGATCTCTGGGGCCAGCACGCACAGGGGCCTGACCGTCCTGACGTGCATTTGTGCACAGTGTCCCATGTGCTGGGCCCTGCTCCAGGGACCAGCCGCTCTTTCCCAAGGAAGGTATCACCAGTTAAATTATAGAAGCCATAGTGGCTGGAAACCAAAGATGCTTTTTCATCAGCTTCAGAAGTGACTAAATATTTCACCTGATAAGTGACATTTGACATTTCCAAATTGAAATTGTTTTGATAGTCTGTTCCACAAAGGAAAATAGAACATTACAATTTCAACTCCCCTTCCCACCATTTGGGACAAAACCCGATGCTGAAATGTGTAAATTCATCCCTAGGTAGAAATCCAGAAGGGCTTAGCTCTTGTATTAAGAAAGTTTTTGGCTTCATATTTCCTATCCATCAAGTGGAGAACAGAGCATGGTCTATGAGTGACTCTGACACTGCTGCAGAGGGACAAACCAGCAATTCTTGTGACAAGCACAAGATTAAATCTCTGAGAATAGCAGCACGTGAGAAGTACAAGTATCTAAAATGTTCACTTCAGTGATTCTGCCGCAGTAAGAAGTGCCCTCAGCGTCTACATGCAGTCTAGTGATCTCTGCTCATCAGAATGTTACTTGCATTTTAGATACCCTTTAATCAAGAGCTTGTGATGAGATTATTTCAGAATCAGGACCTGTGAGTGTAAAAACAAGGCACAGCACAAACCAGCCATGTAACTGGCTTCTTGCAGGAAGTCTGGACTGCTCTGAAGGCAGGAAAGCTCCAGGAGGAATGCATGAGGAGAAACTGTCGCTTTATACAGGTTCTCCATCTAATGGCAAAGAAATAAAGGGCTGTACTTGCACCTGGGTGTCCCAGCAGAGCAAGACCTTCTCATTCCCTCCAGGGCTTCAAAAACCCACGTTCTCAATGCAGCCACAATTGCTTCTCTAAAGGAGCTCCATCTTGGGCACTGACTGAGACAAGGCTTTTGCAAAACCATTAATACCCGGTTTAACAATAACAGACGTGCACAAGGAAACAATAATGAAGCTGCCCTGGGGACTTCATGCAGGTCGCTCCTAATTTCTGGATCTTGGAGGTGCATCTTCTGCATTTTATGAACTGAATACTCTCACTCTGCTATGGATAGACATTGATGAGATGCATTGATGGGAGAGTTGTGTTAGCACAGAGCAGTTTATTGTGTTTTACACCATGGCTACACAAACAGGTATTGCAACATGTTGAGGAGGTTGGTGTCCTGGAGTGTGTAGACAAATGAGTGGCTTGAATGGGAATGGGCAGCAACTCTTTGACCTGGCCTCATTCCCACAGCCAAATGTATCCCAAAGCTGCAGTTTTCCCCTAACTTCACACTGTTCAGTTTGGTGTATCCAGACATCTTGTGTCCAAAATTACATTCCTAGCTGGGTCTCTTTATTCAAAATGAACATAGCACAGTCATGGCCCTGCTAGTCATTCACACGGAGGTGATAAACACGGCTACAAAATGCTGTTGGCTCATCGCTGCTCTTCTGCAAATCGTTGTGCTAAGAGGCCACTGCTGGCTTCAGTGATCACGACCCAGCCGTGGCTTTGTAGGCGGCGAAGGGCTGGGGAACGGGAGGGCCAGAAGGATGGGCAAATTTATCTGGGCATTCACAGCAATCAATGGAAGTGTTTATTCTCATTGTCTTCTACATAGCCAATATTAAGGAAATTACTGCTAATTAGCAGCTGCTGGCTAACAGTTATGAATTCTGCAGAGACTTTATATTGCCAGGGCTTGGACAGGCAGTTGATGACAAATGAAGAGGCTGATGAGTCCTGGTGAGATTCAGACCTAGCTGTCCGAAGGCAAAGAGACGACACGAAGCACAGCTGGTCGGGGGTGCATGCAGTAATGCCCTCAGCTACTGCATCCAAATTGTGCGAACAGCCAAACAGCTCGCGATGAACCTGGGGGATCTGAAACGTTAAGAGTCAGGAGAGGGGAGGACTGGGTGTGTCAAAACACTCAGAGTAGGACAAGGCCAAGACAGTTTCATTTCATGAAAAAACATGTGAAAAAAAACACCACGAATAATATCCAGATTTAGAGAAATTGCAAAACAAAGACGATTTTAAGAAAATACCTATTTTGAAGACAGTTTCATAGTAGGATTGACCTGAACACTTCATTCTTATAAAATGTAAAAATTTCCTGCTGATGCTGATATTTACTGTTATTCATATTCTTTTACTGGTATATATTTGTAAAATGGTATAGCAAAATAGAAGTATTCCAAAATGAGAAATTGAAATGTTCCATTATGATATTGTCATAATGTTTCGACATCATCAAAATGCTTTGCCTTCCCTCTTAAAAAAACCCCAACATTTAGTATATAATGATACCTTTCCCCAACGCATTTCAGTGAAATACAGTTTTCAACATATAGACACTCAGCCTGCATATTTCTTACCTAGTTCCAGTATTTAGCTAGTTCTGGGCAGGGATTTATCACAAGCACTAAGGAGGTGACATCTCCGCCTCAATATCATCAGACACAGAGTGTTTTTGTCACGTGAAGGGGTATCAGCCGCACAACCTCACGCTCCAGAGCATAACTGCGTCCAGCCTGGGCATGCAGAGATGGTCGTGGCTCTATTGCCTGGAAGGATGTGAGTGTCCGAGGGGTGTGAAAGTGTTTCTAGAACAGATAACTCAACTTTTTGCTCTGAATTTCCACTCCCATTAGGATCTCCTGAAATGCCAGTGAGAAAAGTAATTGTTTTCAGAGCTTTTGAGCATCCAGTGACTTCAGCAACAGAATTTGCATCCTCTCAACTTGGAATAATCAAGCTGTAAAATCCCAGGTGGGATCTTATAGTGTTGTACCAAGCTGAGAGCCCTCCATCCAGCAGAAAAAGCTCCCAGACTGCGGAGGCATCTCCCAGGAGGGGTGGGAAGAGCCTGGGGGCTTGAAAAAGATTAAAATCAGATGGGAAAATAGAACTTGTTAACATATGGGGGAGTGCAGGCTGGTCTTTCAGGTCTTTTCCACCTCTAACATTTAGATTTTTGTCATCTGGCAAAACTTTGCACCCAAGTTTGTCCACACTGGACAGTTGCGTGGGAGTTAGAGCCCTGAGCTGAGGCTCCTTGCTGCCAGATGTGTCCACAAATCTCTTCTGCTTCCGTGTGATGGGATGCTCCGGGGTCCTTTCCTGATGGTATCAACTGAGAGATGGCATCAAGGCTTCAGAAGGTATCATGGGAAGGACCTTGAGGTGACCTGACTCCAGAGTAGGTGGGTTTTTTACTTAGGTTTCCTTCCACATTCCTAAGCTTGTAGGTTCAGGTTCGAAGTAAAACAGTCTAGTACTGGAGGGCTTTGAATAAGTGGAACTGGCAGAGAGAGAAGGGAAATGGTAAAACATATGTAGAAACGCAAGTGAAGACTTCAGTGTAGGCATATTGGAGAGCCAGCTTCAGGACACGGTGATGAAGTGTCTTTCACAAGTAGTCTGCTCTGGCAAAGCTTAATCAAGCAGTTCTGAAGTTCGTGCTGAGAGACCCCGAGCTTCATTTGTCAGGAAATTTAACACTTCCAAGGGCATTTGACTTGAAAAATGGGAGCACTTATTGTGATTCAAGCCTGGTGTGACACGGTGGCTGGTTTTTTCTGTATGTCTGAGGCTTTTCATGCTTTGGAGAAAGCAAAACTTCTACTTTAGAAGACTTTCCCTGTTCCCAGAAGTCGGGATGGATTGTTTTGCAGGGACTAGTTACCTGCAGAGTTTTCCAAAAAGTAGGACATGGTTTCTTTTTCTAAAACTGTTGCAGGTGAAATTTAAAAAGCAATTGTTTATTTCTGTCTCTGTGAGTTACCCTCAAGAGCATTTCCAGCTTCTTCTTCAGTATGCAGATGGACAAGGCCTCTAGTTAATCTTTAACTGAGCTATTGACACAAGGAATGGTGCCTTTAAGGAAGAATTAAGAACGTGCTCCCTACCTTTGAGCGAGTTTGTGATAGATTTCCTTGTTTTCTAATCTCATTCACTGCAATGTTCTCTCTTCAATCCTTTTCCGTGCATCTCAATTGAGGTTTTGATGACTCATAAAATTAATCCTCTCTTAGCAGCAAATCTCTTCCCTCCCAAGCTTTCATGCGAGGATGTGTTTGCTGATGCCACGTGCCCGTGTTCCTGCCTCAGCTGCCGGCGCTCCTCAGGCAGGCACTGAGCTCAGCCCTACAGCCCACCCAACGGCACGCTTTCCATGTGCGTCGAGACCATCTTCTGTGCGCCCTGAGCTGCGAGGCAGAGTATTGATTCCTTATTTGAGTATATTTTGTTGTGGGGAAAAAATCGGGAATGGGATCACTGTCATCAGGGACATCACTGCAAACTCTTGAGGCGGCTCTTCACGGCTTTTGTAATCTGGCTTTAGGGAAGAGAAGTGGGAAGATGCTTCTTGGCTATGAATCTCCATCTGTGGGGGAGAAATAAGTCTTAAAAATGAACAGAAATTGAGAAAAGCAGGAACCTATTTGTGGGTGTTTCCTTTTCAAAACAATATTTCCCTGGGAAAAAAATTCTTCATACGAAGAAATGACTGAACAGGCTCTTTAAAACCCACCCAGAACGTGAGATTAAAAACATGAGGCAAGGCAGACATCTGCAGCTAAAAATCCCCACATTTTTAATACGAGCTGAAAAGCTCTCAGGAAAGGGCTTGACTCCCTCACCCACAGCAGAAGGCAGGCAGCCGAGGCCCCTGTACAGTGGATGCGCTGACACCCGTTGCGCGGCAGGACGGAGGAAGGAGGATTAGTCTCCAAATCCAAATTTGCTACTAACAAAAAAGGTTGATTTTAATAATTCCTCTCCGTGAAACTCAATGACAGCTACATCTAAGAAACCTTCAGGAATAACTCCGAGAACGCTGTTTCTAAGTCTCATGAATCTCTCTGAAGCAATTTCTAAGGAGGCTATTTTGGCATTTTTTAAAGCGGCTCCAGCAGCCTGAACATGAAAGCGTCCTTCTGACCTTTTGCAAACAAGCAGGAGAGAAAGGAGAAATGCATTCTCATTAAAAATAATATATCATTTTTGAAAGTGGTAATTAGACAAGTTACCAGCAGCAGCTTGTGTTGATCGTTCAGAGACAAGTGCTTTGTTACTGGGTGGGAATGATTATTGTCATGTGCTGGGGACGAACTCGCTTGGCAGGTTTTGTTGTTTGCTTTAAATCAGTTCTCAATTTCCAAAGGCGTCTTTTCAAGTGGTGTGCGAGGAAAGGCTTTTATAACGTTATTCATTATGTAGATAGCTGCATAACAAAAAGAGTCCTGGTTTAGATACAGGCACATCCACAAAATTGATTTAACTAGGATTTAATTAGGATTTACTTTGGCAAAGTTCTAGAGCCAGCTAACATCCTGTATTTATTTTTAAACTTGTTTTATTCCTTTAATTAACTGTTTTCCATCCTTCTATAAAACAATTCATTGTTTTATTGGGAATATCTGTTCTAGAGAGTCCCTGGAGACTGACTACCTTTTTATCACCAGTTCAGTACCTGAGTCATTTCATTTCCTTCTGTGGAGTTATCTTTGATCCAAGTAAGCCAGATAGGATTAGGCTCCTTTGCAATGAAAAGTTGTGCGCAGGAGGCAGAGATTCCCGAAAGCCCCCGAATGACTACTGAGAGGAGGAGCAGGCTGCCTAGGTAGCAGAGCAATTGCTTGTGGAAGGACCTGTGTCCTCAGCCAAGGTCAGAAATACCCACATGCTGCCGTGTCTAACAAGAACAGGTTTTCCAAACCTTCCCATCCTGACCTGCCCCACTGCTGTTCCTCCGTGATCCTGCCAGATGAGTTTTCCAAACCTTGTCCCAGATGCGACTGTCCCAGACCAATTTTTTTTCTGCTAAACTGCCGTTCTCATTCTAACAAAGCTCTCCTTAAGTAGTGCCCCGTGTGGCTCACGCTGTGGTGCTCACCCACGGTAATTCTCCAGCCTCAGACACCTTTCCTTGCTGTGACCCGAACGAACGTCACCCACTCAGATAGGAGCCATCCCGTTCCATTAATGTCCTGAACTGGTTGGGCAAACCCCTTCTAATTAACCCCGTTCACTAGTAAACCACTTGCTTCAAACGCAAATAACTCATCTCTCTTCTACAGTGGGATTTTATGTCTGGTTTTTGGTCTTCCACTAAAGGTTTTAAGTTTGTTATAAAGCCCCGAGAAGTGTTTGTGGCTGATAGACTTTCCAGGCTAAATCTCTGTCGCACCCGTGCCTGAAACAGAAGAAATTAGACCTGGGGGTGCTGGTAGTCCCTCCCAGTACGCTGTTCCTCTGTGGCTCTAACTCTGAAAAATGTGACTACCACCTCTTCTCCCACTAAATTAGATTAGCTCCTATTTCATAATGCTCCTGAAACACCTACATTTAGTGTAGGTAACAATGATGCAGTAGCCAAAGTCTGGAGGCAGTAATATTTCATCGACTAACCCAAAATAGTAAAGCATATGCAGGGAGAAAAAGCTCTAAATAAACAAAACCACAATCTGCTCTTATAAAAATATATTTGAATAGTATGTGCACAACAGACTGGGTTCCCCTCAGGGCATTTCCAACATTTCTGAGGGTTCGAATGGTTAACAGCTCTGAAATGTGACATATTTGCAGCCCTAAAAAGCTCAGAGTCGTAGTAATTACTAACTCTTTTCTTTAAGAGGGAATATATTGGCATTGGATTATATTTTATATTATTTTTAAATGACAGGAGCACAATGACAGTTTCAGCTGTTTATTTTTGGAAGAGAGGAGATTTTAAAGGAGGTTATAGGAGAAGTGATGCTGGCGCTGACGGTGCCAGGGCTGTGACGGCCGGAAGGTAACCTCATCTCTGTGTAAAACCAAACCAGCCGAGCAATCCTTTGTCTTTCAGGGTTACGCAATATCAAGCCAAGGCAACAGAAATGATTAGAATTAACCTCCAGAAGATCCCTGCGGTAATACTGTTTGCAGTACCAGTGAGGCTCCACCTAACCTGGTGTTTGCAGTCCTAGAAACCACAGTAAGTGTTGATTAATTGAAAAAAAACAACAGAGGAATGGAGTCAGGTGCTTAAGGGACGTGTTCAGTTACGACTAAATTACAATACTAATTTTTTAATAAGTATGCAAAGTATGTACGCTGTAAGGAGGGAAAGGAAAGGTAATTCAAGGAGCTCTAACTAGGGATAATGCAATAATGCTAAGAAAGGGAGCGTCTGCACCAAACACCACGGAGAATTGCCAGTGAACTGTATTTCCATAAATTAATTTCTCACAGGAAACCGTAAAAAGTCCTTTAGTTGAGGTGCTGAGAACGAGCCGATACCAAGCGAGCGCGCTGTGTTGAACACACGCCTGCGGTCCCAGCGACGGGGACTGGTGCCCTGGCAGGTGCTGCCCATGGGGGATTTGGACAATATTTTCTTCATCAGGAAATGCTGATTCACCAAACGCAGAACTTTGACTTTCTGTTTCTTTTCAACTGGGAATATGTTGGTTTTTCTAAAAAATATCCTCAAGTCCTGCAGGCGATTCGGAGAGGAAATCTCAAACCAGAAATTCTCTATGTGGTTAGGGCTTGCGCTGGGAATATCACGGTTCAACCCGCCGTGCGGTCGTATTTGGAGTAACACTCTGAATTCAGGGTTTGCAGATAACACCGCCAATCTTAAAACTGTTCCTTTTCCCCCTTAAACCAAAGCCCACGATGTCTAGGTGTTAAGGGTGGTGTATAAGTTCACCCTCATCCTTTTCTTTTGATGAAGCTCTTTCAGCTCTTGGCTGTTTAAACCCACTAATGCTCTGATGCTGATGGAAGTTTATCTTCTGAATAAATGATATTCCTAATATAGCAGAGTGTGTGCTGTACCGGGGAATTGTGTCCTCTTAGAAAACGATGATTAATGCAATCAGAGCCTCCTCCCATTAGGATCTCTCAGACAAGTGTTCCCGTGTGCTGAGCATCCCTTAGCCGCTGATGGGAACCAGGCTCAGGATCCTGCAGAGCTACGGCACGGGCTCAGCCCCGTCGCCTCGAGTCCCATCACCGCGTGTCCGCGGTCCACGTACGTTTTACACCTCCCAGCTTTGCTTTGCTGTGAAGGGATGGCGAGACACAGACATGGCGTTTGCAGAATTACAGGCAGCAGCTTGCAGGAGTGAACGCCGCGGGGAGGATGCCGACAAGCACGGGCTCTGAGGCAGGAATGAGACGTTGCAGCACTTCAGCCCCAGCCCCCTGCCATATTATGACCTTGGCTGCAGGCATTTTGTTAGGCTGTGTCGTGGTTATACACTACCTCTGTGTGACTACTCTTGGCATCATAAAATGATATGCAAACAGCACAAAAAAGAAAATAATATACCTTCCGGCACAAAATTCTCAAATTTTCCAATGAAACATTTAATATGGTTGAAAACATCTGTATTTCCAAACCTTTTCTTCACTTGATGTACTCTGACCATCGAAAGGAGCTACTGCCTTTTTCCAAAGGGACCATTGACTTTCAGTGACTTTCAGCATCCACCCGGTAGACGAGGGTCGGGATCACACACCGGTTCGACAATGTGGAAGGCGTTAGCCGGGGTGCCACCGGAGAGCTGTGCCGAGCCTCAGTCAGCGACCGGCAGCCAAACAGCCCGCCGTGCCTCGGGGCAGTAATTACGCAGAGAAATCACAGGGATGGACTCCAGCTACACACCAGAGCTGTTTGCTTTCTCGAGTGCCCTCCATGGCTATATTAAAGGGAGGAGAGAGATGAGTTTTATTAGCAAAGAGGGAAAAAGAAAGAAAAGAAAGTGCCTGATGAAGAGGGAAGGCGGCAGTGGGCTCTCTCCCCAGATCCTGCTTGCCTCCCCATGGATTTGATCTCCAGGCCTTTCTCTTAGAGGGAGAAGAGATGGGCTACATTAACAAATGCATTAAAGAAGATATCTTATTTCCATACCCTCTTCTGATTTTGTAAGCTGAAGCTCCTGTCAAGGTAAAGAGTGACTGAATATAAAGAAATCATTTTTGCATGGCAGAGATTTGATTCCTTTTCCTATTCCCCTGCTGCCTCATGCAGCAGAAAGCTGCTTTGGGCATTAAGATGCTTTGAACACTCCTGGAAGCCTGGTGAGGGGAGGGGTCAGGGAAGGAACATCAGTAATACCTGGTGGAAATTACAAGAATTTAAGTCTGATTTTTCCTCCTTAAGATTATTGCAAGGTGTTGGCTCGTGGAGGAGCTTTGAGGAGGTGGGGAGGTAATCCACGGCTGAGTTTTCACCAACCTGCCCCAGGCTCTGCCTTTGGAGGTCAGCGAGGTCCCAGGGCCAGCAGGAACCTGCAGGATGCTGTGGTGCCTTTTGCTGAGACCTTTCCAGCCTCCGCCAAGGAATGGCGTAAATCCTGATCCTCGCAGGGCGCACAGCACATCGGCCCGTTCTGCACGGCACACTTGCTGAGTCTGGCTATGGATTGAGCCCCACATCAAGCCCCGCATGAAAAAATGAATAAATCCAGCTATTCTTGCCTCCTATTTCCTTCCTGATGTCTTGTAAAGCAGCAAGGAGATGATCAGATACGCAGGGAGGGGATGTCCCCCTTCAACCCCAGCTCAAGAGACACAAATGCCAGCAGAGAAGGAGCAAAACCAGAGCAGAGCCTAGGGAAGGATCTGCTGCCGGAGGAAACCTGGGTGAAGGCGGTGCCAGGAAGGGTGCCAGGCGAAGGAGGACGGGAGGACGCAGGGAAGGCACGGGCAGGACAGATGGTGCCAAGCTGAGCGCAGGAAGTGTGGAGGAGGGAAAGCACCATATGGGAGAAGTGGGTGAGTAGGGAAAAAGAGTGACATTGTTTTCAGTTCTTTTTAGCTGTCCAGAAGCTATAAAATACGCGCCACATTACCCATGATTTCATAGTTTCTTAGCACTGGATTGTATCACAGCATGTTTTCTTCCACTTTAAATCCCCATTTCCCGGAGTTATGTGAACATGTGGACATGACAGGCAATTAAATTCAGCAGGTTGTTAGTGACCTGCTACATATTTAGCGTGTCTCTTATTTACTAGAGAGCTGGGCAATCTCCAGCTAAATGTCTTCTGGTCAGAAACTTAGTGTGTTGAGTTTTTGCATCTCCTGAAATAAAGCTTCTTGAGAGGAAGTCTCCAAATAGCCAAAGCATCCCATTTCACATTTCTGGAGGAAGGGATGGCTTTTCAGCTTAGACACGTCTCTTTTAGAGCTTTCTGAAAGGGAAATGCAAATGTCAACTTTTCATACTTGCGACAGGACAAGGGGGAATGGTTTTAAACTAAAAGAGGGTAGATTTAGACTAGATATAAGGAAGAAATCTTTTGTGATGAGAGTGATGAGACACTGGCACAGGTTGCCCAGAGAGGTGGCAGATGCCCCATCCCTGGAGACATTCAAGATCAGGTTGGACGGGGCTCTGAGCAACCTGATCTGGTTGAAGATGTCCCTGCCCATGCAGGGGGGTTGGACTAGATGACCTTTAAAGGTCCCTTCCAACCCAAACTATTCTATGACTCCATGATTCTATACTGACAGAGCAGCCGTGCCCCAGGCTGGACCTGGATGAGGGCTTTAACTGCTCTGAGCCCTGACGTTCAGAATAAACATCCTTTGCTGACGCAAGGCTGTGCTCAGCAGTAGGTCACCAAGCTACCTGCTGCCCTAGGGACACGTGCATTAGGTAGCTCGGGCTTTTTGGCCCATGCTGCTATGTTTTGCTCAGAGATCCTGATTCCAGCATCGATCTATCGGGGGGGGGTTGCAGCGAGCTTAGATTTGTACCAATTTTCCAACATCCAGAGCAACTCATGTAGAGAACAGCTTGGGATGAACCTGAAGCAGAGCAAGGACCCACGTGGCAGCCATCCCTGGGCGGCTGTGGGCTCCAGAGGATCACACGCCGAGCTGCTGCAGGGACAAGGCATCTTTGAACTGCATTTTGCTTCCAATCTCCACTGAATGACGAATCGATATGTGGATTAGAGAGATTACCCTGGCCTGTCTCCCCTGATCTGAGGACTTCTGAAATTCAATGAAAAGAAAAGAACCCCAAGCCCCCAAGAGTCATTTAAAGGAGTGCTTGATCACTTAGCTCTGAATAATGGCTTGATTTGAGCACGGATTAATTACAGGACTTCATTTTTCTTGTAGCTGAGGTTGTCTTTTGCTTGACGCTTGCATAGTAACTTTTACAGTAAGATCTTAGTCCATGACTGGGCTCCAATATGCTATAAAAATGCCATCACCTATGGCTATTAAAAATGAGACTGATTGTGTTGGAAGCAACACTTCCAACTTCAACAGCTGCTGATAAAGCATCTTCCTCCCGCAAGGGAAATCTTGCATCGTGTTTTCTGCCAAGCAGGCTGGAAACAGCCACAGAAATGTTGGTTTTTTCAATTCCACTAAGTCGACCACAACTTTTCATGCAACTTCAGCTGTGGGACGCAGCACTAAGCGATCCCATGTGCTGATTCTGTGCTCCTCTGAGATGCTCTATGGCAATCATGCACCGACAAAGCAAAGCCTAAATCATATTTAAATCACATACCACCAATTAATCTCCGTTTAAGGGGAATGGACCATTAGATACATGCTGACACGCTGATTGCAAAATTATTATTAATGAAAGTGTTTGTTTTCCTCATTGCTGCGCTTATTAGAAGTATGTTACTATTGTCTACACACAGCCAGATTTTTTCCCCAAATCTTTGTTCTAAATTCTTTGCCTTGGCTCGTGATGGCTAACAACATGGGCTGTGTGCACACCCCCGTGTGAAGGGCAGCTTCACAAAGGGGCTGTAAGTGCTGGGATTTGTGCATGTAGAGCAAAGATAACTTATCAAAGGTAACTTATAGGCATGTATAGAAAACTAGAGGTGTTCCAGCTTTTGCAGGAAAATTCACCAGTGAGCTGGTTTAAAGGTTGTCCTGAGAATCCCCAAATGCTCATCCAGTTCCAACTCTTGTTAGAAAGTCATTTGTGTAGTCAATTATCTACTTAGATATCTTTGAATGCAAAAGGTACCAGCAGTAAGCAAAGCACTATACACTCTTGTATTTTCAAGGCTTCTAATTGTAAACCATGGACAAAAAGTAATGCAATTCAATTTGGGGAAAATTTACTATGCTAGCAAACTGGCTAGACTGAGACAAAAAGGATAGCGTGATGCAGAAGGCAGTGTTTCAGAAATGCCTGTAGGAGCATTTGAAAACGTGACAAAGACATTTCTGAGAAGTGGATCCACTTTTATCAGTGCTGCACAAGTCGGGGAGAATCTGCAGTGAAAGAAAGCATTGTAGTGCCCAGCAAGAGAATAAAAATACATGTGGAAGAGCGCAGTCTCACGGGTTGCAGCCATGCATGGGAGACGGATTCAGGAATGTCATCCTGCTGCTGCAAAGACAGCTTTTCCCATCCATAGACTTTTGCTGGCATAAAAGGGACTTGCTGCCACATGGGTTGTCGCTGGGAATTTCAGGAGTGCCTGATGTATTTGTCAAGGCACTTTTGATCCAGCTCATCCTGGCCCGAGCAAGATAAATAAATACAGTGGTAATGAGATGCATGTGAAGACACCTCCCAGAGAGCTGCTTCTCTTTCCTTGGAAAGCTGCTCTGCCGTGTAGTGTTGCCACAGGGTCCGAGAGAGGCCGACGTGCAGGGCTGTGGCTTACAGCAAGCTTGTCAAATCCACTCGGAGCCGGCTGGTGAGTGCACGTAACGTGAGCCCTGCAACGGCACTGCGGACAGGAGATGACAAACACAGCACAGCGAGGGGACAGGCTGGCGCCAGCATTACTGGGGCTGTATCAGTAGCTAGAGAGCCCTCCAGGACCGTGGTGTTGTCCCCAAAGTTCAGCTTCAGGAGAGGACTAACTTGAAGCAAAGAGTTTCTCGAGCCACATTGTGGTTGATTTGATAAGACTCGATGCCTCTGGTTTCCTTGCTAGCTCTTTCCAGCATTTCTTTTTCCTCTGGAAAAATCTTTTCCATGGTTGCTTTGTCCAAGGCATCCACTCGGAAATGCCACAAGCCCAAAATAAAACCCAGGTGCCATCCCAAAGTGGGGAGATGTAAAGCAGGCTGTGATGTTCGAGTTCATCATGCCCAAAGAAGCAACTGTTTTGAAGAAAGGAATTCTCAATGAGATAGAGCAAAATCCCCACAAAAATCGTCGAAGGCTGCATAATCTAGACAGCTATGAAACTTGCTTCAGATTTTGCGATCGTTCTTGTATTACATTTCCAAAGCCGTCTTTGTGTCCAAGGGGCAGCTGTCATTTTAACGCGACAGACACGCTGTGCTTGCTCTTGCAGAAATCGGTGTTTTATTCTTTCACCTGGCAGCTGTTTTCCTTCAACTGCAACGAAGGCTGCTCAGGCTTAAAAGGTAAAACATGACATTAAAACTAGGAAAACCCAGGACTTTTTCTTGAAAATTGTTGCAAAAATGTCATTGCATGGACTCAGGGCAAAATAGCCAAACCTGAAATGTTGCATATGGGTAAAATAATTCCTTCAAAATTCCTTCCTGCCTTGTAAGGACTGGTGTCTGAACAGCGTGTGCTGTCCCTCGATCGGGCTGTCCGGCTGAGCTTTTCCAATGGCACATCAATCCTTTCTGCTTGGCTACATCCCTCTGCGGTGCTGTGACTCAGTTTCCCCAACCTGCTGGGAAACGTTGCTATTAGATCGAACTGCAGAAGCGAACTTGTGAGTGTTTGATGGCTCCGGGATTTATAGGCTTAAATGCTCTCTACAGGGTAAATGTATTCTTTGCTAGCAAGACTTTAGTGCTATAAAGTCCTTCTTGAATGGAGATGAATTTTATCCTGATAGTTATTCTCACAAAGCAAACAAAATACAGATTTTCAACTGACTGAAATCCAAAGGTGTTTGAATTTTGTCTCGAGGTATACAAAGCCAAATACGCCTCCCATGGGCTGTGAGTGCCAAGCTGTGTCTGTAAAGAATAAATGAGAGGTTTTATTCTTCATAATCTTGCTAGAGCTTGCTTAGGAGGAGGGAAAATCCCCCTTTGGGGCAGAGTGAGAGACAGACGGGCAGAGAAGTAACAAAAAACACTTGCAGAGCTCTGTTTGGATTCCTGCATGCCAAACTCTCTCTGCAAAGGCTGAGCAATTTGACCCCAACTGCAAAACAGACTCTTCCGTTAAACCCGCAGCAGCTGTATTAAAGCAGGCAGGAGGAAGAGAGCATCAGCAGCATCCACCACATCTCCATAGGAAGGGACAACCCCCTGAGGGGTAAAAAAAGGAATATTTTGCAACGTTTAGGCAGCAATAAGTCCCCTGAGGTGTTTGGTCACCTCAAAGCTCTGAGTTGCCTGAGTAGCTTTTCCTTTTTTCCTCTTCACCGGCTCCTGCTCAGCGAGGGGAGATTCATCTTAGTTAGGCTGAGCTGTAAAATCTAACGAGAGTCCTCTGAGCACCCACAATGGTGATCGTGCACCATGCACGAATACATGCATCCAAATGTGTGTGTGTGTATATATGTATTTATTTAATAGATATGAAAGGATATATATTTGTGCATATATATATAGCAAGATATAGCCCAACTTTGAAGGAGGGTAAACTGATTTAAGTTTCTTTGTCTTTGCTACTATACAATGTCTCCATTCCTAATGGCGGAGGAGGAATATGTACCATGAGAGGAAGGAAAAAACGCCGGTGTCTAATCAAGTAATTCTTTTGTCCCCTTGCAAAAATGTGCTTCACATACTGGGTGTAAGATTATTTACCATCATTGTTTTGTCAAGGAAAGGAGAGGACAAAGGACCCCCGCATAATGCAAAGCCCATCATTACTGAACACAAAACAAACCCCGAACATTGGAAATGGGATTCTTATTTGCAGCGTTTGTGAGATTTTTTTTTTTTTAACCTCTGAAGCAGCAGAGTCTGCTGTGTGCGCCGATGATTGTGAGTGTGTGCTTGTGTCATATGCTGCGCGGGCAACACTTAACACTAATGAGAAACAAAGAATTCCTGCAATCCCAAACAGCAGCAAGCGAGCTCAATTAGATGTCTGTCTGGCCGCAGGAAGCGGATTCTATTTTCTTTGTACTGAATAGAAACAAGAGCCTTTGTCCCATCTATACAACATGGGTGTGGAAGGCAATCTGCTTCCCAGCCAGGAAGAATTGTACTAAAATACACTATTGTCCAGGAACATCACTCTTCAACTGTAAAGTTATCAATAATAAAATCCGCCTTTCTCTACCATTGTTCCTTGTATTCAAACATCATTCTTCTTATTTTCATTATTGTTGTTAGGAGTATGTTATGAAAGGTCCATTTGTTATCGTGCTGGCAGGTGTCCCTTTGTACCTCAGGAAAACGCTGTGTCCTCAAAAACTCGTAGTCTTTTCCGAAAGGAGGCTCAGTGGGGCAGTTTGTACCTCCCACTTCCCCATCGGACAAGTCAGGACACGGGCTGATGTGGCAGGAAGAAGTTGTCCTTCTGGTTTTAAGGAGGGTGCATTTCCCGAGCGATGCTAAACGGGTGGTGAGGCGGGAGCTCGGTGTGATGGGGTGATCAGGCTTATTCTGCTGTTAGCAGAGGAGCAGGAGAGAGGCTTTGCTGGGCCGAGCAACAGGGTAAAAGCGGCGGTCGGATGGGACATAGGACTGCTCTAGGTTGGCTTAATATTTGCAGGACACAATGTCACTCACTCTGCAAACTGGGCTGGCAATGGAGCTGAGAAGGACAAGAGACAGAAAATGGGATAAGGAACAAAAAGAATTCAGGAGAGCCCTTTCAGGCTGAGCTTTACTGCAGATGGGGGAAGGCAGAAAAATGTGGCGTTAAAGATGAGAAACTATCGTAGGAGCAGGATGAGACCCCGGTGCGCAAGGAGGAGCTGAGGCTGCACAACGAGGAGCTGGAGGGGTCACCTGCAAGGCCATCTGCAGTTGCAATGTCTCTAAAAAGATTTCTAAGTTGCTTCTTTTTAAAGCGGGGAGTCCTTCACGTTACAGCCTAGACAACAGGATAGGGAACAAACCTGAGCTCTTTGTCTATGACATAAAATGACTTCCCTGTATTGACAAGACAGACCAAGAGGAAAACAGCAATCAATCAGCCATAGCACCAGGCAATGGAGAGGAGCGGCTGAGACAAGCCAAAATAATTATTCTGGAATGAGGAAAAGGCCTGTGATATTGAAGGACAAGAGAGAGAGAAATTTGCTGTGCTGCCAGCTGGGCTGAGATCTGGGGAAAGCAAAGGGACTGTGATGGTTCCGCTTTGCTTGACATCGAAGTAACGCCCGTGGAGGAAATGCAGATGCAATGACAGATACCTCGATGGCCCTCGGAAAAAGGTTACGTGTTTCTTTCCCCTCAGGACTTTCCAGTGAATGAAGAAAGAATAAGTGCAGCGGTACAGAGAAATAAGTCGCTCTGCCAGCTGTGGTAGAGAAGTTCAGGGTCTCATGGTGCACCCCGGTGCATGGCCCGCCTTGCAGAAGGGCTGGCAGACAGCGTTTGTAACGGGCCGTCTGGTTTAGGGAGGATGAAGAAGCTGGGCAATGTTCTCTATAAATGACAATTATTATGGCAAAATGCAGAAATCTGGAAATATTACTCTTGAGAAGAAGCCTTGAAAGGACAGGTTTTCTTCTAGGGAAGATACTGTTTTCATAACGCAAATTTTACCACTGCATTGTTTACTATTGAAAGCAAACAAAATCAAACTGATTTGGGAAAAAAAAAAGTTTCAAACTGAAATGCTCATTTTGCTGTAGTTAGAAAACAAATACGTTATGCCCTCTGCTTTTCCCACTGAACTGGGAAGAGAGGTGGCCAGGGCAAGATGGGGAGAGAGGTGCCACATCCTCTTCATCTCTCGGTTTCTCTTTCCCACACTATCATACATGAAAAAAGGATCAATGCGATGCATAACCCCCGGTTGTTTCCCCATCCAACCCCACAGCCCCGTCCCACATCCCTTCCCCTGCCAAGCAGCGTTTCACCGATCCCAGTTCATGCTCAGCCCTCCTCCCCCAATCAATCCAAGAGCCTTGATAAGACCTGGACTAGCAGGACCGGGCATAATCACTAAACCTTTGGGGAACCTAACGGGACCGAGGGACGAGGAAGAAGCTTTTCCAGCTTGGAAGAATGGGACTTGCTGCCTTTAAATAAGCAAGAAGAGAGCGTGGTCTCATCCCACACAGACAGCTGGCAGGGAACAATTACAGCGCGATTTAGCTGTGTGCTCTAGCTTGAAGGTAGTTCAAAACAACACTCACGGTCTTTTCGCCACTCACGATTCAACCATAACACGCATGTCCAAGAATACAATTTGCTGGTGCAGAAACAAACGCTCTGTAAGAGAAAGCAAAGAGCCACTTATAAAGCGAAACGCTTGTAATTATCGTATGCAAATCAGCCCAACTACAGGTTGCACTGGGTGCATGTGCATTGCCTGGTTAATTTGGAAACAGTTCAGTAGTTAAAAGTGAACTATAAGGTTCTCATTATGCAATTAGGACTTTAGTGAAAGACTCATTAATCTGAAATGCAATTAGTCAGGCTGCTGCTGCATAGAGTTCAAAAGTGGTTTTGTTGGGGGGTGACTTCGCTGTTCACGCAGCGTTGGATGAGATATCTCCAAATGCTTTGATAGGATCTTCTCATTTCAGGCTTACATAGACTCAGTTTGGAATGATACAAACACGAGAAGAATGAGGATTTAGTTCATTTTTTAAACTGTCAGCTACTCTTTTACATCTGAATTTTCTGTTTCTTCTATCTCTCTCTGCTATTTGTCCCTGTGGGGAAGATTTATATCTAGTGCTTAGAAACAAGGGCTGATGTAATGGCACTCAGATATCACAGTAAACATTATTTCTAAGAAACATGCAACCAGTCAGGTCTCTTGGGTTCAGTTATCAACTCCACCAGTGGCTCTTTGCATGACCTTTAACAAGACCAGCCCAAGTGTGTTATCTTGGCATCATAAGGTTGGGGAAGGAGTGGAAGGAGCAGCACGATCGCTGCATAAGGCACGCTTTCTACCATAACACGCATGTCCAGGAATACAATTTGCTGGTGCAGAAACAAAAAACTGAGTTACCGAGATCACAGAGACCAGACAGATCATAAGGATCTGGGTATTATCCTCGGTTTTACAGCATTATCGAAGTAAATCATTCAATTCAGGTCCTTCAGGAATCCTTTTTTGTGAAGCTGAAACTGCACAAAATCTCCCTATTGCACTCTAAGGCCTTTCCTGCAAGAGGAAAATGAGGCTTCCCATTACTTCTGTCCTGGCTTATCCGCAAATAGCTCCTGTGCTGGCTTTCTGCCCAGGGTAGGTCTCACCTACTTTGCTCACAGGTAAACCAGACATTTTAATACGTCCCAAGTCTGCTGGGTACAAGGTGATTTAAGAATATAAGCGAGAAGGTTCTTAAAGAGCTACAGCTTCACCTGAGTGAAATATTTTGCCAACTCTTTCTGTCTCAAAAAAAAATAGAGATTCAGCAGCAGCAAACTGTTCCCTGGATGAATTTCAGCCTTGCAGAATTGCCTGTGACACACACAAACAAAACATCAGAAAAGGTAAAAATGTAACAAACAAAACAGTCTTTGGTTAGAAACCTCCTTAAGTTATATTTACACCATGATTAAAGAAAATACTTGGCTTCAAAATGGAACATTTTATATTAGGGCAAACAAAATGTTCCACTTAACACAAAGCTTATTTTTTCCAACTTTCTGATTGACCAAAAATATTTCAAGGATTTGAATTTCAAGTTGACCCGAAGCAATTTTTTGTTTGCTTATTTGTTTGTTTGAAATTGCCAGTGAAGCAAAAAATCAATTTACACTGTTCTACCTAGGATGTACCTACCTAACGTGTGCGATAAACAATTTGCTTGACTAGCTACTGCCAGGGAATGCAAAACCCTGCTGCAAAGGGTGCATGAGGTGAATCTTGCTGGTGGGGCTGAAGAAGCTAGAAGCTGCAGCTGTTAAGGCTGAGACCTCATCTGGAAGTCACCATCCGCTGCTTGTGGTCCTCTAACTGCCCCCAGTTTTCCATTCAAATACAAATAGTGTAATAAGTCAGATTCAGTCAGAACTGTAATAAGCTTCATGTATCAAAAACCTGGATCCCATCTCTGATAATGGCTTGTAGAGGATGCTTAAGGGAAGAGTGTAAGTACAGGTCAGGTGTAGAAAAATGCTAATATCTCCTTCCCTAGGCATATGCAGCTCAAAGGCTTTCTGAGCCAAAGGTTATGGAGGTTGTGGAGGTCATTGCAAAATAAGGTAGAACAGTTTTGATCACCTTCAGCAGAGGTTTAATTAATCTGCTTGATTCTGCACTGAAACACATCAGGAAAAATGCACACATCGTGTTCAGCGGCGCTTGTGGTTTCCCATAACTGCGAGTAGTAAAAAGCAACCCAGGGCAGTAATTTTTTCTTTCATTTCAGTTCAGAACACAAATATATATGCCCTTTTTCTCCCTTAGATGTCTACACAGATACTTAAGGCACTGACACACAAAAAAGATCCCACTTGGGTAGGCCACTTTGGGTCAAGGTATCTCCCCCAGCTATGGAGCTGGGATTCATCTGAGGAAGGGTCATCAACTCCCTTGGGAATCACACCTCAAATCATTGCTAGTTTGGAGCAGATTTCCACTGATTGCAAAGGGAGGCCACAACCGGCAGGGTTTCGTGCGCTATAACAAACAGCTAAAGCTGTTTCTCTCAAATGACCTCCCGCCACAAGCAAGGAGGAACACGCAGCTGCCCAGTGAGGACATCTGTAGCCTCAAAGCCCAACAAATCCTCTTTGCTTTCCTAATCTGCACTTGTGTTTGGTTAGCTACTTGCTTATGAATGCTTTAGGGGTTTTCAGCATAGTGAATAGAAGTAGGAAAGGAGGAAATTCAGGATTCGAGGCAGAAAAAACACCTTTCGTTAAACAGAGAGCCCAAGATTTCTGCAGTCTCACAACTGATACAAGCTTTGCTTTACAACACCACGTCCCCGAGGTGGTTTTGACTTAGCTCTCGCGCACACAGCTCATACCTGTGATTTCCCCTTTGCAAACAGAGCTTGGAAACGTGCGTTTCTCCAAAGCCAGCCACATCTGCAGCTGGTATGCTGTATGCTGCATGGACAGCTCAAGCTGGAAGGGAGGTCCCTCTCCAGAACTGTAATCACCTGAAATGTCAGTACATGACTGCAACCAAGCAGCTAAGCTGAGGAATTAGCCCTCCCAAGGGAGTTTCAGCTCCCCTTTCCCATGTAGCTGCTTTTGGATGGGTTGAGTGACTCCTTGGAGGTGCCGGTCTGTGCAGAGGAGTGGAGCTTTCTCAGGACAGATTTGCCCCATCCTGACCTTGCCAGAGGCCAGGGCTGTCCTGGATTGTCTCTTCCAATGCTGGGCTCATATACTGGTCCTGTTCGGTGAGCAGACAGCCCATGCCACCAGCTGCAGCATCCTGCATCCATCCCACGTCTCTGCTGTCTGCAGGCAAGAAAGGGCTGTGCTCAAGGGGACAAACTTGTTAAGATTGGACTTAACAAGCCTTTCACCTAAGGTCTTGGGCCATCCCTTGGAACAATCTCTCTCCCATACTTCCATTACCAAGCAGCTGCAGCTGGGCCTTGAAGAGATGTTATTTCATGTTGTATTATTTCAATAGCACCTTGGAGCTACAAGAAGATTGAAATCGCCTTTATGTTTCCTCCCAAAATGTCAGGCACCTCAGTGCATACACGTGGTGCGGCTGTGACCTCTCAGCTCAGTGCTCTCCAGGGAAAGCAGATGTGATTTAAAGGTCAGCACAGGAGTGTAATTGCTGGGTAGAGTCCACAATGTGAAAGCTGTTGCTGCAGAGGGATGGGGAATTGATTACCGGTCTCATAAATCTTCCTGGTACGTCAGCATCGTCTCCTGGAGAACACGGATCTTTTTCATAACACGAAGCTGCAGAGTGAAGGGTCAATAAGTGGAAGGGGCAAGACCCCTCTCCTCTGAGATACCTCCTAGGCTGATGGTGAGCACAAAGAAAGAAACAGAGGCAGGGTTACAGTGTCTTCACTGGAGCACTCAGCACCCATGTGCCCAAGCAGGGGTCACCCACTGTCCTCGTAGACTGCCCATAGGCTTTCTGCAGGGAGGAGATGATGTGCTGCTACCCCAGGAACCCAGCAATACAGGAGTCAGCTTTGGTAATATCCATGACACACAACAGAAACAGCCCCAGTTGGCTGCAAAGAGCAGTGACTGAGTGGGCAAGCGATGGAGGCATCCCTCAAGATCTCCAGTGCTCCCTGCTCACCCCTCTCCGTGTCATTGCAACTCTCACAGCGTTTGTTAGCTTTATCCATCCCTGCCTGCTGGAGCCATGTGGTGGGAGAGGACCTCTTGCTTTTTCTTTTTCTTCTGTATTAAGCTTCTGGCCCTCTGTATTGTGCAAATGTGACCTGCAAGCATCCTCCAAGGTTCAGAAGCCAAATGAAAAAGAAATGAATGTTTGCACATATATATGCACATCTGATGATAGTATCGTAATATTTAGCCAGTATCACTACCCAGGGGAAAAGGGAGCTGACTTACGATCTTCTAAGTCTTGTGTTTGGCTTTACCATCATCTGCAGTCGCTTATGGGAGGTTTTTTTAGCATGTGCTAATTGAGCATTCCTTGCCTCGTTATTAAACAATCTTCTTATATTGTGCTCCTTCCAAACTATTCATCTATCAATAATGTTCTCCAGTTTTCCCTGGAGATGCTTTGCCCTTTGCAAATGGCAGTTTTGCTCTTGCTCTTTAAAATCAATGTCATTTTTGCTTTGCAAATGTCCTTTTTTTGCTTTTATTGCAGCACCCCTCCCTTTCCCCCTTCCAGTCCAGGAACTCTGCTCACGCTATACCCGGTGGAGAGCCTACGTGTGTCACTGATCGGTGGAAGTTAAAATTCAGGGTTTCTTACTTGCTGAGGCCGATACAGAATTGCCTATTGCCACCTCTTGGTAGGAGTAAAGAACGGCAAGTGAATCCTGTCCCCTCGGAAAAGAGAAGGGTGTGATTTGGAGACATCCTATGAATGTGATTCTCTATTTCCCTCCACCCCTGGGGAGGACAGCGTGGCAGCAATGAGATCTGGCAGTGCATTTCAAGGCATTGCTGCCTGTGGGTGTAGAGAGGACCATTACATCGGTGGCTGAAGGTCTCCAGCGGTGTACACAGAGCCATGTTGTTGGACTCAATGATCTTAAAGGTCTTCTCCAACCTAAATGATTCTATGATTCTATGCTTCTACGTACCAATGTGGCGTTGGCGTTCACCATCACGTGTCCCCTGCATCCTGAAAGCCCCGGTCCTACACCTTTGGAGGTGATTGGAGGCTGTTCCATAGTTATAAGGAGCTCAGTTGTCTCCCCAATGGGTGGACAGCATGTACCCGATGTGCTGGTGCAACACTGGCCTGATGCTGAGCCAAGTAACTTTACTCAACAGGAGCAACCTCTTCTTACGGGCTTCCTCAGCACCATTTTCCTAAAGACATTAAGTTGTGTCAAGGGACCTGGAGCACAGGGTGAATGTTTAGTTGCAGCTTATCAGCCTAAATAAATTCACCTTTCTGCTAAAGCTGCCAAAGCACTGAACTAAACCTTTCCCATAACGTCCTACATGAGTATCTATGAATGACTAAATCATGGACTATGGGTGGGAGATGAAAGAAGGGGCTGTGTGTGCATGCGTATACCTGTGCGAGCGAGGGGTGAATCAATGGAGAAGGAAGCTCCTTCCTTGTGGCACTCACTGTGCTTTACTCCCGGGGCCAAGTGTGAAGAAATAAAGGCAGCACAGGGAAGATCTTTGGCTTTACTGATGAAGTGGTACCTTCTGTTTTCAGCCCTCTGGGAATGGTACGTGATAATAGACAGGAACTCCCAAGGAAATATTCCTTTAAACTTTTTTTCTCCCTTTAAGTCTGCCTTCAGACATCAGAGGAGAAGGGTTGTATCTACAGCTGCATTTTGAGGTTTCTAGCAGGAAATCTAAGGGTGATCTCTTCACCCGCGTGCAGAGTCAGGGCTTGCTCTGGCTGCATCATGATTACCAGTAGCCAAATCCTCCCCGACTTTATCTCTACCAGCTTCGAGGGCTCTGTCTAGCTCTAGTGCTTCAAAAGCCCTGACGATGCAGTTGCTCTTGAGTTTGGGAATTTCACCAGTTTCAAAGATTTCCATGTTTTTGCAGGGCTTTAAAATGGCAGTGTATCAGACCTGCAGAAAAAAGTCGGGGGACCACGTGTCTTTGAAAATCCCAGTCCCTCAATATGAGTCAGATCAGCCAAATGCTATTGGTAGTGACTTGCTTTGAATATGATTAGAGGGAGTCTTAGCTAAGATATTTCAAATTAAGTATTTCAGGCTCAACAAATTGGCTTCTCATCTGAGCAGCTCTATCCCCAACTGCAGGCTAGAAACGCTCCAGCATGAACCGTGGAGATCCTGCCTGCCAGGTAAAAGCAGTGGCAACAGTTTTTGGGCTGTTAAAATTCCTTTGTTAGAACAGCTAGTGAATGGACAGCCAAAACGGACCCTCACCCAGACAAAGCAAATTCATTTGAAAAGATGAATGAACATTTGCAGAAAATTCATCGCCGCCTTCTCCCCACCCTGGTGAGGATAATGTTCTTGTTCTGCCTCTCAGGACACACAGAAACACACACGCATCTACGGTTGATTTTTATTTAAGGAGACATTTTATTTCGGGTTATATAGAAAGTGAAACAGCAGCAGCAGTCTCCCATGCCTGATTTTATGGAGAAAACACATTTCTTAAGGACTCGGAACATTTGTTCCCTCTTCCTTGTGTATGCAGGTTATGTGTGTGTGTTCCCTCTGCATCAGAGACCCTGTTCCCTCTTTATCTCTATATATCATTAATTAATCTGCCATTCTGTGTCTGATTCTTTGCAGGTTCTTTAATTCTCAGAGTTATTAGTAACAGGCTGACAGCGTCCATTAGCGGCTCCCTTCCTCCTTCTCCCCCTCCTGGGACGGTGTCACCACCCTCTCTGCAGGCCTTGCTTTTTGAGGGTGCTTTGGTAGCTGCATTTCTTTATGAATGAGAGAGAGATTCAAGGGAAAGTAGTAATTCTTCCAGCAAGTCTAGTGGAGATTTCCTTCTCCTGTATCATCCTTAGGAGTTTTAGTGCTCCTTAGTCAGCTGGGCAGGATTCAGTAGCCCTCACATCGGTGTTTGATGCCACTGTGGATGTCCAGGGTCTGTTTCAGATTCCTCCTGGCCTCCAGCATCTGTAGGTCCTGTGAGTGATCGGGCAGTCCCACGCCTGCCTGGGATGCCTTGGGGCGTGCTGAACATCGCTAGGTACCATGTCTGGGCATCTGAAGCCCACCCTGTCCCTCTGCAGCCCCATGGACAGACATCCACGCGTACGCACACGGACGTGCACACAGACCCACTCCTGCTGAAGCAAGGACAGAGCTCAGCCCAGCTGGAGAAAAAACAGCAATTGTTATTTCTTTCCTGAGCCTTCCCATCCCTTGTCAGGATGTGAAAACATCCAGATGAAATGACAGAATATCAATTCTTATTTCCAGAGGGGAACAAAAATGAGAGAAAAGGACAAATCCTCTGAGAATGAAGCCATCTCTGGGCAGTGCCGATTACAAGATCTACTAAGCACTTACGGTGTCCCTCTGACCCGCTGCTGTTCGTCTCAGCAACGACTCGCAATGTCTCTCAATGGTTTTTGGAAGCCGTCTCTACTCTCAGCTGAAATATCTCCCACTCCGACTTCTCTGTGCTTCGTGGCGTGTGACGGGTGCGTCACCCAGGCTGCGAGGCGGGGGGGTGGCCGAGCCACCCGGTGCTAACCCCCAGGTATTTAACAGCATGCCAGGCACGGGGATAAGTGACAGCACAAGGGTCATCCCGCAACAGAAAGGATCAGGGACATTTTCGGACAGTTGTTCTGCTGGAGAGGATGGAGCGAGATGTTAATTGTGCATTTTTAATTGGAACGAGCAGCACCAGTCATGCCCACCAAAGGACTTTGCTCACTGCGGTGAAGTTCATTAGCAGCAGACAGCGAGATAATAGCTGTTCCCTCCGCGAGCGGCAAGAAATGTCACTTTGATGAAGACATGTAACCATGGGCACAGTGGGCCAGGACCAGCATCTCTGCTGTGCTCTTCGCGGTGTAACTCCACCGACTCCAGTGGATTTCCCCTCTCTCATTGGCTTTAAATGAATCCTAAATCCACCCAGAGCAAACTTTAATGAGTAGTAACAGAGCTGGGGAAGCCAAACTGACAGCATCAGCAAAGTAATAAGGGTAAGCTGGAAAGCAAAGCATCCCCTTTCCCTGCCTTCAGCCATTGCACCCCAATTCTCCATGCAGCCTGCTCCTCCAAGTGACGGAACAGTTACAGCCCGGGGATAACATCGATCCAACGCATCCACCAGGCACGCTGCCCCGGGCTCGTACACCAAGGACAAGACATGAAAATGGAGCCAAGTCCTGAGGTTCAGGGTAGTATTTACTAGAAGTCTCTCTGCTCCTGGACTTCTCCCAAGTCAATACTCATCATTTTCAGACTCGTTTGTGCTGTGATCTAATCACTGTGCACCAGGCTGCCCTGCAAACAAGCTGGCTTCATATCTGCAGGGCTCTGGGCAGGCAGTGAGGAGGATGTATGTCTTGGATCTGGAGCCTTCACTTTTTGCTAGTCCCCAATTAAAGAAGTAGAGAGTGACCCTGACACAGCAGGGATGCAGTAAGGAAAAAAAACCAACACATTGGCTTTTTAGCAGATTGTGCTGCCCCAGATGAGCTCATAGGAGAACCTCAGAATGTTTCCTCTTGCTCCTGGGGTCATGGCTATAAAGGCAGCAGTGCTGCTTTGCTGCCCGTGGCCCAGGTTCATGCAATGCTGGGACAGAGAGAAGCCACTAAAAAGAGCTCAGGGTCCTGTCCGGATGAATTTACTGGCTAGAAAGTCCAACATGGTACAAAGCAATCTCCAAATACATGGTGCCAAATCTGTCATCCTGGGCTGGAGGTGGCCCGTGGTCTAAGGACCACTGTCCGGACAATGACAGCTCTGTGGGGGATTGCTAACTGCACATAGCAGCAAATTCTGTAATGTCTGTGTGCCCGAGGGTGAGAAAAGCACTGACTTAGATCCAGGCAGCTCAGATTCCTCAAAGACAAGAGATCAACAGGAGAAAAAGGTGATTTCTGTCCCCAAAAGCCTTGCGGCGTGTCCCTACAAGGAAGGCTTTGCACAGCAGCTAGAACTTCAGTCTCAGAGAAATGTTCAGTAAAAGTGACTTCTTATTTAGCACAGCCTGGGTAGGACTGAGACCACGATGTACATCTCTACTCGATAGCACGCAGTTGCAAACAGTGACACTTCCCTGCTGGCTTCAGCATTCACATTTATGACCACCCATTTACAGAGAGTCCTTAGTTCCTTCTTTTGGTCAGGGCGTGAGTGGCTTCAAACCTCATTGCTCTCCTCCTGGCAGAGCTCCTCCAAGGAACATCTCAAAGAGAAAATCTGAGCAAAGAGGGCACAAAGACATTTCTGCTGCAGATATATTGCCAGAGCCCTCCACCCAGCCTTTCTCTTGCAAAGCAGTTTATGATAAATACTACAGGTAAATGAAAGTCCCATTAAAGATCTGACATATATTGAACAAATCAAATACATTCTGTTTCTCTGCATAACTAATAGAAGGAGGACTGACCTTCTGCTAACTTCTTTCTTGGTGATAAGCTGAATGCTTATTAGGTGTTTAAATATTGTATTTACAAGGAGATACATCTGCCTGTGCTACCTCTGCTTGTGCCTTGAATTCTGTTTTTAATTATGATGGCTATTTTTAGCCCAGACTCGTGGCCTGGTGGATTCCCATTATAGACATGAGCTGTGGAAGGCCCTCATCTCAGGCTGTCTTGAAATGAGGATGTCCAAAATGCTGTCAGCCGTGCTCCCTAATTAGCACAGTGTGGTGTAGACTTATTTATTATTGCTTGCTTTAGAATAGTAGCCAGAGACACTGCCTGAGTCAAATACACCCCCGCACACCACAGCACAACACAGAGATGCAAACACATGCAGAGCACTTTTAGTGGCTAAAAAATAAACACAGGTAATAGTGGAAATGAAGATAAAGTACTAAAACAGGCTTTGAAATGGTTGGTTGGGGGACGGTAGGACTCTGAGCTCAAAACCATGACCCTGAAAGCTTGTGCTCATTTGCCACCTAACCTCCCCCTGGGTTTTAATGCAAAGGTCGTGGGACCTACGTGGGTGCCTGACGTGGACCCCAAGCAAGGTAGGCGGAGGAGAGTAAGTGCTTGGAAAAGTGATGCAGAAAACAGAAGGGAGACAAAGTCTGTTTTTTCATACGTGCACTGGAAGTGCCTCACCTGGATCCGCTCATCCAGATGCTGCTGTTCATGGAAGGTTTCTCCAGCCCCAGCTTGGCCAAAGAAACATCCTGGCCCACGAGGTGCCACCCTCAGCTGGCATCCCCCGGCAGGCAGGGCATGGGCTTCCCTTGGGCATAGCTCCCCAGTGACATGTCATCTGCTGTATTGATTAGCTCTGAAATGAGTTTTTAGCCCAGAGGAAAATTTCTGGAAAGAAACGCAAAGGTGGCAACGTCCTGGGGATGCTGGAGTGAGGAGCACGTGCCAAAGAGGAGCCCAGCCCTCTCCCCTGCCTGCTCAGCCTCTCTCCTTCCCTCCATCAGCACAGTTTAGCAAGCAGGCCTATTTTTTTATTTACCCTTTATTTCTTTAAGCATCCAAAATCACAATGCTCTGGCAGTATCTTTTAACGAGGACTGTATCAAGCGAAGGCTCGGAGACAGGAGGCTAATTGAGAGCTCCCTGAGAGACATTTTAGCTAGCGGTAAGCGGCATGAATATCCTTCAGCCTCTATTTATGCTGCAACATTAACAGGTGGGTTGATTTGCATTCTGTGCATTGGCAGCCGGGGAAGGCAAGGGGTATTTTATGGGCTGCTCGTAGTGTTTATTAACCCTCCAGCCCCGGCATCGCCGCAGTCTGCCTTTGCCGGGGCTCACGGTCCTGTGCACGCCTTGCAAGCAGTATTGCCACAACCCCCCATTTCTTCTAAATGAAGTGCTAGGTAGATCCCAGCTGGCTCTGCTAAGGAGAGGGGCGAGTATCCCTGCACTTATAACCATTTACACAGAGCAAGGCCATTCCCCAGCAGCGTCTAGATGAATATTTTTAAAAGCTGAGCTTTGTGTCTAACTCACTCTCTCGCATCCCATTGCAACCTTCGGAGGAGGATGCTGAGAAATTATTGGCAACAGCAAGTCCTCCACGGCCCCAAAGGTACGGAGGCACACTGAGGACTTCAGGGAAAAGGAGAAAAATATTGTAGATGATATATATAGTGTTTCCTCTGATATATTTATATCTCTCAGAAAAACTCCGGAGGAAACACAATTGCCCTCTGAATTTGTTACTGGGGCGTCTTCATAATAAAACATTTCACTGGAGCCAGAAGAGATTTAGAGTGAAGTACTCAGAGTCCATAATATGCTGCAATCGAGCGGCCACGGTTCCTCAGCTGTCAGCAAAGCGAGCTCCTCCGATACCACCCCGCTGCCGTGAGCCGCCGGTGGTGCCTGGCGTGCCACGCGCCCGCCTCTGGGTCGGGGGCATGCCGGGCAGGCGGTCCTTGGCATTCCCCTCCAAAAACCAGAGTGATTTTCTTCCACGAGACATAAAATCGCAACGTGTGGCTGCCAGCGAAGGGAGCGTCGGATAAGAGGTGTTCCTGGGGCACGAAACTCCTCGGCACGCCGCCGTCCTGATCCTGCGCTTACCCTAACCAAGGGTCGTGAGAGCAGCAGCTCTCCAAAATTAGGAGAAAAACCAAACCAAACCAAAATTCATAACGGCATTAGAAAACATCTAGTTTAATCCCATTGCCAAAGCCTCATCCTTCCCCAATCCTTTCATGTTCCTGCTTTGTCTATAAATAAGTCAATATTATTTAAGCATCCCATGGTTTTATACATAGTATAGATCAGAGCTGCTTCGCTCTTTCTGTAAGAGCCTCTCTCTTGAGCTGGCTATAGGTAGCTGTTATTTTCCGTCTGACAGTCACCGTACACCGCTGGACAGAGGACTGTCCCGTTTCTACGTGTTTACAGAGCATGTCGTGCTGCGGAGTCTGACCCAGCGCTGGAGCTCCTCTGGCCTGGGAGGACATGTGGGCTCTCAGCTCCGGCACTGTTATTTGGCGTTTCGGTAGTACCCAGAAAATGCTTGGGGCAGAGTCCAGGTACATAAAAACTAGCCATGATGTGAGGGGCAGCAGACTTTGCCAAAATTTATCTGACACAATCGTATTGCAAAAAAATAGAAGTGTTTTGCAGGACCTTACTGATTTCATCAGCATTTTCAGCAAACTTTATGCAGCACTTTATTCCAAATGCGCTGAAACACCTGGGGGTGACATGAAGTAGGACTGGAGCTCTGGAAAAATATGGTATTTTGTCCAACTCATAGACTATTCTGAAAAAAATTTAAGGGAAATGATTTTGCGATGGCTATAGCATCCTGTTTGGACTTAAAGAAAACAGTTTCTCCAGTTTTCATCATGTCTTTTACGTGACATTTTGAAAAGGCCAAAATACTTCATCATAAAAATTTGGACACGTCATTTGGGGTAGGCAGTGGCATGTGGGCAAGTCACCGTGGCTTCCTGATCTCCCCTGGAGTATGGGCTGGCTCTGTACTGACTGTGGGGGGAGGACGCGTGTCCCACCCCGGAGCCCGCTGAGCCGTGGATGTCTGGCTGGGAGACGAGCAGTGGGGTCACATGGAGCCACCGACTCTGACGATACCTCAAGGAAAGTGCCTCGACTCAGGGGAGGGTCTGGGGATATTTCTGGTTTTGGAGAAAAACTACCAACTGACATGAATTCAGTAAAAACCTTGGTGTCACCGAGTCACCGTCTTTTTACCAAAGAAAGTCTCAGCCAAAGCTCGTTACCCAGCTGAGATATAATAGGTGCAATAATACAGCTTTAAACCTGCAGTGTTATTGAAAACAGGCATTCTTATAAATCCTTCATCCGGAAATATTGGTCCTCTAACAGCTAACCAGGAATAGAAATGCTTCTCGCTGGAGGCTTGGTAAATACGCTGTCCCCCGGGGTGTAGATCCATTAGAGGATGGCTTTTTTCTCCCATTACCGCCTGAAGGCCAGCAGGCTGACGAGTCCTTTTAAGTTCCTGCACCGTTAATACGATGCTTAAGTGAGATGGAGATTTGCAAGAGAACCTCTGGGAGGTGGGAGCTCAACTCTGGCGGGTTTTAGTCCTTACCTCCTGAGGCCGGTCGTCTCAAAGGCTTGTGTCAAAACACTTACGGCACCTGAAAATTGAAGAAATGAATGCGGTCTCTGCGTGGACCGGGGAGCAGATGGGAAAGCAACTCTTTTCTCATGTCAGATGAAGCCTGTTTAGTCCCGAATCCTTGAAACAGAAGAGGACCCCCCTGGGTTGCAGTTGTGTTTTCTGCAACATCACTTTTCAGGACAGAGCTGCTCTTCCAATACGAGTGTTTCTAGCACATCAGCAACAAGCCTAAAAACATGTGATTAAAAGAAAAAAAAAACAACCCTGGTGTTAAATTAGTGTGGACTACCTTATAATTAATTTAAGATTAATGGGAACAACTGAGTTAAGATTCTGTAACGATAATTAGCAAGCAAATTACAATAAAAGAGAAGGGAGCAACTAAAAGTAATTATAGTGTACATACTTTAAGATCCCGCACTGCCTAGCAAAATAGCACATGTGTATTGAGATAACGACACTGCCTTCAGCCTGCGTGTAACAGCACAAACAGCGGGGTACGAACAACCTAGAGGTTCCTCTAGCATCACTGCTGGAGTCGTACGGCTTGTGCACTGGTCTTGGTTATGATTGGTACTGTTAAATATAAACCTGAGTACGGTACACACACTTAGTACAGAGCTGGAAAAAAAAAACCCCAGAATTTCATTAAAGCTGCAAAATGAAATGCTTCGGATATGAGGAATAGAAGGTACGCTTTGCACTCCTCATTCATCATTTCCACTCTTCACCTCTCATGTGAGTTATGATGCTGTCTGTATTTTCATGATTTCACACTGCTTTCAGGAAGACTCCTGCCTGTACCAGACAAGGATGGACAGAGCTCGTTTAAGGAGAGCGGATTTACTACCTTGGCTCTGTCGTTATGCTCAGCGTTGGTTCTCAGGCCTTATGCGCTTATTAGGGGAAAAAAAAAGACAGTCGTTATCTCCCGAGTTTTTTCTACAGTTCTCACCGAAGTTGTGTGAAGCATTTCGCAAACATGAGGAACTACTGTGTAAGGAGATGACATCCTTATCCCTGTAATGGGTAATGGGAGATGAGAGAAGGAGGAGGGAGCTGTTCAGAGCAATCTGAGATTCTCAACTCTTGATTTTGGGACAGTTTTGTGTTATATTGCGCGATGGATATTCACTCTCCCCTGTGTTTGTCTCAGCCATCTGACTTCTGCAGTCTCTGTTTATAGCCTTGCGCTGTCACAGCTCTTTTCTGGTGGGCAGCACCCAGCACCGAGAGGTCCGTGTCCTTCGGTAGGATCTTGAGCTGCTTCTACAACACAAACAAAATTATATCTTACAGACAGAGACCGAAGCAATTAATGAAGGTCCGAACCAGCCTGGAGGGCAGGGGAGGGCAGTGGATGATCAAATGGCTCATCGACTGCCTGGGGGTGAGGAAACTCTGGTGCTGCTCCAGGCTCTGTATTTAGTTGGACTCACACTAGGGTCTTGAGCAAACCCCTTCACCTCTTTTGGCTCTTTCCAGTTGCAGAACAACCTGCTTGGTGCTTTTCCCTTCTTGCCAGATCTCAAAAAAGCCCCACAACCCGGGGTGCTGGGTGCATCGCCCCTGCCTGGCCCCATCCTGACTGGGGGAGACCAGGGCAGGGCAGCACAGCTCCCACCAGCCGTGCGGGGTGAGCGGCACTGAGTCACCTCCTCCCGCCCCGCGGTGGCACAAGATGACAAAGCATCAAATTGGATTCAGATTTGCAAATTACAACTTTTGGTGCAGCTAAGCAGAACTGCAGCGCTTTGACAAATGAGTAAGTGGCTGATGTTACAGCACAGGTCATTTGTTAGGAAAGAAGGCTTTTCCCCCCTGTGTTTTTTTTTCACATATATATTTTGGTTTAGCATTTCAGATCTTTGACTCATCGACTCAGACCACTTGAGGTACAGACAACAGCGAGAGTCGCATTTTAACTAGGCAAACAGAGCTGCTTTAGGAGTGGCCTCTTTTGAGAGGTTAATATTATAAATGCATCTTAAATGTCTAATACATAATCAAATGCCATAAAAATGGAAATGTTATGAGTATTGAAGCCCAGAGAACAAAAATCATTGCTCATTGCTCTTGCCACCGAAGAATTCAACTGTGAATACAAGCTGCAAACTTGCCTGGAGTCATATTCCTGGAAACATCATGAAGGAGTGAAAAAAATGAATGGGCCATGCCTACTTTTTCCCTCTTTTAGAACCGCTGTTAAGTGCAGAGCGGAGCCTCCGGGTCTCAATCACAGACGCCCACAGGCTTTTATAACCAAAGGTTGCAAGGGTTGTAGGGCTTCTCCTAGGTCCATGCTGCCACCTTCTTGCCAGGTCCTTGCAAGCAGCCCCACCAGCTGCTTCCCTGTCCGTAGGACGCCCTTCAATGCGGGAAAAAGGGTTTGGCATCGATCGGGAGCAATGCAGGTCCCATTAAGGGGAAGGATATCTGCTTAGTGTATGCAGAAGTAATGAACTGTCTAGAAAGTGCATGATAGAGGATGATAACCAGTAGGTGAATGCATGATATAACCTATAAGGAGCTGATTACACCTATACAGAGGAGAGCTGTAGCTTGGATAATTGAGTTTCAAGCTGATGGACAGCTGTTCCTGCTGTGTCGCCTTCTGATTAACGGCGAAGCACAGTTACGCCTGCCGCTTGCTCTCCTGCCCTAATAAAGAACCGCGAGTGATGGATTGAGTGTTGACACAGGGCTCTCCAGCACAGCAATACCGCGCTGCCGGCAGGAGCGAGCCTTCTTGTGACAGCCCAAGTCTTTTGCCAGCTGAGCCCCTCCTGGAGGGGATGTGTGGTACCCAAAATGTCCGTGCACCACCCGCCAAGCATCCTCTGTGGCTATTAGCCCAAAAAACGTTGGTCTTGGTCACCACTCTTGCCCTGCTGACATGGCTTTGGAGACACGTTTCAGGAGATCTCCTTAAACTGTCTGCTATTTTCTTGCTCAGCAGACCCAAACAAATGGCTTTTTATGGCCTGATTTACCAAAAAATGTAACATTTTGGTCATTCCTTGCAACAAAATTAAACTTACGCCACCCCGTTCCAGAGACCTGTCACCATATACCATGCATGAGCGTTTCTGCTGGTGCTGGGCAGGCAGAATGAGCTGCTGGAGCCTCAGGGCCCCCAGGCTGCCCGGCCTGACCCCCTGCAGAAGCACGTGGCTCTGCACACGTGTGTGCACATGCATGTGTGTCTGCACACGCATGCAAATCTGCACCCCACATTCACGTCTAATCCTCAACCCCTACTTATGAGCAGAGTGACTGCTCCCCAGAAGCCTCACATGGCACCCACACTTTACACTATTTAGGCATTGCCTGTTGTAAAAATCTTTCTGGAACACAGGATTTCCCATAGTAAGCGAGATTCGGCAATGCAATACCAAGAGCTGCCAACTGAGGCTATTTGGATTAAGTTTTTTCACTAAAAATGTCATTCATCTAACTAAAGTGGCTTGTAGTGGAGGGCTGGAGCTGACAACTATCCCACCCCGAAGACAGCTGGTGCAGAGAGAAGAGAGGCAGCAACGGAGTTCACAGTTATTTCAATGCTCCATTCGCCATTTTCAGAGTAGAAAGTTGCAGTCTGAAGTGCTTTTTTTAAATAAAAATTTATTTAAATGAACCCGGTGACTATATTTGGGAAGAAAAAAAGGTTACATTTCAAAATTGAAACCCAACACGTCAATGTTATCAAAATGTAGCGTTGGGATTGATGGGAGCTGAGTTCAGCTGCCCCCTTAGCTGGGTTCTGGGTGCAGTTTTATTAAAAACAGTTCAGCCTGGGCAAACTTTAGCAAATACCAGCACCCAGGGAACATTACAGGTGCCTTTGTAAAAAAGGTCAGATGAAACTGCCCCCTGACCCCCAGCTTCATCTGTCCCGAAGCAGGAGGACTGATAACCCCGTCACTCCCTGTCCTACCAGACGTGCCCCAGTGCCGTCCTTTCCACAACCATTTCTCCAGATGCCTCCCGCAGGCATCCACCTTTGGCAAAGGCATCAGCCCAGGTGATTTATGGGCTCCACCTCCAGAAGTTTGCTGCTATCAAAGCCTACAGAAGAAGGCGCCTGCGCAGGCTCCCGCGCAGCAGCACCCTTCAGCTCTCCTCTCAAGCGTGCAGCAGGCTTTGAGAGATAACAAATAACGAGGAGGCCGCCTGAAGTTTTAAAGCAGACGAGTCAATCCTGACTTATTGTTATTATCTCCTAATAGTTTACACTGTATTATTCTATAATTACTCAGTGAATCATGCTGACAGTTTGCATGTTTGCTGTTTCTGTGAGTTACTCCCGTGCCTGCCTCTGAAGGCAGCATTACTCTTGCTTGCAGAGGTGCTGCCCCGACGGGTCGTGTCGTGCAGCCGTCCCGCTGCCAGGCCACTCCGGGAGAGCACGGAGACACTATTTGCTTGGGTTTAGTAACAGTTTCTCATCTCTGTAAATAATTCCTTGCTAATTACGCTCCGACTGGCTGGTACTTATTGTACAGCCCCATGAATAATAGAATGGGGAGTAAATCCTTATTTTAATAAGGCCAAGAAATATTTAATTTGACCACCGTGCACTAAATTAAACAAGTCTTTACCAAAGTGGCTGAGAGACTGAGCTCCGTCTCCTGCAGAGATTGCTTTGTCACTGTCTTTCTTTAGGCCACCAACGTTTTTATTGTGCCAACGCGGACTTTGCTGGTGCCATCTCCTCTGCTTTGCTCTGGGAGTTCACCAAGCCCTGAAGGCTTGAAATAGGCTGAAATAGAGGGCTGTTTCTCTGAGCTACTCTGGTCATGCTGATAAAACGCGGGGTTTGTAAAGCAACTCCTTTTTCTGAGCCTCCCTGTCACTTATTTCAGTGGCATCTGGCTCGCTTTGCAGCCAAACTGGTTTTTGCCATGTAGGGCAGAGGCCTGCTATGGGCGCACCATGGCAGGGCAGCACTTCGCTTCATGTTTTTATGGCAACTGCTATTTTTCTTGCTTTCTTACACTTCACCAAGTGCTAACGGACACTGATCTAGTACCCTCTAGTATCCGCTCCAGCCCCTCAGATGTGTGAGGGCCTCGCAGACGCTCGCAGAGGGCTGGTGTCCTGCCTGCATCCCCCTGCCTCCTGCTCGTTGCTGGTGCCTGGAGAAGCTGATAGCAAAGCAGAGGTTCAGAGCCACGGGTGGCATCCGGGAGCCCACCGGGCACAGGCTGGGCTCTGCCTCCTTTCCACAGCCCTGTTTTTGCCCGTCGCCGGTGTGGTGTAGCCCGTTGCATCACCACTACCCAGTTTTCTTCATCAGCATTTTCTGGTTCGTTGTGACTTTTCCCGTGTGCCAGGTGAGCATCCTTTTTTTCGCTGGGCTTAACCTTCTGTCTTGACAGAGGGCTTTGCTGCGGTTGTTAAACAGCTCAACCAGAATGAACCCAGCAGCGCCCTGCTAATTGCACACGCTTCTCTTGGCTAATTGTGTCTGCTCTGACTAACGCCGAGCTCCTGCTCGGCCGTGCTGCAGAGGAAGGCGGCTGAGGCACTTTGCCGCGCGTGACGCGAACAATTTGGCTTCGGCACCCCCGAGCTTCTCACCCCGCCGTCATTGGGGTAGCAGCGTGCTCCCTGCCTTTTTGCAAAGGCATCAGTGGTCCGTGTTCTGGCCTGGCCAGTCCCCACTGTCACAGCAGGACCAAGCCCAGGAAAGTCGGCTTTCCCAGCTACAATTTCAACTCAGCTCCCACTTTGCCAACACCAGCAAAGCCACAAGCTGGTCCTGCTTGGGCCGTGCCCAAAGCAAAAACCATCTCACCACTGGCTTTTCTTCAGTGCCCCAGTCTTGAAAACTTGACCCCAATGAATGCAAATGTTGGTGCCACCGATGGCACACAGACGTCCTCACGGTAAGGAGGCAGGTTAAAAATGCTCGTCACAAGAGGAGAGAAATGAGGCCGTCCATGGAAGTGACTCAGCAAGTCAAATCCCGTAGAAAACTCCATCAGCTGGCATGCCTCTAAAACCAGGGCATCGCTGGGGCTGTTTCCACCTGGATCAGTAGAGCTGGCTGCTAATATCACAACCAGCTCCCCGCTGGACTCTTAAAATAACTGCCAGTTTTACCCTCTATGGCTCACCCCCCTTTTCCAGGGAGCTCTGTCTGCTCCCAGGCAGGCCAGGACATCCCGCCGAGCATTTCAGAGGGGTCTGATCTCTCCACCCCCCTCCCCATTCAATCCCACAGCCAAAACCAGTTCGTATTTCTTTGACAGCACCACCTTGTCGAACGTTATGCGACTCTGTGAGTCTGCAGCCAGTTTTATTAGCGGAAAAATCAGTTCATGGTGCGAAGGGCTCACTTTCAAGCAAAACAAAATATTCTGGTATTTGATCTTGCCGTTTTATTTCGCGGTGACAGAGCAGTCTCTCTTCCCATTGTGGATCGGGAAATACCAATCTAGCCCATGCCAGTCCTGTTTCTCAGCAGGGGTTTCTTGTTGAAAGCAGCATGCATGCGAATGTAATACAGTTATGTAAAAGTTTGCGTTTCAGGAGACTTACATCTATTTATTTAAAATGTTTAAACTAGAAAGTACTTGTGGAGTTAATGATTATTTATGACCACGTGTCACGCCTTCTTCAAGTACTGAGGGGCTCTAACCAAACACAGAGAAAACATCAGGCAAACAAGAAAATGACAAAGAGTCTGAAAGCAAAGGAAATCTTTGATTTCGATCCATCTCATTTCCACCTCCGCCCTCCTGGGGCTAAGCAGCAAACTGCTCCTGAAAGCCACTACACTGATGGCACACGTCTGTCGGTGTGGGACGCGGCTCGGGGAGATGCCAAAAGGACTGATCCTGAATGCCAGCCCCACACGCCACCTCCTTCCCCGGAGCTGTTGGTTCTCCTCTGCGGATGGGCTGGGAAAAAGCAACGGCTTTCCCCCGACCGCTTGTATGGATGCTTGTGCAATGCAAGGCAAGGCGTAATTAAGAGCTGCTCCCTTGGGCAATCAAGCAATTAGTGATGGAGAGCCCTTCCCATGCAGGGGCTGCAGCAAGCCCTGCAGTGACGGGGACGGGCATTGCCGTGGGTCCGCATTGCAAAGGGTCACACGTGGCAGGAGCAGGAGCGGGTGTAGGTGAGAGAGGCAGCAACAATTATAGCCTGCGTTATGGTGGCACACAAACACACAGGTGTGGCCACCAAGTCTCCCAAACCCGGGCTCCCCAAAAGCAAGCAGCAGTGCGTGTGTCCATCCATAGGGGCACGCGAACACACTTAGCCCAAATATCCCAAGTATTTTTAAAATAGGTGCTATATTCACAGCACGGGGCAGTGATTTCCCATCCAGCCCTGCCTACTCTTCTCCATCCGTGGTGATGCCAGACCTCCTTGTAAAGCATCCCAATGCGAGGATGTAACTCCTGATTTCGGAAAGGCTGAGCCGCCAAATTGCTTGCTACAGCCAAATGGTCTTGGGGTGCTGAGGGCTGTGCTGAGCTGTTGTTTAGTGTCTACCTTTTAATAGGGTGAAACCCTGAGACCGGGAAAGCAAAAGGGAGTTTCGCTATTGGCTCAGCAAGGCCGTGGTGTGATCCCAAACAGCCTCCCAAGGGTGATCTGGCAATCCTCCAGCGCTGGGCAACGGAAAAAAAAGAGGGTTAATTCTGAATTATTTAAACACCTGCCCCGCGGTTCACCAGGGTCGTCCCTTCGTGTTTTGGGGCTGTGGTTCTCTGGGAGAGCAGTTCCAGGTTGGAGCTGCTGCAGGTGGGGAAATCACCGTCTTCGCCCAGCTTTGCTCAGCCCATCTGCATTCGTTGAGGCTTTTGCAACTGCCGGAGCAGCAAATGCAGCCTCGTGCACAGCATGGATTTCCCCAGCCCTCCAGCGCAGCGCAATGGGAAGCAACTAGTGGTTCTCTGCAATCGCATCTCATTTTTGAAAGGTTCACGCCTAGAAAATGCTTAAAGCTAAATCTTGACTGACCAACCTTTCTTCTGAGCGCTCTCCCCACCAGTTGAGCATGTGTATAACGCTCCTGAACTCAGCGCATTTATCCGGCTTAGCAATAGGTAGATCTCAGCTCATAATCAGGCCCGTATTGTTTTCTTAACAAACAGGGGAATTTGCTCAGACTATCACCCTTAAGGCGAC
Source organism: Calonectris borealis (assembly GCF_964195595.1). Lineage (NCBI taxonomy): Eukaryota > Metazoa > Chordata > Aves > Procellariiformes > Procellariidae > Calonectris > Calonectris borealis. The sequence continues at coordinate 6,039,505 of NC_134333.1, read as the reverse complement.
TCCTGCTTGTAAAACAACCAAGGAATTATAATTATAAAAGCAAGCACGGCGTGTGTACACAAACCTAACTCTCAGGAAGCGTGGTTGAATCTGGGGCGGATATGCCGCTGCCTGGATATAGAAGCCCAGAGTTATTCTGGTAGCTGATTCAGTCCCTTTTAAGATGCATGAAGCTGTTACTCATGATAGTAGCTCCGGGCCATGTGCTCATCTGAATTTCACCACCAAGCTCGTGTGGGTGCATTAAGTTTACACCAGCAAGAAGGGAATCTGGTCCACATCTAGGGAAACCTATTGGAGATGAGATGATCCCGGGTCGCACTGAGGCCACATAGCTTTAGGCGTGTATTACCTCTAAAGCCTCTTTTATACTGCCAGAGGAGTCTAAAGGGACCCATGTGAGGAGGTCCAGCCGTATTAGACTAGGCAGAGCATAGCATCCGTGTTTCATTCATGAGCTGCTGCGTCCCGAAGGTTGAGTGGATGCAAACCCTCGAGGAGTCCGAGGACACGCTCCCTGGCAGCGCTGCGGCCGCCCCAGCACCGATTGCGCTGGGAAGTTTGGGTGAGCGCAGCTTTTGCTCAGAATAGCAATTTCTGACTCCTTGCTCCCGTGTTCCCTGTGCTGCACGAGCTCTGTGCTCTGCCTGGTACACGCTGCTCAGAGCAGCGCCGTTCCTCCAGCTCCTTAGTCCAGTAAATCCAGTAAAGCAGAAAGCTTTCACTGGGCTGTGGTGGGTGATTGCTCGAGGTGCTGGCAGAGATATAAGCAGATAACAAGCAGCTGATTGGTGGCATTTTCGAAAAAATTCGTTATTATGTATCTTTATACGATATCAGTTGAAAAGTACACAAATCTTTATAATGCTTAAACGATGTGGTTGATACTGGGTTATTCATAAACTCTCCGTTTATGCCTGGGTCCATGAATCCCTTTCCAGTCTGTGTGAAAGGCAGGAGAGTTGTTGCCGCAAGCGGTGTCGCAGGCATGTCGGGAGCTGTGCTCGCCCTCTGCTCCTTCCCAAGAGGTGACTGAGCAATGCAAGTTCCTACGTGCTCTGCTGCAAGCTAAACAGCTGCCTTTGGCAAACGCCGTGGGTCTCGGTTTTAGAGGTGCAGAGAAGGTCCCCGTGCAGAGAAACGCAGGTTCATTTTGTTTTTACCAAGTTGTCATTGAGCCGAAATCCGTTTGCTTTCCAGCAGCCTAATGGGAAGCTGTTGGATTCAGGCACGTCCCACTTTGCAAGGTCTGGAGATTGTCAGGAGCGTAACACAAGACTATGCGAGTAGCTGTATTAAATCAGATTGAGAGTCCATCTTCTCCAATATCCTGTCTCTGATAAAAACATATACCTAGAGAAGAGGATAAGAAGGAGGACAGCGTGTAACAGAGTTCCCCCAAATACTCTGCTGATCTCTATCAGTCTATCGAAGCCAGAAGTGTATCTTTGTATTGCTAGCCCTCAACTGATTTTTCACCATGCATGATGCGGACAGTACACTATTCTGCTTGTTTTGAACCCTACCTGCTAATTTTATTTGACATTTCTGGGTACACTCCAGACTCCGGGTGCTCTCAGAAGGGATGCTAGTTTGTATCGGCCAGAGAGGATGATGCCTCCCCTGATCCTAGCACTGGTGATACTGGTATCCAAACCAACCTTTTGCTGAGCACCGAGAAGCAATAACACAATATCACAGTAAACTTCTCTGGACAAGCAAAGGCGGAGATAACTGAGCAGGACTGGCAGGGAGACTTGTAAGCCCCAGACCTGCAGTCAAGGGGGTGGCCAGTCTGATTGCCAAGAAATGGATTGCCCCCCCAACAGCGATTTGCTGCCCAAAAGCTGAGTCTCTGCACGAGAGCTCGTGGAGAACAATGCAAGCTGTCCCAGGCTAAGCTTTGCAAGCACAAGATGCCAGTTTTCCCTTTAAGTTGGGTCTAAGATCAATATTTTGAATTCTTTTTTTTTTCTAAGGTCAGCATCAGGTGTTTCCAATTATCACCAAGAAGCACCACATTACTTCATCCGGAAGAGCAGAAGAAAATAAATTGGAAATACTGATTATTTGTCTTGTGCAATTATTCTGGGAACCGTTCCCTGGGGACTTACTGCATAATGTGATGTCAATGAACGCGAGAAAAAAAACCTCTATTGTCATGAAAAACACCCACCGCGAGGAACACATTCGAGGTTTTTTAGTGTCCACATGGAAATATCTCATCTCGGTCCCTTTCTGTCTGTCTCAGAGATGTGATAAACCCGATGTGTCACTGTCTCCAGGGGCTAACTGGGGAATGTGGGAGGATGCTGCACTAATATTTAGGAGTAGCTGGAAGGAAAATAAACAGTCCTGCTTTTCCTCTCTTTCGTGGAAGGCTTTTTGGAGTGCGATATGCAAACTGGCAGATTTCCAGCTGCTGATTCCCTCTTATTTGAAGACTCTTGACTGCCATCACTTTTCATGGCACCAAGGAATTGATCCTGGCGAAGCAGGGAAAGAAGATGGGGATGTGTTTGTTCCCCGGATTCTAAAGCCTGGTACATTGGCACAAGAGCAATTGCTTCCTTGGAGCATCTTGTTTACAAGATTAACGGTAAAATTAAAAAAACTCACGTGATGTTGTTAAAACAACTCATATTCTTGCAGATGTAAGGAGAAAGCGGAGGGGACTGCTCAAAAGGAGGGCGCGGAGGAGATCAGAAAGCCTTTGGTAGGTGCATTTCCAATCAACCTTTCTCAATTCTCCATGGAGGTTTTACACCTTCAGGTGTATTGTGTTAAAATGGCAACTCAAGCGACAAAAAATATCAACTCAAGAGACAAAAAAGAAAAAAACGTTGACGTGCCATCTCGGAGAATGATCCAGTCCGTTAACCATTGCTCAGAGAAGCACCAAAGCACCGCATGCACCCGCCTCACCCAGCCACATCCAACGACTTTAAGAGTAGGAGAGAGTGGGGGAAGGGAATTCTGAATATAAATGTATGCAGTATTTATGGGGACTGCTATAGAGGAAAATAAACAAGACCAGGAATCTTCACCTTTGTGCCTTATTATATACCTGGAGCAAAACCACCCTTCTCAGAGGGATAAGAGAATCGATTCAAAATTCCCAAAAAGCATTGACAACATTTCTTCGGGGCAACTAATTCTGACAACATCTGTCTTTGTGTCAAGGCAGAGTCAGTCCATAGGTCCCTCCTGGAGGAACCTTCTTTCTGCTGCGGTTTTAGTTATTTCTTTGGGTTTTTTCCCATCTAAGAGCTCCCTTCATTTTGGCTTCCCACAGGAAGAAGCAAGTAGGTATTCTTAATAAAAAAAAAGTCATCAGCCATCAGATGAGCCAAATGCTCATGCCTACAGGGAAGCATTAATAAAAAAGTCCCGACTGGCTAGGATGGGAGAGGGGACAGCTTGCCAGGGGCTGGATCCTGGCCAAGAGGATCTGAGCCAGGTCCCATTGTCCTTTGTGCTGTACCAGCCTGTGCCTGGAAACCTGCTGGTCTACACAGGAGAGCTGGGCAGGGAAACTGAGGCACAGAGCAAGGCGTCCAGCCTCGGATGTCAGAGGAGGCGTGACACCCCCAGTGTCCTTTCCCTGTGGGCTGGGGGCAGCTCAGAGCCCAACGAAGTGTTGCAGCAGAGCCCTGTGAGCCCGGCCGGGTTTTGGGGTGCTCTCCCGGCTTTCCCCTGGCTGCCCCCAGCCTTGAGCACACCCAGGCCGTGGTGAACCAGGGCTGTGGGTCTCACGCTCAGCTCACAGCTCTGCTGGCCGTCCAACCGCTTGCTGCTCCTTCCCATGCGGTCATCCTTGGTTTTAACCTCTGCCACCAACTCTTCCTTCCAAGCGAGCCCCGAGGCCGGATCCAGTAGGGTGAGTGGGATTTAGGCATCCTCCACAGCTCCTCGGGAACCGCAGGGGTGGCTTTGCAAGAGGCACCTGCAAGGGTCCGTGCGAGGCCAGGACAGCATCCGCAAACGGACCCCGCAGCAGGGACGACGGTGCCGCATCCCTGCGAGGTGCAAACCCCTCGCGCATCCCGGTCTGCACTGGTGCCAGTGGGCGCAGTGACCACATGCACAGGGAGGATTGGCTGGATGCAAACTGCAGACGCTTCCCCGAGCGTGACGGCTCAGCCCCTCTTCTCTTCCCTGTACAAGCACCAGTGGCATTTAGAGGCTATCAAGGGTGCAGGGCCAAATCCTGTTTCTCATTCCCCCTCCTGGAAAAAAGTGCTGAAACTCCCCTGAAGTTCACAGGGAGGGACCCAAACTTTCTCTGCTGACAGCGAGAGCGGAATCCAGCCCTAAGTGTTCAAAGTTTCCCAGTGTTGGTTTTTTTTTTTTTAAATCAATGTCATTTTAAAATTACATAACTGCAAAAAAGCATCAGAAAAACTTAGGGATGGTGCTTCTATTTTATCAAACCTTTTCTCCATTAGTCTTCCCACACAACTGCTGTCACCCATTAGCCTGCCAAAGAAACGTTAGACGGATCCTTTCTGTTTGGCAGCTCAGCAGGTAGCACTTACCTGCCCTCCCAGCCAGCCCCGCTCGCGTGCTGCCCGGCATTCCTGCGGACAGGCTTCACCCTGCCAAGGACAGCGGGAATATTAACGGGGACAGTCTTTTAACACCGACCCAGTGTCCTCTAGTCCTGGCCAAATCCCAGTAAGAAGGTAAAAGCCCCCAAACTCTCCTTCTGCAGCAGCCGCTGGAGTCGGGAGAGTTTGCAGCGACGTGGGATTTCCACGGATGGGAATCACCTCAAAGAACTCGTGCTGAAATACCCGGCAATATTCCCATTGAATTTGAAGGGAATTGGAGCAAGCGTGTAACTCTGGGGCTGTCAAAATGTTTCCTTTGAAATAGTTTTTGACGGGAATTGAAGTTTTTTTGACGGAGAGGGGGAGTCTTTTCCTTGTGCAGAAAGGGCTTATTTCCCTTGGGAAATATCACTGAAAATCCCCCGGTATCTGCAAACAGCCGCTGTCGCCCTGGGAGGTGCCGCGCCGCAGGGTGAACGCGCCGGAGCAGAGTTAGGTCAAAGCTGAATCTGCTGGAGACTTGCCCTTGTATGCTTCCATACATCCCTCAGGTACACCGGCAATTTTTCTAATAATTGCCTTTATTGATTTCTTCCAGTGTGACCTCTGCGCTCAGCTAGAGCACACGGGTCTGCGAGCAAGCATGAGGGTGTGCGTGCGTATGTGAGACGCACCCTTCCCAGACACCAACCCGTGCACGTGCCTCTCTCCCCGTCCTCGAGACATCTATCCCCAGGTGACGGTTCATGCTGTGGACCTCTGATGTCTGCTCTCCATGCAGAGCCAATTGCTCACAAACAAAGAAAAAAAACCCCTAAACTAGAATTTTTGCAGCAGCAAATGATGGTGCAATTCTTTGTGCCACAAATCATTCCCAGTAGCAAATAGATTTGGAGATGGGAAGGTTTCATTGGCAGCTTTTGGGTCAGATCCTGGCTGCGGGACCGCTTCAGGGCTGCTTAATCCTTAAAACTCTGGCCAAAGCCTCTGTGGGGAGACCCCAAACTGGCCCAGAGAGTGAAATATTTGCTTTCCAGCAGACGACCCTCATGCAGCAAATAAAGCAGCCTCTGAACGTGGCCCCAGTGCTGCAGGGTGAAAGTCTGATGTTGTTTCACGCAAGAGGTGACCGTCCCCTTTTCTCCCGACCGAGCTCTGCTCGTATTTCAGTATTTGAAGCATGACTTCTCCTGCTTCCCTCCCTGCTGCTATAAAGAACAGGGCTGTGGCAGCCTCTTTGCCTTCGCTTGTATTTGAGACAATAGCAACAGGTTTAAGAGGAGAAAGGGCTATTTCCCACCTGGCTCCCAGAAGAGTCTTCAAATACCTAGGAAAGACAAAGAATAAATATTAACTTAAGAAATTGCTCCCTTAACTTGATTTAGAAGCATAACTCCCTGGGAGAGATATAATTTTCAGCATCTAAACACAGAGCAGCGTTCCTCTGTATTTGCTAGGTCCAGTAAATTTAACCTAAGAAAAAAGGGTTCAGCAGAGGCAGGAAGGGTGGAATTAAAACAGCCGGCGAATTTTCTCTCCAGACGGAGGAGGTGACATGAAATATTCACCAGGACTCCCCCTGACCCTGGCGTGACCGCAGGGGCTGGTGTGCTGGTGCCATGCTCAGCCCCGAATGTCCAGCGGGAAGCTCCAGGTTCCCATTTTCCAGGTGCTACTGCTGCTTGGGATGTGACATTTGAGGCCAGGTGAGGTCCAGAAGAGCCTCCAGACCCACTTTCACACTCCAGGCTCATGCCCACGTAGCATCCAGAGTTATCCCCCCAAGACAAGGGAGCCGGGATCTCCCTCCCATGCTTCCCACTGTTGCATCCCACTACCATATATGAAGGTGTAGGTGACGTCTAATCCCCATATGGATCAGCTCATGGCCACACAGTCCAGGACCAAAGCACTGAATTACACAGATTTGAATAGAGTTTTTTTTTTTCTTTCCCTAGATTCTTTTTTAATTAAGCCAGAACATCTCCTGTGGCGGTGTACACAACGCGGTAAAAAGCTTTGGAGCGTGATTAAACACCCAAGTGAAGCAGCGACAACATCGCTCCTGCTCCCGCGCTGCACAGCCCATCAGAAATAAAGACGTGAGCTAAAATAGCAGGAGCTCACCCAGCAAAATGCCAGGCGACTCCAAGCAAACTTCAGCCCTTCATATACAGGGGAAAAAAAACCAAAAAAAAAGGAAAAAGAAATTACAACACAAAAAAACGGCTGCAGCACCGCTCTGTGAAGAGCCGCCCCAAGGCTCTGAAGTTGAGAGACGCAGGCTTTCTCTCCAAAAAGGAGATAATATTCAATTTTCTTTTTTGTCCTCCTGAAGATGGAATAATTTCCCCAGCCTGTGGCTGTGTCTCATGCAGCCCCCCCCCCTTCCCTGCAGTCTTGCAGGGCTCCTTTTTAAAGGCATTGCTTTCTCCTTTTTCATATCTGTGCTTCGTGTTGGGTTGGATGGATCTAGGCTAACTCCGGGAGGGCCAGTTAACGTGGGAGAAGTATACCAAAAGCTCGGGTATCGGGTACCAGCCTCCTCTTCTGGCTGGCTCTCTCCATTTTCTTACAATCCCCCAGACAGAGAAGCAGTGATCTGCTCCAGCTCGCAGGGTGCTGCCAGACCCCCTCCTGCCCAGCACGACCGCGCGATGTTTCACCACGGCCGAGCTAAAACTTTGCGGCTGGCCAAGCGTTGGGGCTACCCAGCGATGGAGGGGAGGCTCTTGGTCAGCCCTGACAGCTCTGGCCAGCAGGATGGTGGCCACAGGGCCACCAAAATGCATGGGGAGCATTGCAGCAGGAGGTGGGTTGTCCCCATCTTCCCTTGTGACCACGGTAGCCGTAGGTACAAGATGCCCCATGCTCGATGACAGATTTACTGAGTGCAGCAGAAAAGGAGCTTACTGATATTAAGAGGCTGTGAGAATTTTGCTTTTTAATTTGCTCAAAAGAATGCATGTTAAAATTAGTTCTCAAGACATCCAGAGGTATTTTCATTTGTTTCACTCCCTCTCCTCCTTTCTTCAGTGGCGAAATGGAAAATGGGGGGAAAAAAAAGGGAGATAATTGGGAGGATGCCAGCTGAGAAGTTTAAAATAGATTACAATCATTCCTCTTCCTGCAGAAGAAAAATATATATACATATATATACACAGGCGCATATATATATGTATATATTACCATTTTGCTCCTTTAAGGAAAGTTCGTGAATAATGGTTATGTCAGGAAATGCCAATTTAACTCGACTCTGCTAATTAGAGGACATGGGACAGCCCTGGCATGTGTGGCATTGCATAGGACCTTTGAAAATCTGCCGTTGGTTTCCAAATGTATTTCAAGCCCACGGACCAGCCCTTTCCAGCCACGTGTCTCCGTGTCCCCTCCAAAAAACTGGGATGAAGGAGGAGTAAGACCTTTCAAACGTCTGGGAACGGGGGACTCCCCGAATGTGCATCCCAGCCGCTGTAAATGTGACACCTCTACAGGGGAGTCACAGCCGGGTCCCCCACCCCAGCTGAGATGTGGCTCCTCCTAAAGTCTTTCTAATTAATCCTTAGCAGCCTGCTGCATAACCCTAGCAAACCCCGCTTTTATTTGCTTTTCAGAGACTGCAAGTCCCAGCGTAATCCCCGAAAGAGCAGCAGCATCTTTACTCCCTCGGGCATTTGTTTGATCACTCTTGGGTGATCAAACACACAAGGCATGGAAGATGAGATATCAAAAGTTTCCCTATTTCTGGATCTGAAAGCAGAGTTATAAACTGCAAACCATTTTACTACTCTACTGATGCTAGAATGCATGCAGCAGATTAAGAAAGAGGCTACTGACATATTATTTATGTGCCTTCAATATTTTATTATGGATCAAGTATTTTGCGTCCCTACATTAAAAACACACAGCCCCGGAACACTGCAGACCCAGAAAAATCCCTATAACAGATGCCGTGCAGGGCTGTACCTAGGAGGGTTCTGCTCTGAGAATCCTCAATCAATTCGGCGAATTTCACAGCTGGAAGCTCAATAATTTACTTTCAAGGAAAATAAAACAAAACCAAAGAAAACAAACCCCCTTTGGCATAAAGGCGTTGCTCGTGGGGTGGCAGCACCCTGCAGGTTCCCCAAAGCTGCGCTGGTCTCGGATTGCGCCAGGGCGGGTTTGTCGCATACTATGGGATTTGAGGCAGCAGTAATAGAATTAAGGCTGAGATGGTAGCTTCCATGGAAACCCCTATTTCCAAGTATTTTATGACTTTCTCATAACATGGTGTCTTCAGCAGGAATTGTTTTTGCAGCAGTTAAGCAAAGCAGAGGATTATTCTGGAAAGATTGGTGTTTGCAGAACACAACAGAGGAGCACGCTCATTTTTTGGTGAGACACCAACCTGCTGGGCTGCAACATTAGATCTGCCCCGCCGGGGCGGTTGGTTGTGCGTCGGTGCCCGAATCCTATCCCAGCAAAGCCGGCAGCTTTGCAGGCTGCCCTGCCAGCCAGCGGTGCCCAGCTGTGCTCAGCCTTTGCTTTCTGCACCAGCATCTCCAGTGGCACCGGGGGATGCTTCTGTGCTGGGAATGAGGGTCCCTTTCCCAACCAACGGTGACTTGAACCTCCTGCCTGGGGACAACCGGCTTTTTAGTATCTGACCCCCATTCTCCTTGGCTTGAGCTCCCGAGAGCTAAAATCAAGCCCTTCGTTTTTCAGGGGCTTTGACAGCACAAAAACCAATGCTGCAAGGTGCTGATCAGAGTCCTGCACCCTTTGATCCCATCCCTGTCATCTCGCCTCCTGCTTTTAGGGACTAAAACCGCTATAAACCAGGCGATATCGCAGCTTTTGCGAAGCTGATCCACGTCCTGGGTACGCTCACGCTGTTACGACCAACCCGTAAGTCGTCGTGGTGCCGAACCGGGGATAAATCTGCTGCCCACACCCACCAGGAATTGCTCTGCAGAACCGAGCAACGGAATAAATCCCATAAATCCCCTGGGATGCACTCACTCCCCTTCCCAGGGGTGGAGTGACGCTGCAGCCCTGCGAGCCAAGCCTGGAAACCTCAGAAACTCTTTCGCCAAATTCACATTTATGGACCTGAGCTTTTAACTCAGCATCTCGCTCTCCCGGGGGGTTGCAGGGCTCTGGCAAACAGGGTTTTGTGGGTTTTTCAGCTTGCCAGTCACACTGCGAGTCCAGAGGAAAAAGTGTTTGGGGTTGAGCTTTCACTCCTTTTGCTCCCTTATGGGATGAATTAAATAATAATAATAAAAGGGTCCAGCTGGAACAAAGTATTATGATTTACTTTCCAGGGGTTTTAAAGCTTTTATTTAATCCTTTTTGTCTTAACCTGAGTTGATGTTTGAAGTGAAAATGAAGTTTCAAAAGAAGGCAATGCTTTTGGTTTAGAAAAAATTCAGAATATTTGTCTTTTCCATACCTTTCAGGAGCACACAGGTTACGCCTTGGGGGGCAGAATGGCAGGATTCACCCGAAATGATTCACTGAATTTCTCCCATATAGTTTTCTTTCCATTCAAATTCTGTTCTCCAACAGAAGTAGCAAACTCACCCACCCCGAGGAATAATTTTAAAACTGACTTGTTGACTTTATTTATTTATAATTGACAATTTATTGATTCCAGCTCTATTATTCCTTCCATGCATAAAGCCCAATAAGCTTTTAAGCTGCTCTGGCTGCGTAAAGAATTAACCAGGACTCCAATTAAGCAAGTGCACAGGGTGAGTGGGTAACGGGAGCTGCTTTCTCAAATAACTTGAAAAATGGAAATGGGTTTACAAAGGGTGGGTGGCCCGGCAGGGCGAGACGTGACACCAGCTGATGCAGGCTTTGAATTTTATGCTCAGGTTTTGTCTGGTTTGCCTTCATAAAGTTTTCATGGGGAAGCTTTTGAATTTCAGCTCAGGATGAAGTTGGTCATACTCCTATTTACCATCAGCTTTTTTTTTTTTTTAATTAAGAAAAGTCACTTCCCTGTGATGAATCAAGCTGGAGATTTGAGCAGATAATTTGGAGTGGGCGCATTTAAGGGGAAAAAAGCAGCTTTCCATGCAAACTTTCCTTTACAATCCCCTTTTGCCAAGCTACCCCCATCCAAAAAAACAAGTGAAAACCCTTTAGAGAAGGGGAAGAGGTTGAAAATAAACACGTGGACAAAGTCCAGGGCTGCGCTGTGTTTCTCCAGCCAGGCACAACCCACAGCCCAGGCACTGCCAGGGAACCTGGCACCATCCAAGGGTGTCTTTGCTGCAAGGTAGCGGTGAGGTTTGTGGGGGAGGGAATGTTTGAGGATGTTTATAGTCAGGCACCTTTTATTTCCTCGGGTTTGTGTCAATATATCATGGGTATAACAATCTCAGACCACCTCGTGGCGAAGTGGTTTGGATGTTTATTATCCTGTGAGTGAGCCAAGGGGGGAAAACTGCCACTGAGTTCAACAGGCGGCAGGAAAAAAGCTGAGATCTGCGTTGAAACCAGGCTGAGAGGCTCAATGGGAGCGACTAGATATCACTTTGTAACGAATGTAGTAATTTCTGGCCTTTTCCCATTCGGTTTAAGAAAGGTCACGGCCATCCGTCTGAGTTTGAAAAGGTTTTGACACTTATGAGCAGTGCTAAAAAATGATAAAACTTCTGCAGAGCGCGGACACAAGTACGCCGCGAGCAGGGGCACTGCAAATCGTCAAAGTTATCTGAGGGAGTAAAGCTGAGCCCACGTTGACGTGTTTGTGCAAATCACTGCTGCCACCACCTCCAGCACGGGGGACGGGGGCACAAGCTCGGGCCCCCCCCAAACACATTTTTCCCCGTGGCCCCAGGGCCAGAAGTGGGATTTCGGGGTTTGCTGGGGTTTGCTGCACGTTTGCAGCTTTGCCACAGTGAAAAAGAAACTCTCTGAAAGAGGCTGGAGATAACCAGGCTGTGACGGCTCCATCTATTGGGTAAAAATACACAACGGATCAAAATGCACATGGAAAATGAATTCAGAGGAGAAAAAATATCAGGGGGGACTCAAAGCAGTTATTGCCACTTACAGCTTAATTGGACACAATTATAGGAATGCTTCTTGGTACTATTTGAAATCAAAATGAAGGTAACAGCGAGCTGCTTTTCAGAAATCAGAGCTAAGCAAACCCGATGAGATGCCAACATATATCGCAAGTTATTGCCGTCTTGTCAAGGTGTTGGGGAAAAGGGCTTTTTTTATGTATCTGATGCAGGGCAAAATGAGCCCTGTGTCCCCCAAAGGGCTCTCTGGGCTTCGGCATGACCCTTCGGCAAAAGGGTAGCAAGGGTCGGGGAGGGGGGTGATGCTTTGGTGAATGCGTTTCTCCGTGCTTCCACTCGTCTTTCAGGGAAGCGGAGGACGATAGAGCAGCTTTGCTACGGAAAGCAAAAAGCAACCCCCCCCCAAAAAAAAAAACCAATCAACCACTTTCCCCAGAAAACAACCGCTACGAACAGCAGGCTGCAAATCTTGCCTGTATTTCTAGAGGCTTTGCTTGTGTCTGTGAGATGATGTTTTCCCCCGGGGATGTTGAAAAGCAGCAAAACAAACTCCGGCTGGAGGAGGGAGGCGGGGAGGGCTCCCCAAACCCCGGCCAAGGCCGGCGGCAGCAGCGGGCCCGGGAGCTGCGCTCCCCCCTGCTCTGCCGGGGGAGGAACGGGGAGGCGGGAGGGGGCTACTCCTGTGAAAGAACGACGCGATCGGGGCCGAGCATCCCTCCCTCCCTCCTTCCTCCTCCCCAGCGCGGCTGGCGCCGAGCGGCGGGGCTCGCCGCCGCAGCCGGGACTTGCACCTCGGGAAAGCTTCGCCCCGCTCTTCCTCCTCCTCCTCCTCCTCGCCCGCGGACGGGGCGCGCCCGGCGGAGGGCTTTTCCCGGGGGGAACGGAGGGCAGCGGCATCCCGGCCGGGGCAGCATGAGAGCCGCCCGGGGCCGGCGGAGCGCGGGGCGGGCGGGCGCGGATCGGGGCTAGGCGGCCGCCCGGGGGTGGGGGGGGTCCCGCAGCGCTCGCCCCGCGGAGCGGCGCCGGGGGGGTCCCGGAGCGACCGCCGGGGCGGGGAAGGCGGTTGGTGTCGGGGAGCACCGGAGGTCCTGGGCGCGAGCCCGGTGGTACCGGGGGCGTCGGTGCGCGGCGGGGCGGGGGAAGCCCGCGGGGCTGCGGGGGAGCCCGGGGCGCGCCGAGCCCTCTGCTCCCGCGGGCGGCGCCCGGTGCCGGCGGGCGGGGAGGGGGAGCGGCGCCGCAGCATGTGAGCGGCGCGGCCGGGCGGGCGGGAGGCTCGGCCGGCTCGCGGGCAGGGCCGCCCCGCTGCCCCCCGCGGGGTGCGGCCGCCCCGCGGCGCGGGGGGGAGGCGGCGGCGGCGGCGGCAACGGCAGCAGCAGCGGGGCCCGGCATGCCGCGCTGCCGGAATTGCTGCCCGGCGGAGAGCTCGGTGCCGGCGCGGCGGGCTGCCCGCGGCGGTTCCCCCCGCCGCTCGGGGCCGCTGCCGGCCGCGGCGCGGGGCCCGGCGGGGCCCGGCATGGCGCGGCGCTGCTCGCACTGATCCCGGGGCGGCGGCGGCGGCGGCGGCGGGGAGCGCCCATGGCGCGGGGGCGCCGGGCGCCGCCGCTGCGCACGCGGCTGCACGGGCTGCGGCACATGTGCTCGCGGCGGGCGGCGCTGCCGCGGCGGGCGCTGTGGGTGCTGGCCTTCTGCACGGCGCTGGGCTTGCTGCTCTCCTGGTCCTCCAACCGCCTGCTGCACTGGCTCTCCTTCCCCTCGCACACCCAGGTGCGCACCGAGTGGAGCCGGCAGCTGCCCTTCCCCGCCGTCACCCTCTGCAACAACAACCCGCTCCGCTTCCCCCGGCTCTCCAAGGGGGATCTTTACTACGCGGGTCACTGGCTGGGGCTGCTGCTGCCCAACCGCACCGCCCGCCCGCTGCTCACCGAGCTGCTGCGCGGCGACGAGGCGCGGCTTCGGTGGTTCGCCAAACTGGCCGATTTTCGGCTCTTTTTGCCCCCCCGACACTACGAGGGCATCAGCGCCGACTTCATGGACCGCCTGGGCCACCAGCTGGAGGACATGCTGCTCTCCTGCAAGTACCGCGGCGAGCTCTGCGGGCCCCACAACTTTTCCGCGGTGAGTGCGCCCGGGGAAGCCCCCGGTTCCCCTCGGCCCGATTCGCCCCCCCCCTTTCCGGACCCCCCGCCCCGGGCTCTCCGCGCCGCTGGGTGCGTGTTTTTCCCCACGGTCGTGCCGCTGCTCGGGGCGTTGGGGGCCGGTGGCGGGTCCCTGCGCGGGGGCGGCGGGGGCCGGGGTGCAGCATCGCCGGGCGGGGCAGCGAACGGCCCCAGCAGCTGCCGAGTTCCCGTTGCAGCCCCCTCTCAGGGGCTCCCCGGCAGAGCTGTGCGCCTGAATGCTTATTTCTCCTCTGGACCAAAGTTGATGCTTTCTGTTTTAAGAGTGACTCTGGCCGTCAGCAGTGGGGTGGTGAGGGGCTCGCTGCTCCCTTATTTTTTAATTGGGGAAAAAAAAAAAAAGCTGCAGCCATTCCTGCTACTTCTGTCACGCTTTCCCTGTTGCTCTCGGCATAGTTGCATCTCGACTTTTTCCATCCCCAGCTGGGAGGCAAAGTTTCCTCAGGTGAACCCTGGCTGCAGATGCAGGCCTGGGCTGAGCTCTGCCCCGCGGAGCTGGGGGCTGGCGGCCGGGCCCCTCCCGGGCTGCCTGCCGGGGGTCAGCTCGGGCACTTAGTTTGCTGCCTGCTCCTTTTGCTGCCCAGTGAATTCCTCGTGGGTTAGCTGAGCTGCACCCTGCGCAGCTGTGTGGTGTTGTGCAGCGTGATTTGGTTTGCAAATGATGAGCTCTGCTAATTGGAGCTGCCGCCTTTACCTTCTAGAAGGCCCCCGGCCCCCTTTGTGGGAGTGCTGATGCACCAGGCAGGAGTTTGCTTGTGGACTCTGAGATGGGATCAAACCCCTAAACTTCGGGCAGTGTTTTGCAAACCACCAAGAGTCTCTCTGCTTGAAAAAATTCCTGTGGGACTGTTTGCAAGCGGTAAGAGGAGATACTGAATTGCAATAGCTCTAAATGAGAGCTGAAACTCGACTCTTTTGAATGACTCTTTCGTACTTCATTGATAGCACTTGGATGTTTATTGTGCTGGAATATTCTGCTCTTCTAATCTTTGCAGATATCCAGGAGAGAGATGCATACACTGTGATTAAATCCTCTTGCTGCTGTTAGTGGTGCTGGTGTCTGTAGGGAGAGAGAACTAGTTTGAGCTGTTGCTGCTCCGCACGCAGGAGAGGAGTTTAATTCCCTGTTTTGTAAGTGCTGCCTGAGATGCATACCTAAAATCAAAAGAAATTGTCTCTTTGGGCTTGTCACATCAGCCTAGCTGGTTGCTGAATTGTAAAGGGGAGGACAGAGAAAATCCCTGCGGGATGAAGTGAGCCGTGCAGGACTGTTGAGTTAGCATATGCTGCTGCTGCGAAAATGAGCAGAAATGGCACGCTTTAAAAAAAAAAAAAAAAATCATACTGAGACAGGACCTTTCTAGCAGGACGAGTCTGCAAACCAGTACAGTGGCATAAGGAAATTTGGGAGTAATAGGCAGAAGCAGGCACTCAGCCTCTGGGCTATGAAAAGGTGCCTCCCTCTTCCCGTTTCCCAGTTTACAAGTGTGATGATGTTCGCTAGTCATCAGTAGGACCTGACTGCAGGTTTTAATGAACTCTTGTTCCAAGTTGCGGCGAGCAAGCCAACACGATTCACGTTGTCCCAGGAAACACAAAGCCTGGAGCGCTGCTTTGGCTTGACGTGGGCAAAGGATGCTGTGGGGAGTGATGCGGGAGTTAAGGGCAGAGTCTGTTTGCTGTGACTGGTTGCTAAATGCTCTGCAGCAGCTGTTTCATATCACCGAGGAGGGCTAAGGAACCATCCTGCACAGATCTGAAAAGCTGCCTCTGGAGGGTGGGAGGGAAGGAGGTGGGTGTGTGTCAGCCCAGAGAGTCTTGCTGGGAGCTCGCAGCACGCCAGGACCTGGCCCGGGGCGCAGGGGAGCGCTCCCCATCTCTCCTGTCGGACCTGTGCCGTCGTGTGGAATCGCTCAGCTGGGGAAATAGGAAAAATACAGGGGAATTTTTCCCCTTCTTCCCATCCTGAGGGGTGTGTGGCCCCAGGGGGGGACACTGGGGTGGGGGGAGGTGGGAGCCCTCCGTGCCAGGGGAAGCAACTGGATCTGCCCTCCCTGCACCGAGCTGCTGCGTGAAGCAGGGGGAGGGGGGTCAGTGCCAACTCCCTCCGTCACCGCACGGCCTTCCTCCTCTCTGTTTTAAAGCAAAAGGGAGTGACCTCTGCGTCGTCCTTGAGTAAAGGCTGAGGAGCTTTTCCACCTGTGAATCCCTAGTAAAGAGAGATGTTTCTGGGGGAGATGCTGGAAACAACTTCTCTGGGGTCTGGCGTGTGTCCTCGCTCCCGGGGCCCGTGGTCTGGGGTCGAGGTACCAAACGCAGAGCTTGGGGTTTGCTGTGAGGGTTGAGAGTTGAGCAGCTCCAGGCATCCCTTTGGGTCTGGGTTACTTGAAGCTTCTGCTTTTCCTCCTGAGCTGGGAGGAAAATAGCACCAAGGAGGGGCAAGAAAATTGCGTGGCTTGAACTGGGCACAGATATGAAGCAAAGTGGGTGAAAGAAAACAAATGCAAACTGAATAAATGATAGCGTAAAGAGTATTTTGCAGTTTTTATACTTGCTCAGCTGCTCAAAGAGCATTTTCTGTCTCGAAGGGCAAGAGCGAGGTAATACTTGCAGGGTTACATCTTTCATTGGGGAAAAAAAAAAAAAAGGCCAGACCAGACTTGTTTTTGAGCAAACAAGTCCTTCCTTAGATCTGAAGCAGAAGAAAAGGTTCTGGATGGGAGAGCTGGTCTCCTTTTATTGTTTCCAACTCTGTTAGTGCATCTCATACAAGAGATTGCCTCTCCTTTCAGCCTCGCTTTCTTTATGCCATTGGGGTACGGTGGCAACTGCACTTCTGTAACATGGAAAAGCAAAGGGCTGCTTGAGAATTAGCACAGCAAAACCAATGTGTAGGTAGCATTGCTTTTTTATTCCCTGACGTATGTAAATGTAAGGGGGTTTGCACTGATTTGTGGAACTCGGTGCTGCAGGACTAAAACGATTTAGTTGGGCGTGTTTACCTTATTTACGAGCACTCGGTTTTGAATTATTCTCTTGCCTGCGCGAGGTAGGTTTTGTCGGCTGTGTGCAGCGTTTTGCAGCTGGATGGGGATGGTTGTATATGCGAGAAGGAGTCTGGTACCCCTCAGTCAATGTATGTGGGTTTACTTATCTCCATAGGCTGGACCTAAAAGCCCGGCCGTTGCACGAGGCGATGGTTGTGCACGTGCTCGACTGTCGCCTTGATTCAGAGGCTTTAAGGGAAGCAACTGCTCAGCAGTTGGTGTCCTTCAGAAACTTCTTCCAATTTCTAATACGAAACTGTCAGAGCTGGGCAGTTTAATGATTGAAGATGGGGTTTGCTTTCCCTTGCAGGAATGGCCCCATCTGTCTGTAACTGAGTATCAGGATTAAGTGGACGATTGCTTTGCTCTGCATTGCTTGAATTCGGGTGTTGATTTATTCCACTGAGCTCTCTGTGTTTCCAAAATATTTATCTCGGTTGTCCTGTCCTGTGCTTATCGATTTCTTTTTTTTTTTTTTTTTTTAAATTTTTTTTCTTTCTGAGGAAGTTATTAATGCATCCCACGAGTTGGGATTTATGGGCTAATTACCTCATCCTGATTTAATAACTTCCCAAATAAGACTTGTCACCTGTGGCTCTGCCTGGGAAACCATAGCTCGCGACCTGCCCGCTGCGAGGGGAAGAGATGGGCTTTGCAGGGGGGGGTGGCAGGTTTCGGTCTCCACCCTGATTGCACCTCGCTGAAACGAGCCCTGGTGAAGGCTGTGATTTATGGGGCTGCTTCGAAGGCTCTGCAGTCAGTACCTGTTAGTGTTTTTATTTGCTCACCATTTATTTTTTTAAAACATTTTTATTTATTCCCAGAACAGAGATTTTATGGGGTAACAGTTGCAGAGAGATCCGGGTGCTGCTTGCTGCAGGAAAGTGCATTTTTAAAAATATTCCTGAATGCCGGGGTGGGGGGGTTATTTTGCTGTTTCCCCACCAGATAATAAGCCGTGTCCAATGTGAAGCTGACACTCATCAAACTAAATTAATGAGACATTGCCAGCACTGGGTTCGCATCAGCTTTTGTTGTGACTGAGATGGGAAACGCTGTGCTGCCAGCTTGGATGGACCGAGGCTGGGAGTAGCTGTAAGCATCATATTTAGCACCACCATAACTAATTGCACAGTAATTGCAGCATGCGTGTGTGGTTTTGTTTGTTTGGGGATTTTGCTCACTCTACTGCAAACAAACTGTTTTACCCAATTCCTTTTTAGATCCCTATTCTGTTATATTTTTATTTTAATTATTTTTTTTTTTTTTTTTAGCACCAGTTCCAAACATAACTTAAAGCTGGCTTGCTGTTACTGTTGCTTTTGGAAGGGAAGTGGGTTGCGTTTAATTATGCTGATGTGGGGCTGAAGCTTTAAATATGCTCCCGATTTGTACAACTGCCATTTAAGGGAGCTACGAGTGGAGCCAGTTGGATTCAGTCTCGCTCATTAAAGCAGCAGTGCCAAGTCCGTGCTCTCCTCACCAGACTGCAGCGGCATTAAGTAATATTACTAATGTTGTGTTAGTTAGCATCAACGAATCCAAGGAGAAATTAGGACTGAACTGTACTAAGTGCTGCCCAAAACGATGCTCGCTGTGAAAGGTGGGCTGGCTCCGAAGAGGGGTTTGGGGCGATTTAATGTATGTTTGGGTCAATTGGTCCCTGCACTGAAGTTAGGTATTCTTGTTTTCCTGCAGAGTTGGTTGTGGAGGTGATTGTGACTGCAATTAGGCTGGGGAATAAAAATTGAGATGAGCTGGCTTGGAGATTGCCGCTTAATTGCTGGATTGTGGATGAGCATTGAGCTGCTAAAGGAGAAGAGTGGGGACCAAGGAGCATCGCCTGGCTGGTGCTGCACTAGCCCTTCCAAAGCGGGTTTGCTCTGGAGAGGTTATGAGATAACTTAATAAATAAATCCATGGAGCAAGAGAAGCTGGGCAGCATGTGTGATCTGGGGTCGTGGGCTTCTTCTCTCACCTTATTTAATCTCTACAAGCTTAATGCTTGTAGAGAACCGGCTCCTTTGGCAGTAGCCAGCAGCTCTGCAGGGCTTTTTATTACAGCGTCTTTTTGATTTAGGAGTCTGAAATGGGATGTGGCTGGAATGTGGGTACCTAAGTCCTTTTTTTTTTTTTTTTTTTTTGCAGCAGATAGCCTAATTTATCTTGTCTCATGGGATTGATAGACCACATCAGCAGAGCACCAGTGGACAAATGTCACCTTGGTGCTGGCACTGAATTTGTAAGGGCTGTTTGCTGTGGTGTTTGGAGGGGTGGCACGGGGTTAGCTAAGGGAGGTGGTGGGTGCAGTGTTGGAGCAGGACAGTCCAGGGAACGGGAGGGAATTAAAATGATCAACCCAGCGGTGCGGGGAGCTTGGCTTGACAGTGACACCAATTGATGTGAAGGGGTTGCCGTTTTCATCTCTATTTATGGTTCCTCGGGGTTGGAATTAGCCCTTTGATGTGCTCATCTTCATCAGCGTGGCCGTCTGCCAGAGCACTTTGCACTTCTTGGCATCTGGCGTGGCGAAGGTGTACGTTTTGTTTTGGAAGGGGCTGGTTCTCCTTCCCAGTTCTGGCTTTCAGGAGGTGGGTTAGGTCTGGTTGGAATTCAGAGCTCCCATCTCCTGGGGGACTTAGTTTGACCTTTTTTTTTTTTTTTTTAATAGGTATGATGTTAGAACTTTTCATGATGTAAAACTCTGCAAACATTTTGGTTTGGTGTCGTCTTCTTGACTTTTCATCTTCTCCTTAAGTGTAGACCATATAGTCGCAGCAGACCTCTTTAATAATTTTCCATTGGAAAAATGGAGATGCTTTGAAAACTCTTCTGTCAGAACATTTTTAGCCAATTCTTGCTCAAACAGATTTTAGATAGAGGTGCCTTTCAACACAGTGCAGACCAGTATCCTTCCACACATGAGGAAGATAATACGCAATTGCCACAAAACTGTATTTTTCAACCCTCTATCTTTGGAGTATCTCCTTGAAAGAAAAAAAAAAATTGACAAATTGAGGAGAGCGTGCAGGATAATGGCAATAAAAGAGGTACGACTGTGGGCATTGATTTATCAGGCAGGACCAAAGGAGCTGTGTAGGTTGTCCAAGCCAAGGGTGGCTGTGAGGGCTGGATGTGCATCTTTGAGGAGGTAGTCTCTAACAAGGATGTGTTTGGGATGGAGCAGAGAAGTAGGGACTGAGAAGATTCAGGGGTGAGGGTGGATAGAAACTTGCCTAAATCCGTCGTCTACGGGGGACGTAGAGCTATGGAGACGCAGGCTATCGGGAACAGGCTGCGGGGAACAATCCTTTACTGCCTTGTGGATAATCAGCTTGGTCCAGCAAAGCTGCTCTGACTTTCGCCTCTATTTTTTTTTTGCTTTTGATTTGAAAAATGACACTGGGTTTTAAAGGCTGGCATAAAACTGATCTGAGGAATGCACCTCGCTGCTGGGTCAGCACTAAGTCTCCGAGCTCCATCAATACGCTGCGCCGGGAAGGCCACGGTGAAATTTTTCAAGCTGATGCGGAGATGTGCCGCCCGGGTTCTTGTCGTGAACTGTGTAGGATGGGGGTGTTCAGGGACACCTACTCTGCCTTGCTAATTTAGGGGGAAAAAAAATGGAAGGTTCTTTATATTTTAAGGTTTTACAGCCCCTTGGTCTGTATTTCTGGGTAGCGCTGCACTGCAAGTGCTTGGTGTGGAGGAGATCTCTGAAGACTAAATGTCTTTCTGGTGGGGGGGCTGCACTAGGGTCATTTTTCCTCTGGGTTTGGCCAAAACTCAGGTCTGGAGCAGGAGGAGACCTTTGCGTTGGGGCTCCTTGCTGGACTGGTGGAGGGCAGATGTGCTGTGGATTGTGTGGCTGTGAAGGGGGATAGGATTGTAACCTCTTGGCTCACTGGGTTTGGAAAGAGGGTTGTGCTTGTGCTGGTACGTGCTCCTGGATCCTTTGCATCCCATGCTTTGGAGCCCACTTGACCTGGGTTCAGATGCAAGCGTTTAAACTTTGTGCATTGATAGGTTTTAACAAAATCTGGGCCAGTGTTTGGGGTGAAAACTATGGGGACTGTTATTTCAGGCAGGAAAGAAAAAAAAATCTGGTCAGTGGGGAAAGGATTCAGCGAAGGTTTTCCCACTACCGCCATGAAACTTCAGAGCTTCTCCCAGTTTCTGGTCCTATATTGTCGCTGGGTTGGAGCACAGGACCAAACCCCTTTGCTCGCGTAGGGATGTGGAGATGTGCTGTTTGTCAAGAGGAGGGACGAGTGTGTTTGGGAGAGGGGAATCAGACTGCAGAAACAGAGGAGGGATTTTTAGCAGGACTTTACTGTGTGGTTTTTTTCTACAAGCTTTTTTCTTTTTTTTTTTTTTTTCCCATTTATGCTGAAGCCATGAGTCAGGAAACGAAATACCAGTTAGTCGCATGCTAAACATGTAATCATCAACATAGATTTGGTTTAGTTATATAATAGATTCCAAATAATTACTTGCCGCCCTACAGCAGAATTAATATAATTAGGGACATAATTACAGTTACCTACCACTCAGGGATTCTGCTAAGGCTTAATTAATATTTGCAAATTGCTTCAGGATCCACCGACCATCTACTAATACGTACCAAACGCAAAGAATAATAATTCTCGTATTGTTACGTAGGTACCAAAGGAAGCTGGTGTGGGGAGGTTAAATAAATGCAGCAGAAATCCAGGTCTTCTGCAGGGTGGGAGTAAGACAGACTCGGGCTCCCTGCTGCCCCCACGCACTGGCGAGATGCTGCTGAGAGTTTGGTTAATGAAAATGGCTGTGGGGAGCCTGTTAGCCCCCGGAGGCTGCTGGGGTTTGCCCTTTACTCTGGGTGTAGTTCAGGGTAATGGCATTTATCCCAAAATCCCTGGGCTGCCCGAGCTTTTTCCCGGCTGGAGCGTTGCACGGGGCCGTAAGGGCTTTGTAGCATCCTGGACCGGCTCCAGAAACAGTCACTTTTCCCAGTGGGATGGCTGAAATTGGAGCCGAGATGAGCTTTTTCTTTTGGGCTTGCTTTTTCCATCCTGGCTGCAGGCTTCCTGCCTCCTGAGCCGGGATGGAGGAGAACTGCTCCAGTCGGATCGCGGGGTATCACTGAAAATACATTTATCCCTGGTTAGGGCGAAGCCTGCGTGCGGGGCTGTTGCTCGTCCGTAGGTTTTGCATCTTGATGCCATCCAAGGTCACATTTTCCATTCCCTGACCGTGCAGGCAGAGGCCAGCCTGGGGTGGGCACCGACCATCGGGTAGCACCGGTCCCCGGCGCGGGTGCCGGCTGCAGGGCAGGGTGGTGCAGTGCCCTTGATTCCGAGCGCAGGGACCGCGGTCGCTGTGTGCGCACGTGGGGCGTGAAGCCAGCTGGGGAAATCCTGCCTGGAATGGATTGCCCATGCTTTAAAAAATAAAAATCAAACTCAAAAGACACGTGTTGGCCCCGAAAGGCATAAAAGCACAGAGGCAGGCTTGGCCAGGGTTTAGCAGCGGGGCTATTTCTTCTTCCTTTGCTCTCCTCTGCCTGTTTGCTTCATTACAATTCTCTTTTTTTTCCTGCATTCTGCCTTACCTTCTTTGCAGTTTTCACCACTTTTTCACCCTTCTCTAATTTCCTTTCCTTTTCCTGGTCCCCTGTCTCTGCTATTCTGTAACCCAGCCAAAAGTCACCCATGCATCTTGATCTGTTTTGGAGTATGGTCTTATCTCTACTTTTCTTCTGTCTTTTTGAAAATGGGGAACCCTGTTGCAAACCTCCGTGATAATGCAGCTGGTTCATTTTGCTCTCAGGCAGTCCTGGGAATTCTTCCTCTGTTTTTTTCCCTCACTCAGAGCGCTGTAATTTCATGCAGTGGGAGCAGGTATTTGTAATTTGTTTTTGATTGTTCCAGTCCCCTCTCCCCCAATTTTGTAATTTACTTCTGGAATAAAACAAACTCCAGCAAAACATCCTCCTCAACACCCTTGAGCTTTAAATTTTTCAATAAAAAAGTGTGAACGTAAATTAAGAACTAGAGCTGTTACTAATCTTGTGACCACACCCGCTCACGTACTGATTCTCATATGGTATATTAAATCGAGAAGAACGGCCTATTATAATACAATTAGCTGTGATTCACAAGCAGGAATTACTGCCGCCAGCGTGGGGGAAAAGTTGCATAATATGATTGGAAAAGACTGAAACCTTTGCGGTTTGAGGTTTTTTTTTTTCTTTCCTTTTTGCCTTTTAAAAACATTTCAACAACTGGAACCAAGGAAAACCTGTGATAGGGAATTCACTCCATATTTTGTAATGAATTTATATAATGATCGGAAGTGTCTCATTGGGGGCATGTAAATCTTTATAGGCTCCCAACATATGTTACTGACAAAAATAAATAACCTCATTTTGTAGCTTTATTAGACTTAATGCATCAGTGCTTCCCAGCTCACTCTTGCGGAAGGACCCCGATCTGTCTGAGCAGTGGGCAGGAGCAAAAGCATCGGCAACTTGACCTTAGAGCTGTATTCCTGTAGCTACAAACCGCTTGAAAAACAGCATAGATTTCAGAGATGTCAAATTTTTTGCAAGCGGTTGGAGAAATGGTGAAGCTGAGTAGCATCTCCCTCTGGCTTGAGGGCTTGCTGGAAACATCTCCATGTGCAGTGCTGGCGGTCTGCTCGGGGCTGTGTTTGATTTTTGTGGTCTCTTAGAGGGCTTGCTGCTTGGGGCTGGGGACCTTAAACTGTGTTTCTTGTGGGTGGATGCTTCAGGGTTCATCCAAAGTCATACGGAGTTGGGTGCATCAGGTCCTTCCTGAGCTTGTGCTCCTTAAAGCCTTGTAATTCCAACCAGGAGTCTTTGGCTTTTCTCCATCCAGGCAGCAACATCAATGAGAGATACTTTGTGTAGATCGTAGGTGTTTTGTGCCTCTTGTTTTTGAATGGGGTGTTTGAAAACTTCCTCTGCGTGTGCTTGTGAGAGAGGAAAACCCCTCTCTTTCCTTGCCGTCTTCAACCAGGCGGTGGGAAGAGACGTAGTTCTCTCCGACTCTGCCTGAGGGCAAACACAGTGGCCAAAATAGCCAGGAAAACGGGTCTGAAATCACTTGCAAAACGGCAAGTGAAATTTAAGTGGACTTTCTCACCAGCCCTTTCTCAAGGTGCTGGGAGGGGAGTGCAGAGAGAATGGAGTGGGCTGTGTGACAGAGGTGGCCGCTCGGGAGGTCTAACGGGTCTTTCCTGTTGCGGTCTGGAAGGCAGTGTGGCTTGTGAGCCTGTTTTCACTGTTGTGTTTTGGTTTTTTTTTTGGAAGCTGGGGCCTTGCCGAGTGTTAGAAGGAACGCCTTTCCCTGCTTGCTGCTTCCTCCTCCCTGCCTGCTCTGGGTATGGCCCTCGTCTTGGGAATTGCCCCTCCATCACCTTCGGGAGCTGGGGGAGAGGGGTTCCCCTTTTTGCACCTGGGGAGCTGAGGAGGGCTGGATGCTGAGGGTGGTGCTGGGTCCCAAGGCAAGCTGTGGGTGTGCTCGCACACCTCCGTGGTGGCACCACGGGGAGCGGGAACGAGCCCTTGAGGCTGCTTCTCCCTGCACAACCCCATGGGAGAGCGCAGGGACACCAGCTACCGTGTCACCAGCCTGCTCCCCGGGGGCTTGTGTTGTGGGGCTTCATCTCTCTCAGACCTTCTTTCCTTGCTAAATTTAGTAGAAGCTACCAAATGCCTCCAAAATTAGTGCAAAATAGGCAAGTGTTTTGCCGTACTACAGCAGGAAAGCAGCCTAAATGTTCCCTAAAGCACACCAGTATGTATCGTACGGTTCCCCCAGGTGCACATAACTTTATAACAAATATTTTGCAATAGCAATGGATTCTCTAAGGGATTAATAGTCTTTACCCTCTATTGTCTTCCCCCTGTGCTACCATCTCCTGGCGTAATGCATGGAAATGTGCATGCTGCTCATGGTGGGATGTGGGAGCGTTGAGGTTGGGACTACCTCTTTGCGGCTGGAGCAGCAGTTGCAGTGGAACAGTTAAGATAACCAGCTAATTCCCTGCACTGGGTGGTAATTAAGCATCTCCTGGTCTCTAAACCAGTTTATGTTCAGCTGAATGCAAAAATGCATTCCTTCCAGAGAGTGTATTTTCAACATAAGGTATCACCCTGCCTTGAGTTATTCACTGCGAAACAATACTGAAAATATTTACTGCATAAGGTGACAAATCCAGACGTTGCATGCACATAATCCCAGCTATCTACACCGTCATAAAATCAACACGTTCCATATCAAACACATCAATCATTCTGTTTCTAATAATGCCTGCATCCATATAGTCTCTCTGTAGAAACCTCCTACAAGTCTTGGATGACTTATTGCACCTAGGGCTGCGGCTGGATTCTGTGCTGTGCATTTTATTAGCGGTTATCGATACTCGCTCTCGTGCTTCCACCAATATATTTCGATGGAGCAACCAGCCAAGGATGCACGCAAAGCTGGCTGATGGTTTTCTTCTGAAAAGTGCATTTGCTTTTTATCTTTACAAACTTTGCCTCCTCTTCTCTGTCCCTGCGTTGAACATAGCTCTGATTTCCCTCATCCTTTCCCTCCATCCAGGTTTATCAGTCTCCAAATGTGGTTGGAAGCAATAATCCTCCATCCTTCCTGCCCTCTCTGCTCTCACACGCCCTCTTTCCCTCTCTGTCCTGGGGTTAGGGACATAAGTGTCCCCAACCTTTTGATGAGGTAATGGCTCCTTGCTTTACAGGGGTGGGTTTGTGGTTGTAGGAGGCTATTTCAGTGTCACGGTTTCTGCTAGCTGCGCTCTCATTAAATAATTAAAATGCAGTTTCTAGGCATTAAAAGTATGATCTTCCGGACTCTAAGATCATATGTTTTCATGACGCTGGAGGGCAGAGGCTCTGTGGTGGCTTTATTGCCAGGCAAGCGGAGCGAGGAGAGAGACAGGACAGATGGATGCTCCTGTGTTGGCTGGTTTGGTTTTTTTTTTTCCTCCTGCTTGCAAGCTCCCAGCCGCTCCCGAGCGCCGTGCGTGCCCCGGCGTTGGCACAGCCTTTGGAGAAGGCTCCTTCCTGGGTGCTCTGCATCACTCCGGGTGACTTTCCCTGGTCCTCCCTCTCCTTTCCATCACCTCCCTGCTGCTCTTGCTGCGTTTCCCATCGTCCTGTTCCCATTGCCATCCCCGGTTTTTGGCTGCCGGTTGGTGCTTGAGCATCGGCTGTGCTGCTGCTTGGTTGCCTGAGCCCAACCCACTGTTGGTTGAGCAGTATTTTCCCCATAATACTGAACAAAAACCTTTTGACTGAGTGCTACCATGCTCTAGAAAGTCCTCTGCCTTTGATTTTTTTCCAAGCGATGGACAATTCCCCATCGCTTTACTGCTTGTGTCGATTCTTCTGGCTTAACTTTTTTTGTGCTAAATTAATTGTGCTAAATTAATTGCATGTGCCAGTGTGTCCAAGACACTCGCGTAGCAAAGCCATTGGAAGAGGCAGGTATAAATAACGTTCTTAGCTGGGTAGGGAAGTGCAATAAATTAATTAGTGTCCTGTGACAGCGTGACTTGCTGCTTGGACAAGCTTCATCTCGACTCCTGGTGTTTCTCTGTGTTGGCTGCTGGGGATTTATAGCTGCGGGATGTGCAAGTGTTACCGCATGAATATCTCCTGCTTTTCAAAAGACCTCTCGCTCACGAAGTCAAACTGTTCAACTTCGACTTTGCACAAGAGGCTATTTCTTTTCAACAGAATTTGATCCAGTGCTCTTCTACTCCCACCGAATTAAACCATCATTATCAAGTAATTGGTTGTAGCATTGGCGCTATGGTGAAATTACAGGTCCCTTTTCCCTACCACATCTCATGCTTCCCAAGGTTGGGGAGGTTACATTTAGAGTGACTCCTGGGTTTGAGATCTGCCACCTCTTGGGAAAGATAATACGTACGTGGGAATGAGGTCCATCACCATGAGTTGCAGGTTTTGTAGCTTTGCACAGACTGGTACGCTGGGTAGAAGCAACTCCGTTGCAGTTTCTGGCAGAGGAGAGGATGTTGTTGCACGTGAAGATGCACCAAATGGTTGAGCAGGAGCAAATCCTGATAGTTGGCTGAAGATTAATAAAAATATCGTTTTAAGAGGGTTAAAGATTTTCTTAGTTGTGTTTTGCCTTCTGGCTTGGGTATTCCTAGAGATGGAATTTCCAAGCTTTCCTTTACAATTGTAAGGATTAGGCACTTAAATTTAAAAAACATCCGCCCCAAAATAGAGGTTTTCATGGGTGTCCTTAGTGCTGGCCTTTAAACATCGGGTACTGTGGGATTACACAGTCCAGGGGTTTGGCTGGGTGCCACAAAAGCCCGGGGTCATTTTGTGATGTCTGGACATGTTTTTAATGATGTGGTCACCTAAAAAAAGTTACTGGCTTTAGGGCTGGAGAAAGTGTGGGATTTAGTAGGAAATATTGGATTCTTTTGAACATCCCAATAGGATCTGCCAAGGTGACTTCTTTATTTTTTGCCTCGCACAAAGAGAAGCGGTGTGCATTTGATAAGCTGCTCTGATCTGTTACAACAACTCTCCTGATGCTGGAAACATCTGGAGAGGTTTGCAGACGGTCAGATAAGACCGGCAGAAAAATGCCAAGCGCTGGGGAAGAGCTTTGAGTTTGCGGTAGGTGGGTGGTGGGATTTGTGCTATCCAAACATTAAAAATAGCGCGTGATGCACTCCTCTCCGCGTTTCTCAGCCTGACTGAGTCATCGGTCTACCTTTTTATTAGCATGGTGGGCGTCGTTGTTTTGGGGATCTTCCTTGTTGGCTTGTCATCCTGTCTTGGGTGGTGATTGCCTCTTGGGGAAGGTGCTGGTGGGATGTGCCTCAGTGCTGCCGAGTGCGCTCCAGGAGCGAGTGATGGAGAAGAGACTCGGAAAAGGGGGAGGATTTTCCTTTACAGCACCCTACACAATCATAACTGTTAATATATATGTAAGGGAAAGGGAAAACAACCCTCGGCTTCAAAGAGAAAGTTAAACTTTGTGTGATAAGGAAAAAAACAGCGAGGGATCCCTACAGAAAGTCTACATCTCATCCTAAAATACATGCTAGGATGAGGGGAGCCTGGGGGTCCTCCCTTACCTCCGAAAGGGGCCGGGGGCCCCTCCTTGCCTGCATCTCTGCGATGGCAATTGCTTTTGGCGAGCTTTCGTGAGCCCCCGACCTTTCCCACTTGTCTCCTTTTGTCTCTTTTTCCCTCCCCCTCCCTCTTTCAGCTCATTGCTTAAAACTCCGGGTTGACGTGGGTGGTTCGTGCCGCAATCCAGAATACGCGGTGCGGGGAGGTGGGTATTTATATGGGGCTAATGGAAATGTTTGATTCAGTAATTATCCCTTGGTAGGGAGAAGGTCAGAACTGAGGGCACCGTTGGCTGCTTTTAAATGTTAGAATAGAATAGTTCAGTTGGAAAGGACCTACAACGATCATCTAGTCCAACGTTCACCTCATCTAGTCCATGTTCACCTCTTGCAGCTGATGGAGATCTCAGCCCCGAGCTGTCTCTCCCAGGACGATGTGAGAGGAGGATGGATTTGAGGAAAAGAGTCTATAAGGGGAAGAACCAGAGAAATAAAGTACGGGAGCAACTTTAAAACATGCAGGTGCCCCTGAGTGACGCTGGGCGGCTCGTGCAAGGGGAGAGGAAAGTAGCTCGAGAGGGTTTTCATCTGTATGATCATCGCAATGCTCAGAGGTTTTTGTGGCCTACTAACCCAAAACGTTTAAATACCTCATTTCTAAGAGAAGAAGGTGAAATAAAAGTGCTAGAACGGCTATTCTTTCTTTTAAATGTGTTATTAAGGGCAGCAAGCCTGGCTGCAGCGCAAGCGTGAGGAGTTCTCTGCAGCGAGGGGTGAATGGGGGTGCTCTCCAGGAGCATGGCTGGAGCTACCAGATGAGTTAAACGAATAAATGGAAAAAAAATTAATAAATAGATATCGTTGGGTGACTCTGGAGAAACCAGCCTTCTCGAGCAGCACCAAGACGGTGCGATCTCCTTCCATACAGCCGGGCACACGAGCTGCTTTCCACTTCCCGTGGAAAATACTGCATTTTGTTTTGGTTCCCCTCCACTATTTTGAAGCAGTTTTGCTTCTTTGGCCTCTGTTTCCTGCCTGTCTTATTAAAGATGAGCTCCAGTGGAGATGAAGGGAAGACGGAACCATCAGTGCCAAGTGCGTGAGCCCTTCTGTTGTGTTAAGGCAGGTTATTAGTGGGACTGCTGACTTTTTGGTCTTAAAAAGCCCAGCACCGAGGGGCGGCCGTGCCATGGTTGGGTCTTCACCTCTAATTTTCCCATCTGAAGGATCACAGTCTCGTCTCACCTCCCCGTGGCGTTGGAGGGACTCGCGCGGAGAGTTTTGACTTCTGTCGGGGAACAAGGAACAAGTGCAAAAGGGTCTGAGATGCCTCAGAAGAGGTGGTTTCCCAGCAACTAAACAGGAGGGAGAAAAACCCCGACAAAATTCTTGATATCTGGCAACCTGTTTGTTTTAGAAGTCGTTCCTGAGACATCAGTGCTTGTTAGCATTAGTCTGACACTTGCTCGGTTTTCATCTTGCTCTCCTCTGGGTTCGGAAAGGCAAT
Source organism: Calonectris borealis (assembly GCF_964195595.1). Taxonomy (NCBI): domain Eukaryota; kingdom Metazoa; phylum Chordata; class Aves; order Procellariiformes; family Procellariidae; genus Calonectris; species Calonectris borealis. The sequence continues at coordinate 6,010,054 of NC_134333.1, read as the reverse complement.
GCCCTTTTGATGTTAGACATCACGAAAACAGGCTCCTGTCTGCTGATTTGGGGATCCCAGCCGGAGTGGGGGGATACAGCCCGCCTGTAGCAGGCTGATTGCATTATGCACAGAGCTCATTTGCTAATTCATACTTCCTTACCTTTTAAACATAAAACGCAGCAGCAACTAAATCATGGGTGGAAGAAAAGCTGGTGTATAATAAGGCTAAAGCTCATCGTGACGAAGACGTGCTGCTGCTTTGGAAGAAGATCAGCAGCGGGTTGGGATATGCCGTGGGTTAGTTTATGCTCTGCCTCTTGAGTAAGTTGTTTGGAAGCCTTGGGTGTCCGTGATGCAGGAATTAGTGTGTCTTTAGTGCTTTAAAAATTGCTTTATTTAGTGTATCAACACTGGCATGGAAAGCCTTGAAGGAGGGTGTTTCACTGTCCTTGTTGCATGGACTGACCGGGCGTTGAGGCGCTGGCGGTTGGAGGACTTGGTTCAAAAGCCGAGCACAACCCAGCTCAAACCACGCAGCAAGCTGGTGCTGTTGCAGGCCTGCAAAATCCTGGTTGAACAAACGCTGTAAAACCCAGGCCCTTGAGGGGAGACTCATAAACTTTGCAAAACAAATTGCTCGTGATGTGATAAAGCAGGTGAATATTTAGCAGCTCGTGAGCTTCAATGATGGATCAGCGAGAGCTTCGGCGTTTCTCTCGTGGCGGAGCAGGGGTGGGATTGTGGGTGTTGGCACAAGGGCTTCAGCCCAGGCTTGGGGTGATCGGTTGTAGATTTGCTCATAATTTTCTTTCGTTATCTCTGCCCTGATTTTCCGTTATACCTTGAGATGGAGGAGCTGGTCTTGGGTTCCACCTCACTCTACGTGCATCCTGCACGTGAGCATGGGCTCCAAGTCCAACTCCCCAGGGACCGTGTTGCAGCAGTGACAAGCTGCAGGGAAGGTGGGTGGAAAACTGCTCGAAGGTCCTCCCCCTGCGCTCAAGGACACGCTTCCCCCAAACGGGGATAGACCAGGCTGTGCTTGGGTGGGTGCTATCCCACGTCCCTCCTGCTGCTCTGCTGTTGTCCATGGCAGAGGGTGTTTGGGGTAGGTAGAACCCCCGATGTCCAGCATGACACAGAGCAAAACAAAGAGCAATGACTGAGTAAGAGAACTTGCAAAAAGAAATACCTACGTGTCAAACACCTGATCAGATCGTGCAGTTCCTCAATTTTCTGGCAAAACTGGTTTAGCTCTGGAGTGAACCTCGCTTGGACAACGTGGCTCCAAAGGAGCAGCCTTGCACCAACCCCCCGGTGACTCCGTGTTCTTACAGCAAGGTTACCTTGCCAACATCTGCTTTGCCTCCTCACGTTATTTTTTTTTCTTCCCAGCACCCAGCTGGGCTCAGATCACGAATCTTCGGTCTCCCTGCGAGTGCAACGGTCGGAAACGGTCTCAGAATTGACAAAGTTCTGATGAACTTTGAGGAGAGAACATTTATATCTGAGTGAAAGGGTTTTTTTTTTTGCCATTGATGTAGGTATTTTTGTTACTGTTTAATTAGATTAGTCCTCTAGGTTTGGTGGCCAGCTGTTCACTTTGCAGACAGGCAAAAAAAAAAATTCCAGCATTACATTCCTGCTGCTTTCATCTTGTAATGAGCTTGTTAGCAATTAGTTGCTATTGGAACAGGCTGCCGTGGTGTGGAGCAGTAACGCAATGAGCTCAGCGTCTGCAAAGTTGATTTTTAATGGGAACTGGGTGGAGAGGGGTTGGAATAAATGGTTTCAAGACTGATGGGCAGGACGCATCAGTGCAAGTGGTTCTATTTCCTTGTCCTTTTGTGGATAGTTTGGTATTATAATTTATAGATATAATTTGGGGAGAGATGTATATACACACAAATAAAATTTGGAGATTTTTTTTTTTTAACACTTCTAGCCTGGCGATTTTCCCTTGTCTCCTAATAGGCAGGCTGGGGAATTCATTGGAGAACTTAAGTCTCTCTCAAATCTTTTTCTAACCCAGCCCTACCCACATCCGCAAGGAAACATGGATGGCACAGCACATCTTGGGGAGAACGGGACGTGCAGGGACTTCAAGTGCCCGTTTGGACTGGCAGAGATGAAGATGCTTTCTGGAGGAAAAGTAAGGGTTTTTTACAACACGGTGCTTGTCCCAGTTGTTCAAAGCCTGGATTTTTGCCAGCTTCACCGGGTGGAAATGAATCCGGGATAGAGTCTAAGCCCCTCAATTGCAGACACCTTGAAGGGCTGACCTAGGATCTTGGAGTTCGTGCGTCTGATTTTCAAGCTTGCAGAAGACTTGCCTTGTGTTTTTATTTATATTTTTGGAGGTGTTGCGCAGGGGAGGTTGCGGAGCTTTTCCTTGCTGGCCCCCGGTGGCACCCCAGAGCTGTGGGTTCCTGCCCCAGTTTTTTCTTGCTGGATTAATAAACCTGAGCTGCAGGGCCAGGACTTGGACAAACCTTGGACTCGGGCGTTTGGAGGATATCTTGAAGGATATCTGTCTGCGAGGCTTGGTTCTGAAAGTGTTAAAACAGATGCGGTTGTGGGAGTTGCTCGTAGTCCTCCCAACCATTCCTGGTGGGATTTGCTCCAAACGTGGCTGGGCAGGTCCAGCCTGTTACCAGGCACAAAGACTCTCATTGCCAGGGGCTGGCAGGGGAAAACAAGCCCACGCGGAGCAGGTCTGATGGCTACAAGCCCCGTTGTGTGCCCTCCCCTGGCTTTGGGGTGGCTGGGTGGCAAGCGGTGGGGAAAACCACTGCACCTGAGCCCACGCACGGGGGCTGCCCCGGGGCTGCTGTAGGGCTCGGTTCATTCAGCTCTTCCTCGCCTTGACGCCGGACTCAGCAGGGCCCCGAGCAATGAGCTCTGCTGCGGATTGCTCCGAGGTTTGAACCCCCACAGCTTGGCGAAAGCAGACCCAGTTTCTTCCCGAGCAAAGTTGGGCATCTGGGTTTAAATAATCTCTTGCTGGATCGAACTGCGTGTTTCAAAGCTGAGCTGTTGTGCCCCAGGAGCCTTTCTAAAAAGGGTCTTTTTATTCAAAAAGAAAAGGAAAAGGGAGATGGAGATGGGACTGTTGCTTTTGCACAGAGTTTCTGTTGCTCTCTCCTCTTTTTGTGTTTCATTTATCTTCCTTTCCAAAAATCACCAAACCGTAATGACTCAAATACTCCAAGCAAATTAATCCTTGGTAAGGCTCACAAGTGGAGGGGAGGAAAAAAAAAATTAAAAAAATTTGGCTTTTGGGAATGTCCTGAGGGAAGAACAAATCAGGAAATAAATGAAGCTTATTTTTGCAAGCTGCTTTAATTTAACCTTAACGACCGTGGCCCTCCCGCTCCGCAGATGCATCTACGAGGGGACTGGCAGAGTCCACGGAGGCTTTGCAGATGCCACGCACGTGCGTGGCGGCTTCTTTGCCATCATCGCCGTTGGCAGCGAGGAATTGCTGTTTTCTTTCCTGGCTCACGTGGCTATCGGACATCGGAAGTTAATAAGCATTAAATGAAGCTAAAGACTTGTGTTGACATCCAAGTCTGCGTGCAAAGGAGGACTTACTCTATTTATTTAGCAATAAATAAAGGAATCCACTGAGATTTGCTCATGACACGCATAACCGAAGTTGGGCATTTGGACCAGAGAAGTGTTTTCCTGGGGGTTCTGCTCTTCGTGAGCTGCAGCTGGGGGTTAACGAGGGTTAAAGTTTGCCTGCAGCCCTGTGCTGGGGAGCACCGATGCTGTGCCTGTGTTCGCGTGTGCGGGTACCTGTCCGGAGGTAGATGAGCAGCTGATGAAAACTTCTGGTCTTTCAGCCAAAAAGCTGTTTGTTAAGGAAAGGCAGGGTTGCTGGCGTCTTTATTTACAGTCGCAGAGGTGTTCTTAGTATAGGAATGTGTATGCTTACCCCAAACAAGATGTGAGTGATTTCTCTGGGCTGCTACAGTCAAAGCGAAGCCTCGCAGCAGAAAAACCAGTTGTTGGCTGCTGCCCCTGCTGTACCCGATGACTAACGGGAGCAGAAAATACCATCTCTGGGAAAACAGCTCCCGGCTCTTCCAGTTAAACGTGTCATTTTATCTGCTTATTCATCTACTTCACACATTCATTTCCTTCAGTCCCTTATATTATCCCTCTGGTTTGCATATTTACTCTTCTGCTCTATCGGGATGGTGTTATAACCTGGCCTGGCAGACGTCTCCTCCGCCTGCCTCGTACCAAAGGCGCGGGGGGTTTAGCCTGGAAGCAATCAAACAGCCCTTTTCTGTCTGTTCCCCAGTCGCAATAAGGTCGGTCGCTATTTCCCTGTTAACACAAAGCTCACACGACTGCTTGGGTTTCAAAACAAGCTCCTATGTGCGTCATCTCGCACATTGGCAATTACCGATGCCGAGTGCTGGAGCCCCTAATTAGCTCCTCAAAGCTGCTCCTGCACGGCTTTCGGTAAACCCTTAACGTGGTCAAGCGGAGGGTGGAAGCGGCAGCGGTTGCAGGGGTTGGGCACGGTAACGCTCTGCCTATGGGGGCTATGATGTGCTATAAGGAGCTCTGCAGGGGTTTTGCACTACCTGGCTTGGAAGTGGAGGGGAAGGCGGTGGCAGCCCCGCTGCGGTCCTGCGCGCTGCTGGGGGGATGCTCGGGTGCTTACGCTGTGCTGGGTATGGATCGCTCCCAGTTTGGGGTCTGGCATCTCTAAACCAGCCGTCTGCTGCAAGCGAAGGCAGAGGCTGGTGGCATAAGGACATAAAGACATTGTGGAAACTTGGCAGCGAGTGCCTGTGTTGAGTTGGTGACGTGTAAATCGCTGCTCTGCCTTTGACACCGGGACAGCGGCTGTGATTGATGCTGGGGATGGTGGCTCCATCTCACGCTGGTGGGGCTGCCGTGCTGCGGGAGGGACCCCCAGCTGCGGGCTTTGCAGGAGGCTGCTCGCTCCAGAGATGCTGCACCGTTACTTCGTTACTCCGCAATGATGCGGCGATGATGTAGCTGCAAGAAATCTAATAAAAAATGAATCTTGCCATGTATAATGCATAACTTTTTTTTTTTTTTTCCCCTTCCCTCTCACCTGTATTTGAGGGGAAAAAAAAATCAGGCAATTTCCTAGCAAGGAAGATTGACATTTCTATTTTTAAAGGGCAGTTTATAAATAGTGGCATTATTTCAGTCTTTTGCAGAGTGAGGGTGCAAGGCATCAACCGACAACGGACCGGATTTTGCTGCAGCCCCTCCAACTTCCACTCCCTGTTTATGCTGTTCAGGCACGTTTTCGCTTGACCTATTTTTTTTTGGTGTGTGTTTGTGATAGGCCCCAGCTGTAATGGTACTTTCTTATGAGTTACCAGCGTAATAGATTTGGAAGGAAGGGTTTTGACACGTTTGCTAATAGCTCACCTGTGCAGTTATTTTACGCCTTGGTGAGTTCAGCCTGTGGTGTGTGCAGCAGGAGGAGGGAGGCTGGGGAGTTGTACCTATTTAATAGAACACGGCGAGTTGAAACGCCGCTTGGAGTCTCTTAACGAAAGCCTTTCCTTGCCCTTGCTGATGGGATGGAGGTGCCTTGCTTTCATACACCGCCATGTGAATTTATGGCAATGACAAGCTGCTCCGCAAGCTGCTCTCCTGGATTTGCCCGGGAGGGAGAAGGAAGCCGCAGCTCTGGGCTGATGGATAGAAAAGGGGCTGCTTGAACGGGCGGCGCGAGGATGCAGGGAAGGGACAAATAAAGCATCTCCTGCTGACCTCTCCCGACACCCGCAGCAGAATTTCTCATTTCCTCCTGCCATGTACTTGAAGGTCTCGCTGCAATTTATTTGGCTGATTAAAAAGCACAGCAGCAAGTGCATTTCTGAGTCATAGAAATGCCGACCTGACCAGCTGCTTTATACCAGGCTTTAACGCCAGCTCTGCCCGGGCAGCCGTTTGTCCGTGCTGCCAGCTTTGAGCCCCTGCTAAGTCAGCAGGGAAATGCAGCATCTCGCCCCTGCCTGACGGGAAGGCTGAGATCATTGCTTCCTCACCGTCAAAGAGGAAAAGTTCCACCCTTAGATCTCACCCTGATTTCTCCCAGCTGGAGATAACTCTGTAAGTCCTCCCCGTCCGATGCCACCAACCCTTGGGGCTGCAGATGCCCCGTTGGCATCTGCAGGTCTATGATAAGATCTGGTTGCTGCCTGTGTGTAGCAGCGGGCACCGAGTTTAAAGCAGGTTATTGCGCCGAGAATGGCTCCGTGTGAGCCCTGGGGCTGTAATTAATAATCTCACTGCGTGGCGGAAGATTTCTTCTTCTCATCGATACAACGCGCTGGTTGATACAAGCTCTGCTGCAGCACGAAGCCATCAGGACCCTTCTCCGTGCAGCGCCTTCGTTAAGCCCAGCTAATGCTAATGGGATTTGCAGGCGTGTGCTGGGGACGGGTCAGGGGCAGTCGTTCCCTGAAGGTCACTCCAAGCAGCTTTTTGGTTGCAGCTGAGGTTGGGGATTTTTTTTTTTTTCGTTTTCTAAGTTCCCGATGGCTGCAGCGTGGGGCTGAGCACTTGCACATTCAGTGCAGGAGTGGGGGGTTGAGGAGTCAGGCTGGGAGGACTGAAGGCAGCGGCTAGACAAGATCCAAACTGTACTATTTATGATAAAATAGAGAAATATTCCAGAGAGAAATATTTGAGAAAGGAAAAAAATATATTTTTTTATGGGAGAGGAAAGTCCGTGGTTGGGTCTGGGCGCTGCCGGTGCCTGTTGCTGGCACCGACGTGCCGCCAGCTTTGGTTTGCGAGGAGCTTCAGATGAAGTACGCGTGGACAGAAGGGTGTCCCTGACACCCCCGCTCTTGAAAGGGGCTTCGCATCCTGCCGTTGAATTATTTTGGCCACTATTAAAGTAAAAATAGTAATAATAACTCTTCAATATTTATCAGTCCCCACAGATGCCTAAAAATCTCCAATAAGTTGTGGCTGTGTTGCCGGCAGCCGTGGCCCAAACCTGCTATTTAATGAGGAGCCGCAGTGATAAAGAAAGAAATTCCTCCGGTTATTTGGTGTTTTTTCTCTTCTTTGAGCGAGTCCCGGTTTCATCTCGTCCGCCTGCCATTGCGCTTTGGTTCAGAAGGTCTCTGCTGCCTTTTGGAAAGGTTGAACGTTCTTCGTTGCGTTTCTTTTCCGCCTGTTTAGCGAGTTAATTTAAACCCGCCAGGTGGGTGCCTGAGGAGACTGTAAATCGGCATCGCCGTGCAAAATAAAAGGCGTGCTGAAAGATTAGAAGCAAATTAATTCCTGTCATTTCAGGCTCTTCTGGAAAGTCATTTCCATTTTCGAGTATTGGTGTAGGGATGCTAAGACACTCCCAGTGCCCGGAACAAGCAGTGGAGTGCTCGGCTTTTGGGCTGGTGCGTTAAGCCCGGGAGAAGAGGGATGTAAATCCCCCGGGTGAATGCAGAGGGAATTTTGCATTTCATCGAATCACAGAACAGTTTGGGTTGGAAGGGACCTTTAAAGGCCATCCAGTCCAACCCCCCTGCATGGGCAGGGACATCTTCAACTCGATCAGGTTGCTCAGAGCCCCGTCCAACCTGACCTTGAATGTTCCCAGGGATGGGGCATCTGCCACCTCTCTGGGCAACCTGTGCCAGTGTCTCACCACCCTCATTGTAAAAAATTTCTTCCTTATATCTAGTCTAAATCTACCCTCTTTTAGTTTAAAACCGTTCCCCCTTGTCTTGTCGCAACAGACCCTGCTAAAAAGTCTGTCCCCATCTCTCTTAGGAGCCCCCTTGAAGTACTGCAAGGCTGCAATCAGGTCTCCCCGGAGCCTTCTCTTCTCCAGGCTGAACAACCCCAACTCTCTCAGCCTTTCCTCACAGCAGAGCTGTTCCATCCCCCTGATCATTTTGGTGGCCTCCTCTGGACCCACTCCAACAGGTCCATGTCTGTCCTGTGCTGAGGACCCCCGAGCTGGACGCAGCACTGCAGGGGGGTCTCACCAGAGCAGAGCAGAGGGGCAGAATCCCCCCCTTGACCTGCTGGCCACGCTGCTGGTGATGCAGCCCAGGATAGGGTTGGCCTTTGGGCTGTGAGCGCACGTTGCCGGCTCATGTCCAGCTTTTCATCCACCAGCACCCCCAAGTCCTTCTGGGCAGGGCTGCTCTCCATCCCTTCACCCCCAGGCTGTATGGATACCGGGGGTTGCCCCCACCCAGGTGCAGGACCTTGCACTTGGCCTTGTTGAACCTCATGAGGTTCACACAGACCCACTTCTCCAGCCCGTCCAGGTCCCTCTGGATGGCATCCCGTCCCTCAGGCGTGTCGACCGCACCACTCAGCTTGGTGTCATCTGCCAACCTGCTGAGGGTGCACCACTCAGTCCCACTGTCTGTGTCACTGATGAAGATATTAAACAGTACTGGTCCCAGTACGGACCCCTGCGGAACACCACTCATCACCAATCTCCATCTGGACATTGAGCCGTTGACCACTACCCTCTGGTGCGACCATCCAACCAATTCCTCATCCATGGGACAGTCCACCCACCAAATCCATACCTCTCCAGTTTAGAGAGATTTGTGCAAAAAAAAAAAAAAAAAAGGGGGGGAAAGGCTGAAGCAGAGAAAAATTGCGGTGTAAGCATCGGTGGGGGGTTTCAATTGTGGACTGCGAAAGGCATCGGTGGGACATGGAGATGGGAAATGGAGCTCTTGAGAGGGTCTGGACTTGGCAGGGGAGGGATTGTGCTGCCGGGATTAATGTCATGTTGGGGTTACAGGTGCAGAGGGGAACATAGGAGCCTTTTTATTTCGATCGCAGAGCTGAGGGGCTACTGGGGATGTAGCCAGGTGGGTGGCATGGACTTGTCCTCACGCAGCCCAGAAGCTGGATGGTAAAACCCTGGGCTCCATCGGAGCAGGGGAGGCAAAGCTCCCTGCTGGGCTGGGCTCAGCTCCACCAGCGCGTTAGCCAAAACGCGATTTCGGGAATCCCGTGGTCCCTCCCTGTAGCTCGGGGCTTCAGGCTGCCGCAGGTTTCCAGCCGCGATAATCTCCCGGATAAAGCGATTTGCTTTTTGGGAGCGTGGAGCGATGGCGAGCGGAGCTGATGGGAGCAGGCGCCGGCTCGGAGTGAACGGGTGCTGGGTCGTGGGACAGCAAGCACCGCGTGCCAGCGTCGGCGTGTTGAGCTGCGTTTGCTTTGAGAGTGTAATTTCCTACTTAATCTTGTTGAAAAACATTAAAAAAGCAGCTCCGTGTTTTATATTTAAGGAACTTTGTCACAGCAGACAGGCTGTGCTGCAGCACATCTTTTTTCCAGAATGTTTGTGTGGGTTAGGATATACTTATTAATTTTCATTTCCTTGTGTATCATATAATCATGAGCACTTAGAAGAGAAAACGAAAGCACAGACATGGCTAAGCAATTCAATTAATCACGGGTTTCCCGTCCAGCCTCTCTAGCTGTCGTTTACCAACAAGGCTTTCTTCACCTTCCTACATTAAATAACATATATATTTAGAGGCAATTTCCAAGTGGAGACTTTTTGAATAAGATGATTGGGCTGGATCGCATAATAACTACGTTAATATGACTTGTTAGCCTTCATGATATCAGCTTTGTATTACTACCGGTAATAATGAAGTTACAGTTAAAGCTGCTAAGTGCTGTTCAGAAGATATAGCATTAAAGCGCTCCCTAAACAAAAATAACACTCCCAAGTGTTTTCAGCGGTGGAGATCACAACCAAGGCTTCATTAACCATCCCAGCACCAACCTTTTTTCTGTCTCACATGCATCGTTTAGCATCGCTACACCTTAGAACTACGAGACCATTACTTTGCCATAGAAGACAGCTTTCTGGCGTGGTGCGAGAGCTGGCATTAAGACACCTTCGCACCTCGGTTTTTTGGCACTTGGCGGGTTATGAGTTATTACGGGGAGTTGATTTTGCAGCACAGGTCTGGTCTTGATGCGTTCAACCAGGTTCCTCTTGGGTGAGGAGGTGACGGGTACCTTATATCGCTCACGTCCAGGGATGCTCCTGGCTCAGGAGAGAGGGAAGGGGGTCGTGGATCCATGCCTCACTCGAGCACTGTCACACTGAGTCAGGTTTTGAACCCCTGGGGCTCTTTTCTTTCTACGGGTCCTAAGCTGGTGTCACCTACTGACCCGGAGGTGGGAGATGCTTAAGCTGAGCGGGTTGGGAAAGGCACCGTGAGGCTCGTCCTTTGCTGAACATCTCTGGGGGGTCCCAACCAGCATGGGAAACCCACAGTGCTCACGAGAGATGTGTTTTCTTCCCATCTCAGGGCTAAAAAAAAAAAAGGATATTCTCATTTTACTGAGTTTTTCCGAGCAGTGTGGAGAGGGTGCCTGTTTTGAGTTAAAACTCCAGCTGTTGGGGTATGGAGAAGAGGACAGCTCGGGTTTTGAGCTGCAGAAGTCAACATGTGCTGTTTGCGTTGCAAGAGCTGCTCAAGTTGGTTTATCCTTTGCATTTGGGTGAAACAAAAGCAAAAAGCAAAACTTTCTTCAGCGTGAAAACCTTCATGGCAAACTTAAGTGTTGCATTTTGAGGTCACTGAAAGGCTTGGGATTAACTGGTAACTGTTTTTGCATTGAAGGAGAGGAAACTTCGCTGGCTTCCCCAGCCCTACTCCCAGCCCAGGGGAGATGCTGCATGTGGGCAACCAGGAGGTAAAATAAATACCTCTTTGTAAAGAGTTGCTGGTTTTTTGAACACTTTCAGGCTTTTATCCCAAAGTTATGTTTTGAACAGTGTGGGGACGTCTGACCTCCCAGCGCCTTTCTGTGCCGCAGGATGTGTCTCCTCTCCCTTTGCAGCCGCACGCTTCAATTTGAGCCGATTCCTGTGGCTGATCTGGAGTGTAAGGGCTTGATGTTTTACACTTGTTGAATGCTGGACTTAAACTTTTGGGATGATTTTCTAGCCTCTGGAAAGCTGCAGTTGGTCTCTTTTCTGGAGATGGGCCACTGCTAAAATACCCGATCTGAAACCGCTCCTGCTGTACGATGAGTTTTGTGCGTTTCCTCCCACTTGCTGCAGCTCTGGGCACTTGAGCCTGATGATTTTGGGAGCAAAGAATCAGGAAATGAGCATCGTGACGATGTCTTTCAAAATTCTTTTGCAAAGAGAAAGTGAAGAGAGAAAGAAAAATCCCAGCCTTTCCCCAAAAAACGCTCATGATGCCGAAACATTTTGGTTTTATTCTCCAAGCCGAAGAGAAGGAGCTTCCCTTCACTGCCAGGTTTTATTATTTTATTTTATTATTTGATGGTGAGGCCAATCAGATTAAATACCCGGCATCTGCATGGACTTGCATGGACCAGAGGTGAAATTGAGAATATTAAGCATTTTGCCGAAATCCGTCAGCATTTTGGAGGGCTTTGTGCTGTAATAGCATTTAAAACCTTGAGAGCTACAATCAGTGTTGCCAGCTCCGAGGATGTTTTAATTAAAGATGCTGCCATTAGAGACAAGTGATGTGCAAATTGTCGTTTTCTTTCTTTTTTTTTCTAAATAAAGAAATATGCGCTTTCCTAGCAAATGATACACCCCAAAGACTGCACAAGTGTTTCACGCTGATGCTTGGGCTCTCACCCGAACTTCCGTATGCTTTTTAATTAATTAACCTTGATAACATGTCTGTATATGTCTGTGTGTCTGGGCTGTTCTTAAATGTCTGCAGCAGCAAGTTTTGGGAAGGAGGGTGAATTCCGTGCTCGATTGCTCTTTCTCCTTCTTCTGCAGCTCACTTTGATATTTTTTTTTGTTTTGTTCTTTTTTTTCCCCCATTTTCCAGAAAAAAAGGGGTTTGTGGCAGAAAAAGGGACTCTGCTTCAAAGTATGGGAGACTCATCGAAAACAGAGACGTTATTACAATGAAAAAGTGGGAATTTGAGCTGCTTGGGCAGAGGTGTTCCTTGTGCTTGCAGGAGTTATATGAGGTTTTGCTGCAGAAATTACCATAATGCTCCACAATAAGGAGATGCTGTCCTATACGGCACAGGGGCAGACCTGGCTCCATCCAAAACACCACCAGCATTTAAAGGCAGCGCACCTAAAGTCATCTGCCTGCCTGGAATGGCTTTGCAGATACGTAAAGGGTCTGTAAAACAAATCCCTTGGGGTATCACCAGCACCGGGGACTCACAGGGACTCGGTGTTGGCACACGTATGTTCAGCCCGAGGCAATATAAGGCTTTACGGAGCTGCAGGAAAACTTTTTCTTTATATGCCTTTTGTTGCATGGCCTGAAAAATGTTGCAGGTCTGTACGGTTATCTGCCTGGCTTGCTGCCTTTGGTCGCTCCATGATGTGCACCGTGTCTTCTGAGTAGGGATGGTCACCAAAGCCCAAAGTATTAATGCTACGAAGGCGAATCCTTTGCGATGCAAACCCCGAGGGCATCTGTGCTTAACTCCGTGCCACTGGCAGCAGCAGAGTATATCCGTAACATTGAGCTAATAGGGCATTCTGGTTGCTTCTCAAAATGAAATCCACCCTTCCTATTGCCGAGGGATGATCGGAAGCGCGCGTCTCTGCCAGGCTCCCTCACCTCCTCGTTAGGTGTGAGGTTTTTTTTGTCTGCTTTCAATTAAAAGTTGATTAATGAGAGCGCTGGAGATGCTCGCCTCTCGGAGCCTGCAAGGAGCAAAACGGTTCCCCAGGACTGGAGCCCAGAAATAGAAGCGATGTTTCGTCAGATGATTTGTTTGTTTGCCCACAAAACCCATCAAAGCGTGTTATTTACCTTTAGCTGTACCAGGATTTCTGGCTTAGCTTGGAAAGCAAAGAGAAGTGCATCGGTCTCAAGGATTTTACTGTCCTCTCGTGTTGTAGGAGCTGTAGTTTATCCATAAATGTCACTGGCAGGATATATGTATTTTGGATAAAATGCAAAACGTACAAGGCAGATACGGTCTCTGAAATGAAAGACCCTTGCAGAGCCATGTGCAGAGCCTGCCAGCACAAAGCACCAGCATATATTCATTAAAGGAGACACTGAATAAGCTGTTTCAGATGGCAGATTATACTGCCAGGAAGCTCCGGAGGGGAGATCTGTCCTACCGGTCTCGGTTGGTGTAGCTGTGTGTCCCAGCAGCTCCTTACACGTGGTAATGACAACAAGATTTTCATATTTAAACCTCATTATTTGAGATGCTGCTGGGTACCTGGGGTTTCCAATGAGGAAGGCAGAGAAAGCCCTGGAGAGGTGGGTGCCTCCGTACCGGGTGTCTGTGCTAAGGCAAGGTGCAACCCTGTTGGGATTCAGTTTTTAATTTCAAATGTGATGTAAGAGCTCGTTCCTTGGCCTCAAATTTTGTAATCCAGCTGCCTTAGACCCTCCTGCAGCCCTAAACCACCTCCAGGTACTTTAATGCTACCTCTGGAGAGCGTGGGTCCGGGGGACGTCTGGACTTACACTTACCTCTGCACGGCCCGGGCTGCGCTGTGGCTCTAAAACGTGTGCTCAGCATCCCATTTCTCTCGCTGTGGGTCTAAGTAACTCATGATGGGTGGCCATTCTGCTCCCAGTGCTCCCAGTTTCCAGCATCTTATCCCCCGTGGGCTGCTCCACCTTGCACTTCGCCTCGGCAGAACAAAGGTCCCCTCGTCGTTGCGTCCGGCCGGTGTCTCACGCTTGCCGGTGCTCAGCCCTTGTGCGCGGTGACGGTCCCCAACCGAGCGGCTCTTGCTGAGCCCTTCGCCTGCCCAGGTGGTCTGGTTGGGTTTTCACCTCAGCCACCGCCGTTGCCTGGGGGAGTTCTCGCTTGCGTGGAGTGGTGCCACGAAAAAACACCCACTCCTTGCTTCTTGAGTCAACACCTCTTTGAATTTTGTCCAAACGGTTGGGAAAAATTTGAGAAAAACCCTATTTGGAGACTTTTAATTTCAAATCCCGGATTCGTAGGAGGCTCCCCAGGTTGCTGTACGATGCGGTCTCTGCTGCGCAGCTGGAGCTGCTGCTCTGCAGGGGAAGACCGAGCCGTCTGCCGGGGCTCGTGGAGGCGAGCAATGGTTTCCCTTCTGCTTTTCCGTTGTCGCGGCGGTGGGTTGCTGGGCAGGACGGCTCTGCCGAGGCTTGCGCGGGGCTGGATCCGGAGCGTGGATCCCATAAACACGATTCTAGGGCGGACGAGGGAGAAGTTCACCTTCATTAGGATTTTCTTTTTCTCTTTACAAAACGTTATTTCAGTGGCAGGTTGCACGGTTCTCAGCGCTTCATAGCAATTGTGGAGCAAAGCAAAATAAGTCTTGAACATCTCTGTTTTTCTTTTTTTCTTTTCTCACGCAAAATCCTTGTTGGAGTCTTAGAGTTGCTTTTCTTTTAAGGCACCCTGATCTTTGCTTCTGGCTGGGACTGGCTTGTCCCTGGTTTCTGCTTGCTTTAGTTCTTCTGTTCAAAGGAACTGGAAATGTGCTGTCTCTAAATTAACATTTTCAGGTATCTCCTTGCACTGCTCTTTAAAACCAAACTTTCAGAAAGTAGATTAAATTGCAAAGGAACTAGGAAAGGGAGCTGGAGTCCAAGACCTGCGGCTCAAATGCATCGCGTGCTTGTTTTGGTGACTATCTAGACACATTAGTGACAAGAAGGGGACAGCCATCGCTCTGGGCTCTGTCTCGGCAGCAGCGTTGGAGCCGGAGTGATGCTACATCTGCCCATAGTCAGTGTTGGCCGATTTTCTCAATGTCAGCAGAAACGGTGTGAATTCGGGAGGGATGAGATGTCGCTGGCGTCGGTCCTCTGCTCTTTAAATAAAGCCGCATCCTCTGCTGACCAGGCGCAGGCGGTTCGTGTCCGTCCATGGATGGGAGCGGGAGGCTTTGGGTTGATGTGATGTTCCTTGGCCCATCTTTGCCTTGGGAGGTGGGTTTGGGTTCAAGGAGGAATTTGGGAGCTCTTTGCGTCCCGCAGATTGAGCGGGGAGCGACCTCCGCGGCCGATGCAAACAGCGGTGCCAGCTGCTGGGGGGATGATGGACGTGTTACGGTGCTGGGTAGCAGGGACCACTCTGAAGGTCCCTCCTTGTTCCTCCGTGGTGACCCAAAAGGAGAGGAACCCGCCATGGAAAATCACTGATGTTCAGTGCTGCTTCTCAGCCTTGTTGCCAGAGACAGCTCCGAAACGGGGACCTGAGCAACCTCCCTGTCCTTAAGGGCTAGAGGGTTTTCTTGTAGAATGAGAAAATAAGAGGAAAACTAGTCCAGAGGTGACCTGATGTGTGTCCGGTGGTTTTCTCCTCCAGCTCACCATCATCGCTGCAATCCCGGGGAGAAAAATCGCTTATCCCCAGGTGCTCCCAGTCCTCTCTCCTCCTCTCGCTACCGGCTCGCGGGGGAGGCTGTTGCTTGCTCGGTGTGTTTTGGTGTTTTTATTTCCCCACCCCCAACCATGTCTTTCTTGACTTACTCATGCAAAAATCTGTCGCCTTTTTTTTTTCCCAGTGCCTGCTCGTCGTGTGGCTTTCAGTCATCCTGAAGACAATCTGTGGCACCGGTGGTATTAATATTTCCACTCGACAGACTTAGCCCAGTCATTAATAAGGAAAGCCAACAGCTAACGGGGCCTCGCTGACCCACGTCTGCTTGGGGTGACCTCCCACCTCCGTCCCGTTAGCCAATTTGTTACCCAATTTATAGCCTGTGTCCTTGGTTCGGGGTGACTAAGAGCAAAGCACGTGTGCCTGTCACATCGTCGTCCTCCTTGTTAATACAGCTCCTTCCAGCTCCGGTTACAGGCTTTCCTGCCGCGGGCGGGTGATGAAAAGCCTGCTGCCCCCGGTAAACAGCCCTCTGCCCGCAGTTCGTTTGCGCGAGCTCTTTTTGAGCCGTGTTTAATTGGGATCGCATTTGGCTGGATTTACCTGCAGGTCGGCTTGCAACGAGACTCTGTCCCTACGGTGCGTGAAGGAGGGTGTATAGAAAGCCTCATACTGAAACCTATGTAGTAGCTGGGCTTGATTAAACATTTTATCTGTCTTTATAGCCCTGGGTGCTTGGCCAGCTTGTTTTCCTGCTGGAAAAGCTTTCCCCAGCAGCGGTTTCCCCGTCCATCTCCCAGGCGGAGTGGAGCAGCTCTCCGGCCAGGCTGGGGGATGCTGGCCCAGGACGTTTCTCCTCGCTGCCTTCGTGGGCTCACGTCTCTCAGCTGAGTAACTACATTTCTCTGCGCTTTCCCTGTTATTGTTTTTAAACTGGAGATTAAATAGAGAGATGCCGTAGAGCCCGTACATCGCGCTGACCTGGTTAGAGGAGGAGACCTGGGACGCGTGCCCAGAGCTGGGCCGTGCATCGGCCGTTTGTAGTGGGTGTTTTGCAGGGACTGTTGACAACTCAAAGTAATAATAATAAGCTTCATTTTTGCACCATGTTCTCTCCCCATCCACAGGCTAATTTCATGCTTTATTATGATTTCAATGTTTTAGTTTATGCTGCAAGTGGAAAATTATGTTAGGATTCAGAGAAGCTCATTAAAGCACATTAAAGCTCTCTATGAGACGGCTCTCTGGAATTAGAGGCTTTAACCTTGTTTAGTTAAAATTCAAAGCCAAGTCTGGCCATGGCAGGACTGGAAGGGATGGTTCACTCCGAGGTTAATGCACTTTATCAATGCACTTTAAATTCCCTTCGCTGTTTCGCCGGCTGATGCGGCGTGCGCATCCAGGCAAGTCTGTGCCAAGTTTCAGGATAAAGCCAGCGCGCTCCTTCTGACAGCCACCGTGGGCCAGAGCGGTTAATGCAGATTTTGGTAGGTTTTGGCAAAGAGTTGAGCATAAAAAGTGTTTTTTCTCAGATCTGACAGCTGCTAATCCTGGGGCGGGATTAAAAGTGGGTTGGGGGAGCGTAGCCACCTTGTACCTGAGTCCATCCTACAATCTCTTTAAAGCCTAACTCCCCTGTTCCCGGACAACGACATGATCTCTGTCACTTCGAATTTTCCAGTTATTTCCAGCTCAATTTTGGCTTTAGGGAGTTGGAGCTTTTCCTTTTTGTTCATGTAGCACCTATGAAGCCCAGTCTTGAGCCAATACCCTGTTTCCTTCTAAACACCTGCAAAAGGACCTCGCTGGAGTGCAGCCATGAGCCCCCATCCTTGCAGGCTGCCTTTGCTCCCATCCAATTTTTTTCACCCGCTGCCACACAGTCCCTTTCCTTCGTGGAGGAGAAGGATGGATTTATTACCTATGAAGCTTGCCGGGCGGTTGCGGGACGATACCTCCTGAGCTTCTGGTAGGGTGTGATGCAAAAGGCTAAATAGGAGCTGTACCGCAGAGAGCATCGCTCGCGCCATGGCAAACACTCAGATTTGGTCAGTGCTTGTAGTTGATTTATTTTTAGCGTACATTCAAAAGGGATTTGGGATTAGAACTTTGTTCTGCAGACGTCCAGGCGATAGCAGATGGGAATAGGATGCGCTGAGTTCCAGCGTGAGAGCAGCAGGCGCGTGGGTGCTCTCGGGGGTTCACCGGTGGGGTGGGGACCGCGTAAGACAAGTGACATGACCGAGGTCCTGCGGGGAGTCTGTGGCAGAGCATGGAGAGGGATGGCAGTTTCGTGGCTTTTAGGCTCATGCTCAGGTATGTCAGGGTGGCGTAAAGGGTCTTTGTGTCAGTTGGATTCAACTTCCAAGGTTTCTTTTCATGAGCTGAAATTCTCTTCTTGGCGACTGCCCCAAGTGGAGACTGGCAATGGGCTGTTGAAGGAGGGGAAAAAATTAAAAAGAAGCAAAACAACTTTATTTTTTTTTTTTTTGCCTAGTAGGAAAGACACACAGGACTGGAGTCCGCTTTTGAAACGCTTAAACGAGTGCCTTGAAATTTGGCAAAGGAAATGTCCCTGAGCAGACCTGCCTTCAAAGCCCTTGCAAAGCGCCTGCTTGTGTGGGGATGGTGGAGACAGTGAGGAGGCTGCTCTGTTCCTGAGTTTAAGACTTCATTTTGGAAATCTTTTAAACAAGCAGGTGTATTAAATGTCAGCGCTGTTGCCTGTCACCCTGGTTAGAAAAATCTCAGATGAGAAATGGGGAAAAGCAAGAAAACTGGTCACAGCTGTACCAGAAGGATCCGTTTATCCCTCGGCTGAGCAGCGGCGCAGGGTGGGAGGGCTCGTGCGCTCGCCTGCGGGGCGGCAGCTTGCCGTGGAGAACGCAAGAGCTTTAACTCGGAGACGCTCTCGAGACCTGTGGGGAAATCGGCTTCCGAGCCCTTTGGAGAGAGCTGCGGCTCCCGGCGGAGCAGCGGCGGTGTGGGACGGGGCATGGAGCTCCCACCAGGAGCTTGCGGGAGGCAAGACGATGGGTACAGCGCAGAAGCGATTGCTATTTAAGGTGTTGCTTCATGTATATTTTTTCAAGCTGTGATATATGTAATAGAGCTATAATATGCAGTTTGTTAGGGCAAGGCTTTCCTGCATCTCAGATACCCGCTTTAGGAGCACGGTTGCACCCCAGCTATGGTATTGCCTTGCGGAGACGATAAATTAATTCCCTGTGCTCTGAAGCAAAAGCAACTTGGCCATTTTTGCCATGCCTTGGTATTGCTGCTGCGGTCCTTGGATGGTCACGATTTGCAAAAATCACTTCCTAAGTAAATAACGATCCATGCATCTGGGAGGCTGGGGAGCCGGGGACATTACCTTTCTGAATTAACTTGGTTGAGTTTAATGCGTGGGCAGCGGGTGGTTGGGGTTAGCGCAGGAGTTGAAATTTGAGCAACAAGTTACAAAGCAGGTGACTCATTCCTAGTGCTCACCGAAAACAAGTTGGCGGAGAAAAGATGGGCAGAGGATCTGGCTCCGTCGTACCCACCCACGGCCCAGCGCCGGGGGGTTGATTTAGGTGCAGGGCGGTGGAAAGGGGTGTGGAGCATCGCTGTGCACCAAAGGCATCATCACAGCGGGAGCCCCAAACGCCTGCTGCTTCCTCGGGGAAGATTTTAACGTCTGCAAGGGATTTTTGATTTTTGTGGTATAAAATCTGCAAAATCTGATAAAAGCAAAGCGATGCTCCTGGGGTGTTAGCAGCACACAGGGAGAGAATATCTGAGCCACAGGTTAGCAAAGAGAGTTAGAGCTACGCGGGCATAATTCAGCTTATCCTGCACGTGGAAGGGAACGGGCGCCTTGTGTCCTTGCAGCATCCGTTGTTGTACCTGGCACGTTGCTGATAGATAACATTAAGTGAGATTAATTGTGTTCTTGCTGTCTTAACCCCCGTCGCTCTTCAAGATGTATAAAGCACCTAGAAAGCTTACCCAGGGGGGCTTACCATGTTTTTCATGCTTCTAGTCCCCGTTTCTGGATAAAAAGAGTCATTTCATACGGCCACCATATGCAGGGGAGAGCGGCCCCCCCACGGGGAACCCATGGGGCCAAGTGGAGACTCGGGGAGATGGACCCCAAAGGCAGCTCATTGCGTTACTGTTCGATCCAGTGCCTGCGTATCCACTACTTGCATCTGAGGATTATTAAAAGACTTATTAGACCTGGAGGTCTTTAAACATCAATCTGCTTTCCTCAAAACCCATTGACCTGGATAAGATACACCAGGTGGCCGTTAACACTGATTAGCTAATGGGATCCATCCGAGCTCATAAACGTCGTGAAATGACGGGTGATGTAATAGCGACATAAAAGAGAGCGGCACAGCGAAGGCATCCCGGTCGGGGAGGCGGAGGTGCCACCGCCGCAGCCCTTTGGCAGCGAGCGCTGGCTGGCGCTGAGAGCTCGAGCTACTAAAATGAAATCTTAAAAAAAACTTTCTGGATAGAAAGTCTTCAAAGTAATAACTTTTTTTTTTTAAATCTCCAAGTAGGGAGTGGATTCGTGCTGGGGGATTGTCTGTGGCTTGCCATCTCCACAGGCAAAGGAGCTTTTCAAAGCAGCGCTGTCCCCCGCGTCACTGGGAGACTGGGCAGGGACATGCCGGTCTTGGGTGGTGCATCTCGGCCAGTGCCATCCTCCATCCTGGCATCTCCTTCCAAATCAGGTAGTCACGGACCACCACCAAACCCTTGTGGCCCAGCAATAACTCCAGCGCTCAGGACGGGAGCATTTTATAGAGCCCCCAAACCATCCCTGACCCCGCAGCTGACAAGGCAGAGGTGTCAAATACAGCTCAAAAACTATTCCTGGGGACCGAAACCCACAACCCTACGGGCTTCTGAAATAAAAGGCTTCAGCAAACATACTGCTTTTATGGCATAATGCAATTTTCTGCGTGCCCTATCTCACGCTCACAGCTCACTGCTCTGCAAACTGCCACCCTCTCCGTGCCCGCCGCGGGGAGGCCAGCGTCTGATGTCCCTTCTGACATCACCTCCTGCTCTGCAAACGCTCGCGGTTGTTGTCCGATTCAGTCACTCCAAGTTCAACTCCAGGCGCTTGTTCTCTGCTCGTGTTTTGCTTTTACTGTATTGCGTTGTGGCAGAAGCTGGCGGTCCGAGTCCTTTGGAGCTAAGGTCTCTATATTGTAGACTGGAGTTCTCCTTCATTTTATTTTCCCTTTTTTTTAGTCAAAAACAGGTGGTTTGTTTTTTTTAAAAAAAAAAAAAGGACAAAAGAAATTATGGAGAAGCAAACATTGTTTGAGCCAGGTCTGTGTTGTGTCCTCTGTTAAATTAAATGGCATGTGTAGTTTCCAAGTGTAGGTCAGTTCGGCTGCTTAATTGACATGGGTTTGAAGTTGATGTGCGCCATGTCCCTAAAATACGGACTTGCGCACGGTGGCATTGCTGAGCCTGTTGCTTTTAGTGATGTAGAAATTGAAAATAAGTTTGCATTTGCTTCTTGAGCCTTTCTTCCTCCATGGCCTCTAGTAAAACCTGAGACGTCCCCACCATCTTCAATTTTTTTTCTTCCCTGGCTGCTCACCTTAACACACCCATCTCCTGAGGTGCCCAAGCTTCTTTTTTTGCGTGGCTTTCTGGGATGAAACCCAACAGCATC